>NC_090345.1:5274570-5610046 GCF_035084215.1 Heptranchias perlo | reverse complement strand
TGAACATGGTGGGGGAGGTGTCAATTGAATTGGTGAGGTGGAAGCGGGGTATAGTGGCTTCACCGGACATGCCAACTAATGCATGAACATAGGTTCCCTGCCCACTCAATGTAACAGTCATTGCACTTCAAAGTGACTCATTGCTTGTGAAAGGTTTTTGAGATGCTTCCGAGAGGCTTTGTATAAATACCAGCCTCGGTGGACTCGATGCCCAACGCAGAGCAGCAAGCAACAAAGCAATAGGATGTTGACCCGCCGTGGCCAAAACAGTACAATACAACAACTTGCATTTATAGAGTCACAGAAAGGTTACAGCACGGAAGGAGTCCGTTCGGCCCATCGAGTCCGTGCCGGCTCTACGCAAGAGCAATCCAGCTGGACCCACTCCCCCGCCCTTTCCCCGTAGCCCTGCAATTTTTTTTTCCTTTCAAGTGCTTATCCAGTTCCCTTTTGAAGGCCATGGTTGAATCTGCCTCCACCCACCCCCTCTGGCAGCGCATTCCTGATCCTAACCACTCGCTGAGCAAAAAAGTTATTCCTCATGTCGCCTTTCGTTCTTTTGCCAATCACCTTAAATCTATGTCCTCTGGTTCTTGTCCCTTCCGCCAATGGGAACAGTTTCTCTCTATCTACTCTGTCTCGACCCTTCATGATTTTGAATACCTCTATCAAATCTCCTCGCACCGTCTCTGTTCCAAGAAGAACAACCCCAGCTCCTCCAGTCTATCCGCGTAACTAAAGTCCCTCATCCCTGGAATCATTATAGTAAATCGCTTCTGCACCCTCTCTAAGGCCTTCACATCTTTCCTAAAGTGCGGTGCCCAGAACCGGACACAATACTCCAGTTGTGGCCGAACCAGTGTTTTATAAAGGTTCATCATGACTTCCTTACTTTTGTACTCTATGCCTCTATTTGTGAAGCCCAGGATCCCGAATGCTTTTTTAACCGCTTTCTTAACCTGTCCTGCCACCTTCAACGATTTGTGCACATATACCCCCAGATATCTCTGTTCCTGTACCCCTTTTAGAGTTGTGCCCTTTAGTTTATATTGTCTCTCCTCATTCTTCCGACCGAAATGTATCACTTCGCATTTTTTTGTGTTAAATTTCATCTGCCACGTGTCTGCCCATTCCACCAGTCCATATCGTCTTGAAGTCTATCACTATCCTCACCACTGTTCACTACATTTCCAAGTTTTGTATCATCTGCAAATTTGGAAATTGTGCCCTCTAAAACATCCCAAGGCGCTTCATAGGAGCGATTTCAAACAAAATTTGACACCAAGCCTCATAAGGAGATATGAGGTGACCAAAAGCTTGGTCAAATAGGTAGGTTTTAAGGAGCGTCTTAAAGGAGGAGAGAGAGGTAGAGAGGAGGAGACGTTTGGGAGGGAATTTCAGAACTTAGGGCCTAGGCAGCTGAAGGCACGGCCGCCAATGGTGGAGCGATTAAAATCGGGGATGCGTAAGAGGCAAGAATTGTAGGAGTGCAGAGATCTCGGAGGGTTGTAGGGCTGGAGGAGGTTACAGAGATAGGGAGGGTGAGGCCATGGATGGATTTGAAAACAAGGATGAGAATTTTAAAATCGAGGCGTTCCCGGACTAGGAGCCAATGTAGGTCAGCGAGCACAGGGGGTGATGGGTGAATGTGAACATAGGTTCACTTCCCACCTAATATAACAGTCATTGCACTTCATTGCGATTCATTGTTTGTGAAAGGTTTTGAGATGTTTGAGACACTTGATAAAACTTTGTATAAATACAAGTCTCAGTAGACTCAATGCTCAAAGTGCCAACCAAGAGCAGAGCAGCAAGTCACGCAGCCAATAGGATGTTGACCAAAACAGTGGAATACAAGTCAGAGGAAGTCTGATCAAACTGTACAGAGCTCTGGTCAGACCGCACCTTGAGTACTGTGTCCATTTCTTGTCACTGAGAGATACAAGAAAGACATTCAAGCCCTGGTGGTGGTGCAAAGAACATAGGAACAGGAGTCGGCTATTTAGCTTCTCGAGCCTGTTCCGCCATTCAATGAGATCATGGCTGATCTGTGACCTAACTCCTTGTACCCGCCTTAGCCCCATATCCCTTAATACCTTTGGTTTACAAAAATCTATCAACAATTGAGCTGGCATCAACTGGCCTTTGCACAAGAGAGTTCCAAACTTCTACCACCCTTTGTGTGTAGAAGTGTTTCCTAACTTCACTCCTGAAAGTCCTGGCTCTAATTTTTAGGAAGGAGTCTTACAACACCAGGTTATAGTTGGACTATAACCTGGTATTGTAAGACTCCTTACATTTGTCCACCCCAGTCCATCACCGGCATCTCCACATCATGGCTAATTTTTAGGCTATGTCCCCTAGTCCTAGACTCCCCAACCAGTGGAAATAGTTTCCGTCTATCTACCTTATCAGTTCCTCTTAATGTCTTGAAAGCTTCGATCAAATCACCCATTAATCTTCTAAATTCCAGGGAATACAACCTTATTTGGTGTGATCTCTCCTCATAATTTAACTTTGGAGTCCGGGTATCATTCTAGTAAATCTACGCTGAACTCCCTCCAAGGCCATTATATTCTTCCTAGATATAAAGGCCAGCATTCCATGAGCCTTTTTGATTATTTTCTGTACCTGTCCATGATATTTTAATGATCTATGTACATGGACCCCTAAGCCTCTTTGGACCTCCACTGTTTCGAGCTTTTCACCATTTAGAAAGTACTCTGATCTCTCCTTTTTCGGTCCAAAGTAGATGACCTCACATTGTCTACATTGAAATCCATTTGCCACAGTTTTGCCCATTCTCTTAATTTATTAATATCGCTCTGTAATTTTATGCTTCCATCCACACTGCTTACAATGCTGCCTATCTTTGTGTCATCGGCAAACTTGAATATGTGGCTCTCTATCCCGTCATCTAAGTCATTAATAAGTACAGTGAATAGTTGAGGCCCCAACACAGATCCCTGTGGGACACCACTAGTCATGTCTTGCCAATTTGAGTACCTGCCCATTATCCCTACTCTCTGTTTCTTGCTGCTCAATTTCCTAACCAGGTCAATAATTTGCCCTCAATTCCATGAGCTTCATCTTCAGCAAACAGTCTCTTATGAGGGACTTTATCAAATGCCTTCTGGAAGTCGATAGAAACAACATCCATAGACATTCCCCTGTCCACTACCTTTGTCACCTCTTCAAAAAATTCAATCAGGTTTGTCAGGCATGACCTGCCCTTTACAAATCCAAGCTGACTCTCTCTGAGCAGCTGAAAATTTTCAGTCACTCTATCATTAATTATAGACTCTAGTAATTTCCCCACAACAGATGTTAGGCGAAGAAGAGCCACAAGGCTGGTCCCCAGTGTTCGGTAGCGTTGCCAACTCTGGTTGGACATATTCCTGAAGGTTCAATCGCATAACATTTGATCACATGACATTAACTGGGCTCTCGCACGTGCCAGGGGAACTGTACCCCAGTGAGAGTCAGTGCCAGGGGAACTGTACCCCAGTGAGAGTCAGTGCCGGGCGAACTGTACCCCAGTGAGAGTCAGTGCCGGGGGAACTGTACCCCAGTGAGAGTCAGTGCCGGGGGTACTGTACCCCACTGAGAGTCAGTGCCGGGGGAACTGTACCCCAGTGAGAGTCAGTGCCGGGGGAACTGTACCCCAGTGAGAGTCAGTGCCGGGGGAACCGTACCCCAGTGAGAGTCAGTGCCTGGGGAACTGTACCCCAGTGAGAGTCAGTGCCGGGGGAACTGTACCCCAGCGAGAGTCAGTGCCTGGGGAACTGTACCCCAGTGAGAGTCAGTGCCGGGGGAACTGAACCCCAGTGAGAGTCAGTGCCGGGGGAACTGTACCCCAGCGAGAGTCAGTGCCGGGGGAACTGTACCCCAGTGAGAGTCAGTGCTGGGGGAACTGTACCCCAGCGAGAGTCAGTGCCGGGGGAAGTGTACCCCAGTGAGAGTCAGTGCCGGGGGAACTGTACCCCAGTGAGAGTCAGTGCCTGGGGAACTGTACCCCAGTGAGAGTCAGTGCCGGGGGAACTGTACCCCAGTGAGAGTCAGTGCCGGGGGAACTGTACCCCAGTGAGAGTCAGTGCCGGGGGAACTGTACCCCAGCGAGAGTCAGTGCCTGGGGAACTGTACCCCAGTGAGAGTCAGTGCCGGGGGAACTGTACCCCAGTGAGAGTCAGTGCCTGGGGAACTGTACCCCAGTGAGAGTCAGTGCCAGGGGAACTGTACCCCAGTGAGAGTCAGTGCCGGGGGAACTGTACCCCAGTGAGAGACAGTGCCGGGGGAACTGTACCCCAGTGAGAGTCAGTGCCGGGGGTACTGTACCCCAGTGAGAGTCAGTGCCGGGGGAACTGTACCCCAGTGAGAGTCAGTGCCTGGGGAACTGTACCCCAGTGAGAGTCAGTGCCGGGGGAACTGTACCCCAGTGAGAGTCAGTGCCGGGGGAACTGTACCCCAGTGAGAGTCAGTGCCGGGGGAACTGTACCCCAGTGAGAGTCAGTGCCGGGGGAACTGTACCCCAGTGAGAGTCAGTGCCGGGGGAACTGTACCCCAGTGAGAGTCAGTGCCTGGGGAACTGTACCCCAGTGAGAGTCAGTGCCAGGGGAACTGTACCCCAGTGAGAGTCAGTGCCGGGGGAACTGTACCCCAGTGAGAGTCAGTGCCGGGGGAACTGTACCCCAGTGAGAGTCAGTGCCTGGGGAACTGTACCCCAGTGAGAGTCAGTGCCTGGGGAACTGTACCCCAGTGAGAGACAGTGCCGGGGGAACTGTACCCCAGTGAGAGTCAGTGCCGGGGAAACTGTACCCCAGTGAGAGTCAGTGCCGGGCGAACTGTACCCCAGTGAGAGTCAGTGCCGGGGGAACTGTACCCCAGTGAGAGTCAGTGCCGGGGGTACTGTACCCCAGTGAGAGTCAGTGCCGGGGGAACTGTACCCCAGTGAGAGTCAGTGCCTGGGGAACTGTACCCCAGTGAGAGTCAGTGCCGTGGGAACTGTACCCCAGTGAGAGTCAGTGCCTGGGGAACTGTACCCCAGTGAGAGTCAGTGCCGGGGGAACTGTACCCCAGTGAGAGTCAGTGCCTGGGGAACTGTACCCCAGTGAGAGTCAGTGCCGGGGGAACTGTCCCCCAGTGAGAGTCAGTGCCGGGGGAACTGTACCCCAGTGAGAGTCAGTGCCGGGGGAACTGTACCCCAGTGAGAGTCAGTGCCGGGGGAACTGTACCCCAGTGAGAGTCAGTGCCGGGGGAACTGTACCCCAGTGAGATTCAGTGCCGGGGGAACTGTACCCCAGTGAGAGTCAGTGCCGGGGGAACTGTACCCCAGTGAGAGTCAGTGCCGGGGGAACTGTACCCCAGTGAGAGTCAGTGCCGGGGGAACTGTACCCCAGTGAGAGTCAGTGCCGGGGGAACTGTACCCCAGTGAGAGTCAGTGCCTGGGGAACTGTACCCCAGTGAGAGTCAGTGCCAGGGGAACTGTACCCCAGTGAGAGTCAGTGCCGGGGGAACTGTACCCCAGTGAGAGTCAGTGCCGGGGGAACTGTACCCCAGTGAGAGTCAGTGCCTGGGGAACTGTACCCCAGTGAGAGTCAGTGCCTGGGGAACTGTACCCCAGTGAGAGACAGTGCCGGGGGAACTGTACCCCAGTGAGAGTCAGTGCCGGGGAAACTGTACCCCAGTGAGAGTCAGTGCCGGGCGAACTGTACCCCAGTGAGAGTCAGTGCCGGGGGAACTGTACCCCAGTGAGAGTCAGTGCCGGGGGTACTGTACCCCAGTGAGAGTCAGTGCCGGGGGAACTGTACCCCAGTGAGAGTCAGTGCCTGGGGAACTGTACCCCAGTGAGAGTCAGTGCCGTGGGAACTGTACCCCAGTGAGAGTCAGTGCCTGGGGAACTGTACCCCAGTGAGAGTCAGTGCCGGGGGAACTGTACCCCAGTGAGAGTCAGTGCCTGGGGAACTGTACCCCAGTGAGAGTCAGTGCCGGGGGAACTGTCCCCCAGTGAGAGTCAGTGCCGGGGGAACTGTACCCCAGTGAGAGTCAGTGCCGGGGGAACTGTACCCCAGTGAGAGTCAGTGCCGGGGGAACTGTACCCCAGTGAGAGTCAGTGCCGGGGGAACTGTACCCCAGTGAGATTCAGTGCCGGGGGAACTGTACCCCAGTGAGAGTCAGTGCCGGGGGAACTGTACCCCAGTGAGAGTCAGTGCCGGGGGAACTGTACCCCAGCGAGAGTCAGTGCCAGGGGAACTGTATCCCAGTGAAAGTCAGTGCCGGGGGAACTGTACCCCAGTGAGAGTCAGTGCCAGGGGAACTGTACCCCAGTGAGAGTCAGTGCCGGGGTAACTGTACCCCAGTGAGAGTCAGTGCCGGGAGAACTGTACCCCAGTAAGAGTCGTGCCGGGGTAACTGTACCCCAGTGAGAGTCAGTGCCGGGAGAACTGTACCCCAGTAAGAGTCAGTGCCGGGAGAACTGTACCCCAGTAAGAGTCAGTGCCGGGGTAACTGTACCCCAGTGAGAGTCAGTGCCGGGGGAACTGTATGCCAGTGAGAGTCAGTGCCAGAGGAACTGTACCCCAGTGAGAGTCAGTGCCAGGGGAACTGTACCCCAGTGAGAGTCAGTGCCAGGGGAACTGTACCCCAGTGAGAGTCAGTGCCAGAGGAACTGTACCCCAGTGAGAGTCAGTGACAGAAAATTTTATTTGACCCAGCATCCACAGCCTTTTGGAGGAGAGAGTTCTAGATTTTCCCTACCTTTAGCATAGAAAACGCTTCCTGATTTCACTCCTAAATGGCCTATCTCTAATTTTATGATTGTGCCCCCCTTTTTTTTGTGGATTCCCTCACCAGAGGAAATCATTTCTCTGTATCTACCCCATCGAATCTCTTTATCATTTTAAATACCTCAATTAGATCACTCCTCAACCTTCTAAGCTCATGGGAATACAAGCCAAGTTTATGCCACCTGTCCTCATAATTTAACACTTTAAGACCTGGTATCACGCTGGTGAATCTGCGCTGCACCCCCTCCAAGGCCAATATATCCTTTCTCAGGTGCGATGGTCAGAACTGAACGCAGTTCTCCAGATGGGGTCAGAGCAAGGCTCTGTACAACAGAAGCATCACTTGCTCCACTCTCTTGTGCCCCTCCACCTGTCGTACATTCCAAATGCCTACAGTCCAGTCTAGGCTTACACTGAAGAAGGATCATTTGGCAAGGTATCAGAGGGAACACAATGCTAGTGGAACTCTATCCCGGCAACGGTCGGAGATTAAGAGGAGAAAGGAAAAAAAAGAAAGTTTGCCAAGCACTTTGCCGGCCTTCCATGTCCTGTTAATTGAGATAATGGGGCCAGTGCCCCAGCTCCAGTGTAATCTATCACCAAGGTTGTACGTGAAACGCATTGTGAGGAAAGTGAGTCCGTCAGTCATGTGCTGATTAATTGATTCTGTGAAACTATCCCAGACAGGGCTGACAATAGGGTTATTTTTACACAGAGCCAGTGTTTGTCAGTCGACACTTTAAGTCACTGAAGGTTGACGTTGTGCCTATTGGTTATTGACAATACACCTTTATCATTTTATATACTTTTTTAAAAAAAATGTGTTTTGTGCTCCACACTGAAGGTGGTGGGGAATGTGATACTATCCCATCGAAGGTACCTGATGGCAGCAAGATTTTTTAGAAGCTCTTTACCTTTTATTTTTTGTCTCTATTATGTCCCTAAACGCTATGTGTTGCTTTCCAGAGGACGGAGCTGACACATGAGCTGCTCCCTATCCTGTGCTTTGTAACCGGACCGCAGGAGGTGTGTATGGGTCAAAAAAGGATACCCAGGAGTGAGTTACAGGCTGGAATCTAATCGAGGGGTTCAGGGGGTTTATATATAGAATAACGGATACCCGGGAGTGAGTTACAGACTGGAATCTAATCGAGGGGTTCGGGGGGGGGTTATATATGGAATAACGGATACCCAGGAGTGAGTTACAGGCTGGAATCTAATCGAGGGGTTCGGGGGGTTTATATATAGAATAACGGATACCTGGGAGTGAGTTACAGACTGGAATCTAATCGAGGGGTTCGGGTGGTTTATATATAGAATAACGGATATTCGAGAGTGAGATTCAGGCTGAAAGTTTTTTTAAAAATCTGGATTAATTATCTAAGAGCAGGGAGATCACCCTGGAATTAAATATCAGTCATCATCTGCCCTCTCAAGTGGATGTAAAAGGTCCCTTGTCACTATTTCGAAGGAGAGCAAAGGGAGTTCTCCCCAGTGTCCTGGCCAATATTTATCCCTCAACCAACATCACTAAAAAACTAAAGAAAAATAATGCGGATGCTGGAAATCTGAAATAAAAACAGAAAACCATTTCCCAATTCTGATGAAAGGTCATCGACCTGAAATGTTAACTGTTTCTCTCAACAGATGCTGCCCGACCTGTTTTCCAGCATTTTTTGTTTTTATTACCAGAACAGATTACCTGGCCATTTATCTCATTGCTGTTTGTGGGATCTTGCAGTGTGCAAATTGGCTGCCGTGTTTCCTACAACAGTGACAACATTTCAAAAGTATTTCATTGGCTGTAAAGCGCTTCGGGACGTCCTGAGGTTGTGAAAGGCGTGATATAAACGCAAGTTCTTTCTCGTTACTCCGAGTTACTTGTGCCCAAGAGAGAGGGGGTGAATTTCCGGTGGGGTTCTCCCGCTCATCTGCTATAACTTTGACTTCTTGTTCCGGGATTTCGGGATTTCCGCATTGCTTTGGCCGAGGTCACGGAGGACGAGGGGGAGAATCGCTAAGGGAACTCTCCCGCCCCCGAGAGAGAGTGGGATTCTTCTTTGATTAAAAAGTGAGACAGTAACATCTGGTGGCAGCCTCCCAGTATTGCTCATTGTTTCGACTTAGGTAAAGATATCGGGGTGGGGAGGGTGTGAAATGGTAGGCTGTGGATTCACAGCCGCGGTTCACCGTGGGGGAGATGCCACAGTCATACATCGAGGGGACACATAGAAAGCGAGCATTTAATTTACACACCTACCCCACCCCTTGAGATAAAGAAACATCTGATGGCTGTTTAAAGATACGAGTTCCAGTAGATTGGTGTACGTCTAGGAGAGTATTAGAACTTAGCCCTCCCTTTTGTTTCCTCGTACAGGTCTCTGGCATCCTGTGGTCGAGACAGCAGGCTCCTCGAATATTCCCCACAGTTCTCCCATCGTGGTGCAGACTCTTGCCGGGGTACAGTTCCACAGGAACCAGCACCCTCTGGTACTTTGCCCACCTGGCCATTCTCCATATGTGAGCCTGGACATCATACCCTTACTGTTACTGTGAGTACTCAACTCATTGTTATCTGTGTTGCCTTTTTTTTTTAAAAAAGGCAAAAAAAAAACTTAACTTAGTTCTAGTAACATTTTAATTTAGTTAATACTGAGGAAAACTGCAACAAAATCCAAGATGTTAATAACTTGCAGAATGGGCGTGTAAGTGGCAAGTGAATTTCAATATAGGTAAGTGTGGGAAATAAGAATCTAAATGGGGTAGAGGAGCAAAGGGATCTATGGGTACAGATTCACAAATTAAAAGTAGCAACTCAAGTTAACAATGTCATAAAAAATACAAACCAAGCACTGGGGTTAATTTCTAGAGGACTAGAATTGAAAAGCAGAGATGTTATGTTAAACTTGTATAGAACCTTAGACCACACTTGCAGTACTGTGCAGTTCTGGTCTCCATATTACAAAAAGGATATAGAGGCACTGGAGAAAGTGCAAAAAAGATTTACAAGGATGATACCAGAACTGAGAGGATATACTTATCAGGAAAGGCTGAACAGGCTGGGGCTCTTTCTCCTAGAAAAAAAGCTGAGGGGTGACCTGATAGAGGTCTTTAAAATTATGACGGGGTTCATTAGGGTAGACGTAGACAAGATGTTTCCACTTGTTGGGGGGGAACAAAACTGGGGGGAACAAAACCAGAGGTCATAGATATAAGGTAGTCACTAATAAACTCACGATCCGAAGGACACAATATCTGTGTGTCCAGGTGGATGGTTACTGGAGGCACGGATAAAAGTCTAGGAGCAATTCACAGACCCGCTTTCCTTGGCAGTTGAGGTGTGATACCAGGTGCACATGAACAGAGAGAGATAACTCGCAAATGATAAATGACTTAAAACAAAGAAAAAAAATTGCTGTTAAGGAAAAATATTTATCTTTTTAATAAAAAGTGGAAAATCTATAATGCCTCTTAGTACAAGTGACATTAAATCCAGTGCCAGACCCCTACAGGACTCAGTCCTGCCATTTGCGTGTCCAGTTACAGGAGCGGACCGTCATACGATTTAATTTGAATACAAACTGAGTTCAGTAACAGGCTTCAAAGACGTAACGTGCGTGTTCCAAGGGCGGAGAAATCTTCTCTCTTCTTGTTGCCACCAGGACTCAGGCGTGGAGGAACTCGGGCTGCACTCGAGCCACTTTCCGGAACTCTTTCCCATGGGTTTTGGGACATTGCATCTCGCACCAGCTGACGGGGACCATCTGCGCACCTACGGGAGGGAAAAAATATATTTAAAATACACAGGATGGGGTCGGGGTGGCACGGTGATTTGGAATTTTGTTTTAAGATTTCTCCCAATTCCCACCTCCCCCTTTCTTTATATGTTCGCTCCTTGTTTAGGTATAATTCAATCGCTCGTTTCAGCTGGTTATTCTTCACGTGTGTGTTGGGAGCTTAAATCTACCATAGCTGGCTCAAGGATGAGTTGTGCCGAGGCAGTACTTAATGTTTCCCAGAGGCTAGTTGCTGGAGGCACAAGTAGAGGTCCAGGTCTTGTAATCTCCCGCACTGGCGACCTTTTCAGCAGGGATGCTGAGTTACGATCAGGACAGGGTCCCAGATGATTTCCCCCCACCCCCCCTAGGGCTTCCCTGGCTTCATCTTAAAGTCTCTTTTCCAAAGAAAAATAAGCCCAATTTCCTTAACCTTTTCTTGTAACAGAGGCTGTGTTCTTTCCAAGAGTGGCTCGCCTTCTGATCCCCTCAAAGCTTCTTCACTATCTACAAAGCTCAAGTCAGGAGTGTGTTGGAATACTCACCACTTGCCTGGATGGGTGCAGCCACAACAACACTCAAGAAACTCAACACCATCCAGGACAGGGCAGTTTATTCGATCAGTGCCCCTGCCATTGAACTCAGGACCCATCCCCTCTATCACCAGTGCAGTATGTACTACCCACAGGATGCTCTGCAGCAAATAACTAAACTCACTTGACAGCACCTCCCAGTGGGAACACACTCACCTCCAAGTTCCCGTCCAAATCACACACCATCCCGGCTTGGATATATATCGTCATTGGGTCAAATTCCTGGAACTCCCTCCCTAACAGCACGGTAGGAGCATCATCACCACACCACATAGACTGCAGGGATTCAAAAAGGCCCACCACCACCTTCTCACAGGCAACTAGGGATGGGCAATAAATGCCGGCCTTGCCAGAATTGCCCAAGGGAGAACAAATATAAACAAAGATTCCTCTACCCTGGCTTACTTGCAGCAAATCCCTCCCCTCGCTGCCATAATTCCATGGCCAACCTCAGAAACCCCAGGATGATGATCACACCATACAGGAGGCCAGCTTATTTAAAATGAGTCCAAGTTTTCAAGTTACAAGGCTGTTCCTCGGAGTATTCCATTAAATGGCATTTTGTTCCATTCTTTTTACTTTGCCATAGGTAATGTTCTCACGAGTCACAGGCCGTGAGCAGTCATCCCCTTTGGCATTGCAAAGCTACCCATTAAGGAGGAAGATCTTTGAACTTTCGCATCGGAAACATTTCAAAGCGAAGAGAATGCTAGGAGAAACCCACCTGCCTCACTGTGTGCGACTACCACTCCCAGTTCATTCTCTGCAGTAGTCAGCAGGTAGTTAGACTGAGCATCACCCAGAGAGATCTACCAGTACATGTTAAGGATAACAATAAAAGTCTTACGGTTTAATCGTCACAGCATTAGCAACACTCAAGTTATGATTTTCAATCCTAAACTGTGTCTTGAGAGAGAGAAAAAGCACAACAGCTTTTTATTTTAAAACCTCCTCCTCCTCCTCACACCAGTTTTCTCCACTGCAGGCCTCCGCAGAGTACAGTTTAACAGGTGCACGGAGTCCTCTGCCCAAGTAGCCATTTTTCCATGTGTGCCCCTGGACACTGTGTCTTAGTGAGACAGCCGACTGCAGAGGCTGATCCTATCCTTGCCCAATATCCACACACGCGCACTTTCCAGCAGCAGTCATCGGTAGGTGCCCGGGAGTGGGAGCCCAAAGCGATTGTTCCTTTTCTAATTTGAGGTGCTGAGGCCAACCGTAGTGCCCCAGCTGAGATCAGTTAACTCACTACAGACTGGGGAACCAAAACTGGGACCTTTCTGGTCTGTATCGCTCAGCTACTGGCTGGATAAAGTCGCTGAGCAATAAAGGGAGCTTCCGCTGAGCTTCTGATCTCAGTGCTGGGCGTCCCTCTCGCTGACTCAATAGGTTTCTAGACAGAGAATGAAGAACAAATCTTCTGGGCACTATGTTGATTGAAGACATTGCTTTGGGTACTGATGGACCACCATCTCCCTTTATATAGCACCTCAAAATATCTCTTTACATACATTGAATTCCTTCAGAATTCAGTGACTGTTATGTAGGCAAAATGACGCAGCCATTTTTCGCACAGCAACATCCCAAGAACAAGTTAAATGACCAGTGGTGTTGGTTGAGGGAGGAATATTGGCCCTGACACTGGGAGAGCTCACTGCTCTTCTTCGAATGCAACCGTGGGTTCGTTAACATCTGCAGGAACGGACAAACGGGAACTCAGATTACCGTCTCATCCAAAGGATGGCACCTCCAACAATGCAGCATCCCCTCAATACTGCAGTGAAATGTCAGCTTAGATTCTAAATGCAATTCCTGGATTTGAGATTGTGAGGCACAGCAAATAATCAGATTTAAACCGCAAAGGATACCACTTTCGATAAAACAATATCCCCGGGTCGGAAGCATTTGTAGACCTCTACCTGTGGGAAAGAAGCAGATGATAATACAGTAAATTTGCATTTGTATAATACTTTTCATATCCCCAGGACGTCCCAAAGTGTTGCATAACCAATGAAGTACCTTCAAAGTGTAGTCACTGTTGTTACGTAAGCACCTTGAGGCATTTTACTACGTTAATGGCGCTGTTGTTATGTAGACAAACATGGCTGCCAATTTGTGCATGGAGAGGTCCCATTACCAAAAAATGAGATAAATGACCAGTTAATTTCCTTATTGGTGGTGATGGTTGGGAGATAAATGTTGGCCAGGAACCAGAAGAACTGCTCTTCTTCAAATAATGCCATGGGATCTTTTACATCCACTCGAACAGGCAGAAGGGGCCTCGACCTAACATCTCATCCAAAAAATGGCACCAGTGGCAATGCAGCACTCCCTCAGTACTGGAATTTTCCACATTCACCTGAGGAAGGAGGAAGCCTCCGAAAGCTTGTGGATTTTAAAATAAAATTGTTGGACTATAACTTGGTGTTGTAAAATTGTTTACAATCAGTGCTGGAACGGTGTGTCAGCTCAAATTCCTCATGTGTGATCGAACACACAACCTCCTGACCCAGAGGCAAGTGTGCTACCAATAGAGGCAAGCTGACAGACTGGCCTGGAAGAGGTGCTACCTGCAAGAGTTCAATCCTGATCACATCAACTTCTGCCAACTGCAGTCAGAGGTCAAAGGGTAGGAATGCACACATAGAGGCAAAAAATAAACATTCAGCAAATTCAACAAAACATTAATGCTGCTAATGCACCCGCACCATGCAATAAGCTTTCAACAACAGGGAAGATAAAAAAAATTTACAAAAAGAACAGTTCACATTGAGCGACTCCTGTGACCATTTCAGCTACTATCACTAAAACACATTAACTTAAGGGGGACACTAACTGAGGGTATAACTGACTGATCACCCAAAGGGGTGGAAAGAGAGAAAGTGCATACCTTGTCCTTTTCCGTTGCTCGAATGTCTTCTCTCCTGCGTAAAATAATGTAAAGTTATAATATCTGACTGAACCCGCCTCCTAGGCAAACATTGCCATGTCCTTGAGTTATGAGACATTATAGTTTGTTAATATTTATATTTTAAAGCAGAGTTACATGCTTTAATTGGCGAGGATCTTATTATAATTCTACCACCTACCAAGTAAAAACGTATAGACAAACCTGGTGCAAGCAAATCGCCGAAGATCAACAGATCTGTGCAGATTTTAAGGTGGTCCGAATGCTATACTGCGTGCGCTGTCGAATGCAGAGAATATCATGAAAACTGATAAGCAGGCCAAGAAGTGGGGCCAACTCAGTCCCTCCTCAGCAACACTGCACATTTTCTGCATGATTTTCTTTCTCTCCCCAGGGCTCTCATTGGGCTCCAGCACCACACCTGCTAGCTGTTCTCCAGAATCTCACCCAAATGACCTTTTCACGTGAGCCCCAATGAGTACCAGGCGGCTGTTTGCATATCCTGGGAGCGTCGCAGTTTAGCCTGACCCTGTCTTGCCTGATGCCCATTCACCTTTTCAGCAAGGGGGGAGGGTCATTAAATATCGTCCCGGAGTGGGAATCCCGGCTGATTTCCACCCCCAAACCCGCAGCGATCCTAGGGGCGCCCTTGCCTTAATTTCTTCATGGAATAGCATAGTAAAGAGCTATTTAGGGAGCTATTACAGGTCAATATACTGCAGTCTCACTAAAAGGAGTTAAAAGTTGTGCTGAAATTACATGCAAGCCAGTGAGGGACCATTGTGAAGTACTATAAATTCTGATGTAGAAATCACACACTTTTATGTCCCCTAAATACAGGGAATGACTCGTACACCTATCACATTGTGGGGTGGAGGGGTGGGTAAGAATCCCCAGACCTCTCTGACTTGCGTCTGAACAGCCAGTTGACTGCAGTATTGGGAACAGTTTTCACACTTGCCCGCCCAGCCCCTCAAGGTCTGCATGGCCAATAAAACCAGGGAAGAGGAAGGCACTGGAGGACAAGTACTCAAGAAGCTATCGGTAAAGTAGGTGTGTGAAACATACAAAGTCCAATTTATGCACTGTTCATGAGGAGTTGTAAAGCAGATTTATATACTAGGCTTTTAACTCATTCTCTCCTGGACTGCAGAGCAAGTTTGCTTTATTAACGTTACCTGATGGTTCCTCTAAAAGCACCTTTCAGTGGAGTGGATCGTACGTATAAAATATGAACTTTAGCGAACCGAGGGTTAATACTGGTCACCTGTTTATAAAAAGAAAATTGTCATTTAACATTCAGAATAAATACAATAACAGAACACTTTGGGAACAGCAAGGGATGCAGATACCTGGCGGGGAGGGGTGCAGGAGGAGTAAAAAGTTCTACAGGGATTGCTTTGGTACAAAATAGTTATGCTTCCATGTCCCAGACATGCCACAGTGATCTGCCACATGCCTCATTGCTGGATTGCTCTTGCATAGAGCTGGGACGGGCTGAATGGCCTCCTTCCATGCTGTAACCGTTCTATGATCTGCCACTCACTTAACCTGTTTATATCCCTTTGCAGACTCTTTGTATCCTCCTCACAGCTTACTTTCCCACTTAGCTTTGCATCGTCAGCAGACTTGGATACATTACACTTGGTCCCTTCATCTAAGTCATTAATATAAATTGTAAATAGCTGAGGCCCAAGCACTGATCCTTGCGGCACCCCACTAGTTATAGCCTGCCAACCTGAAAATGACCCGTTTATTCCTACTCTCTGTTTTCTTTCTGTCCATTAACCAATCCTCAATCCATGCTAATATATTACCCTCAACCCCATGAGCCCTAATCTTGTATAACAACCTTTTATGTGGCATCTTACCGAATGCCTTTTGAAAATCCAAATATACTACATCCACTGGTTCCGCTTTATCTAAACTGCTAGTTAAACCCTCAAAAAACTCTTAATAGATTTGTCAAACACGATTTCACTTTCATAAAACCATGTTGACTCTGCCTAATCATATTACGATTTTCTAAGTGCCCTGTTACTACATCCTTAATAATAGATTCTAGCATTTTCCCTACTACTGATGACAGGCTAACTGGCCTATAGTTCCCTGTTTTCTCTCTTCCCTCCTTTCTTGAATATCGGGGTTACATTTGCTACCTTCCAATCCACGGGGACCATTCTAGAAGATCAAAACCCATGCATCCACAATCTCTGCAGCCACCTCTTTCTAGATGTGGAGATGCCGGTGATGGACTGGGGTTGACAATTGTAAACAATTTTACAACACCAAGTTATAGTCCAGCAATTTTATTTTAAATTCACAAGCTTTCGGAGATTTTCTCCTTCCTCAGGTAAATGTTTCAAGATCTCCTTGAAGCCTACGCATTTATACATATTGAATAATACATGGTGTTTACAGACTGCCCCTGCAACTGCCCGTTGCCAAGGCAATCACCGTGTTCAGACAGAGAGGACGTAGGCCATCAGGTCCAGGGGATGTGTCAGCTTTTAGTCCCATTAATTTTTCTAATTCTTTTTCTTTACTAATCTTAAGTACTTTAAGTTCCTCCCTCGCATTATACCCTTGGTTCCCCACTATCTCCGGTATGTTTTTTGTGTCTTCTACTGTGAAGACAGATATAAAATATTTGTTTAACATCACTGCCATTTCCTTATTCCCCATTATAATTTCTCCTGTCTCAGCCTCTAAGGGACCCACGTTCACTTTCGCTAATCTCTTCCTTTTTATATATTTGTAGAAGCTCTTACAATCTGTTTTTACATTTATTTTTAGTTTAATCTCATATTCAATTTTCTCCCTCTTTATCAATTTCCTTTGCCGATTTTGAAAACCCTCCCAATCCTCAGGCTTACTACTCTTTTTGGCAACATTGTAAACCTCTTCTTTTAATCTAATATTATCCTTAACTGCGCTAGTTAGCCACGGTTGGATCACTTTTCCTGTGGAGTTTTTATTCCTCAAGGGTATGTATATTCATTAGGAATTATGAATTATATCTTTAAGTGTTCATCATTGCTTATATATATCTTTTAATCTAATTTCCCAATCTACCTTAGCCAACTCGCCCCTCATACCTACATAATTGGCCTTGTTTAAATTTAAGACCCTAGTTTCGGACTTAACTACATCACTCAATACGAAATTCTATCATATTATGATCATTCTTTCCCAGGGAATCTTTATTATGATTACTAATTAATCCTATCTCACTATACTAGATCTAAAATAGCCTGATCCCTAGTTGGCTCCTTGACATTGTTTTAGAAAACTGTCTCGGATACATTCCATGAACTCGTCCTCCAAATTACTTTTGAGGATTTGGTTTGCCAGTCTATACGAAGATTAAAGACTCCATGATTATTGCATTACCCTTGTTACATGCTCCTCTAATTTCCTGATTTATACTCTGTCCAACATTATAACTACAGTTCGGGGGCCTGTAATCTACTGCCACCAGTGTTTTCTGCCCTTTTTTATTTCTTATCTCCACCCATACTGATTTTACATCCTGATTTTCTGAGCTCAGATCTTTTCCCATTACTGCCTTCATCTCATCCTTTATTATCAGGACTACCACCCCCTCCTTTTCCATTTTGCCGATCTTTTCTAACAGGCAACTACCCTGGAATATTTAGTTCCCAACCTTGGTCACCCTGAAACCACATCTCAGTAATGGCTACTAGATCAACATCTCTATTTGTGCCATTAGTTCATCTATCTTGTTACGATGCTTCGTGCATTCAGATACAGCGCCTTTAATTTTAACTTTTTTTCCCCCTGATGTGACCTTAGTCACTAATGCCCTATTACCTTTGTTAAGCTCTCTGTCCCTTCCTGACACACACTGCTTCTTTTTACCCAAATCGCTACACTGCCCTACAGCATTGATTTTTCTTTTTAGACTGATAAAATTAACCTTACCTTAACATCCCCCAACTTATTAGTTTAAAGCCCTATCTACCGCCCTAGTTATTCGATTTGCCAGGACACTGGTCCCAGCCCGGTTTAAGTGGAGCCCATCCCAACGGAACAGCTCCCTCTTTCCCCAGTACTGGTGCCAGTGCCCCTTGAATCAAAAATTCATGGGGCACTGGACCGCTGGAAGTACGTGTGAAAGTCAAATGGGCACAGGTTTGGTCGTCATACTCATCTTCCAAGGGCATACAGTCCACCAGTACTCACCGCTAAGGCTCATGCATGAATAATGGCTACTGAAATCACTATGGCTGTCTGAGGCAAGAAGTCACTGCCTTTAGGATAGGAGAAAATTGTCATGTAAAAAGTTGACCCATGTGTGAGTGTGTCGCTGATGTACTTCAGTGTGAACAGGCACAGGTTCAAATCATAGACCACTTGTGGTTTGGTTAAAAATAAAATATACTTTTTTAAACTAGGTGATATGTTGATGCAGTGAGGGGGAAGGGATGCTTCTGTGAAGAGCTGCCCTGCAGGGGGTCAGGTGCCTCCACATTGTGGAGAGGAGGGGTGGGTAAGAATCTCCAGACCTCTCCTACTTGCTTCCTAACAGCCAGCTGACTGCAGTATCGGGAGCAGTTTTTCCACCTACCCATCCAGCCTCACAAGATATAGACTCATATAGCACAGGAGGAGGCCATTCGGCCCATCGTGCCTGTGCCAGCTCTTTGAAAGAGCTATCCAATTCCCCTGCTCTTTCCCCATAGCCCTGCATATTTTTTCCTTTTCAAGTATTTATCCAATTCCCTTTTGAAAGTTACTATTGAATCTGCTTCCACCGCCCTTTCAGGCAGCACATTCCAGATCATAACAACTCGCTGCTGAAAAAAAAAATTCTCATTCCTCCACCACCCCCCCCCGTTCATTTGCCAATTACTTTAAATCTGCGTCCTCTGGTTACTGACCCACCTGCCAGTGGAAACAGTTTCTCCTTATTTACTCTGCAAGGCCAATAAAACCAGAAAAGGGAGGGGGTACTGAGTGATGACAAGTACTCAAAATTTTAAACGAATAAAAGGCTTAGCTCTGTTGAGGGCAGCAGAAGAAGTGGTTTGAAACCATCTTACCTTACATGTTACGACGACACCGACTTCTGGCAGGAGTTGGGGCTCTGTGTCCCGAACCACCGATATAACCGGCACCTGCGAATACCAGCTCAGAGTTATCGATTACTTGACTGCTGCCCACTCCTGTACTTGGGCTTGGAGGCAGGTTCAATAATTCTAAAATATTTATTGACACAAAGGCTTAGCTGCGGCTGTATTGCGCTCCTCCCCTCCCCACCTGGCAGCCCACTGGGAATTCCACTTTATAGGGACAACAGTAAACAAACACTACCACATTTGGTGAGAAGGAAAAAAAATTGGAGCAGCTGACTCATGCTGCAGTTTGAAAGCCAGAGTATAACTGAGTCACTAGGTTAGGAGGTCCACGTTCAATTTCTGCTCTGTGCTGAATTGGCTGATCTCAGCCAGGCAGCAGTTGGGATGTTTAAACTTTGCCTCAGCGCCGCTGGACAAGGGGAGGAGAAAAGAAATCAGCCAGTGTTCCCAGTTGTGGTTGCCACCCAGTGAACGCTCACTCTTCCGAACTCACATATGAAGAATGGGCACTGAGGGGAGATACTGGAGAGTGCCTAGTACTTGTGAAACTGTAACCCAGCATGAGGAGAAAACTGCTAAACAAAAAAGGAAAGTAAAATTAATCGGGCTTACTGCAAACTTTCTGTATAACTGATATCCAATCACATTATTTGGTTCAAAAGATACTTCCAAACTCAATGGAGGGCCTGGTGTAGGATATCCTCGTGAGCTCCAATGCCACATGAAATAGGATCACTCCATCCCTGGCTTCATCACATTAAAGAAAAGGACATGCGTTTATGTAGCGCTTTTCATGACCTCAGGACGTCCCAAAGTGCTTTACAGACAATGAAGTAGTTCTAAAGTGCAGTCACTATTGTAATGTAGGAAATGCGACAGCCAATTTGCACACAGCAAGATCCCACAAACAGTAATGTGATAATGACCAGGTAATCTGTTTTTAGTGATGTTGGTTGAGGGATAAACATTGGCCAGGACACCGGGAAGAACTCCTCTGCTCTTCTTTGAAATTGTGCCATGGGATCTTTTACATCCACTTGAGAGGGTAAACGGGGCTTCGGTTTAACGTCTCATCCAAAAGACGGCACCTCCAACAGTGCAGCACTCCCTTAGTAGTGCGCTGAAATGTCAGCCTGGATTTTGTGCTCAAGTCCCTGGAGTGGGGCTTGAACCCACAACCCTCTGACTCAGGGGCGTGAGAGTTACAGCTGATCCGAGGCTCATTAGTGGTAATGGAGACATTCCCACTGATCTGGCTCCTAGATAAGGTCATTAACGAACCATTTTTATGGAAGTAAATGTACCAAAGCCAATCTGAAACTGGCACTAGATGAACAAAAGTATTCTTCCCTGAGGTTAATCTGGCATCCACTTGGCACTCTGTAGAGCTGCTGCAAAGATCAGGAATTGAGTGAGGAGGAAACTGCAGACATAAATCTCCCTACCAGCACTCTGACTCCATGCCTTGCTTACCATTCCATTGTCATTTTTCTTCACCACATACCCAGCTAAAGACGCAAAAATGTATCCATGTCTGGAGTATGTGCCATCACCAGGAGTGCTGTCCTCTATGCTGCACAATCTCTCCCCTGTAGGCATGCAATAACATTTTGACATCAGGTTACATACAGCATGTTAAATGGTCATGAATAAAGAAAATGATTTGAATTTATATCATGCCTTTCACGACCTCAGGACATCCCAAAGAGCTTTACTGCCAATTAAGTAACTTTTGAAGTGTAGTCACTGCTGTAATGTAGGAAACACGGCAGCCAATTTGCGCACAGCAGGTCCCACAAACAGCAATGTGATAATGACCAGATAATCTAGTTTTTTTTAGTAATGTTGGTTGAGGCTAGGACATATTGGGGAGAACTCCCCTGTTCCTCTTCGAACCAGTGCCATGGGATCTTTTGCGTCCACCTGAGAGGGCAGACGAGGCCTCGGTTTAACATCTCATCCGAAAGGCAGCACCTCTGACGGTGAACATTCCCTCGGTACTGGACTGGAGTATCAGCCTGGATTATGCTCTCATGTTCCCCTCCAAGTCACACACCATCCCGACTTGGAAATATATCGCTATTCCTTCATCGTCGCTGGGTCAAAATCCTGGAACTCCCTTCCTAATAGCACTGTGGGAGAACCTTCACCACACGGACTGCAGCGGTTCAAGAAGGCGGCTCACCACCACCTTCTCAAGGGCAATTAGGGATGGGCAATAAATGCTGGCCTCGCCAGCGGCGCCCACATCGCATGAACGAATAAAAAAAATTCTCTGGAGTGAGACATCATCACCTATTAGATCCTTTCCCAGAATAAAAGATAAAAGTACAGATACAGCAAGAACACTCGAAATTGAGCTGTTTGGACCCAGAAGGTATCAGATTCGAACCCTGGTCTCTAAATTAGCTGATCTCAGCTGGGGCAATGGTGAGATCCACGACAATTGGCCGCAGTGCTCCTGAGCTGGGCGGGCCGGGGGTGGGGGCGGTGTAAGAGAAAATAATTTAACCAAAGTTCTCACTCCAGCTTGTTAGCCAGTAATCCTTGCTGGAAAGTATGTGATGTGGAAACTCAGGTGAGGAGAGGTTTGGGATAGGATGTGATGCACTCCTAACTCTCTCTTTTTAGGCCCTCATATGAAAAAAAGAGTCAATTAGGCAAGGCACTGGAACGCTGCCAGTGTCTGTGGAACCATATGGCAGAAAGAGTTCGGGGCAGGAAGGAAAATGGACAGAATAAAATAACTCAATAAAAATAAATTAACAAAGTTTACCTCATCCTTGTCATTAGACTTGTTTAACCCATTGGTATTAATATGCTACCGGAGAATAAGTATTTAAGGCAATGCAACAGAATGTTGTGAGGTACTCAATTCATCATCTTAAATCACCTGCAGCACCACCACCACCATCTGACACACCTGTAACCCTCAGTACTCCACCCTTGTGTTATGTTGCAGGAATGGCAGAGAAATTATTAGGTGTTTTTCTCAAGTGGACCTAATACAGAAATTTCACACCCACCATCATCAAATCCTAGTAATGGTACATGAAATCCTTTGCATTCTTTCCCACCAATTTTCTCTCATTTCCCTAACCCAGGGCATGAAGGCCAAGAGTCAGCACTGCTACCCCAGCTGAGAACAGCAACAGGAAGGGGAGGGGGGGGGGGGGGTTGTGGAAATCAAACCTGAGACCTTCCTGGGCTGTGTTGCTCAGCAAATCACCGAATAGTCACCATTTCAGCCAGAAAATAATACAAATTTGAGGTTTTTTGATCAAAATTTATCACTTTTTCTTGTGTACTTCTGACCATATTAAGCTGCATCTTGTTTCTTATGCTGAAGTCACTTCTCCCTGTAGATTTTTAAATGCTAATTTTGATATATTGCATAAATAACCACGCAGGTCCCCTAGGGAGTAATACCTGGCAGGTCTGCCTCCCTGCCCACAACCCCTGTATATTCAGCAGAGAATTTCTGCACTGATCAGTCATTTTTTTGAATTCGTTCATGGGATGTGGGCGTCATTGGCAAGACCAGCATTTACTGCCCATCCCTAATTGCCCTCGAGAAGGTGGTGGTGAGCCGCCTTCTTGAACCGCTGCAGTCCGTGTGGTGAAGGTTCTCCCACAGTGCTGTTAGGAAGGGAGTGCCAGGATTTTGACCCAGCAACGATGAAGGAACGGCGATATATTTCCAAGTTGGGATGGTGAGAGACTTGGAGGGGAATGTGCAGGTGGTGTTGTTCCCATGTGCCTGATGCCCTTGTCCTTGTCCTTCTAGGTGGTAGAGGTTGTGGGTTTGGGAGATGCTGTCGAAGAAGTCTTGGTGAGTTGCTGCAGTGCATCCTGTGGATAGTACACACTGCAGCCACAGAGCGCCGGTGCTAAAGGGAGTAAACGTTTAGGGTGGTGGATGGGGTGCCAATCAAGTGGACTGCTTTGTCCTGGATGGTATCGAGCTTCTTGAGTGTTGTTGGAGCTGCACTCATCCAGGCAAGTGGAGAGTATTCCATCACACTCCTGACTTGTGCCTTGTAGATGGTGGAAAGGCTTTGGGGAGTCAGGAGGTGAGTCACTCACCGCAGAATACCCAGCCTCTGACCTGCTCTTGTAGCCACAGTATTTATATGGCTGGCCCAGTTAAGTTTCTGGTCAATGGTGACCCCCAGGATATTGATGGTGGGGGATTCGGCGATGGTAATGCCATTGAATGTCAAAGGGAGGTGGTTAGACTCTCTCTTGTTGGAGATGGTCAGTGCCTGTCACTTGTCCGGCATGAATGTTACTTGCCACTTATCAGCCCAAGCCTGGGTGTTGTCTAGGTCTTGCTGCATGCGGGCTCGGACTGCTTCATTATCTGAGGGGTTGCGAATGGAACTGAACACAGTGCAATCATCAGCAAACATCCCCATTTCTGACCTAATGATGGAGGGAAGGTCATTGATGAAGCAGCTGAAGATGGTTGGGCCTAGGATACTGCTTTGAGGAACTCCTGCAGCAATGCCCTGGGGCTGAGATGATTGGCCTCCAACAACCACTACCATCTTCCTTTGTGCTAGGTATGACTCCAACCACTGGAGAGTTTTCCCCCAATTCCCATTGACTTCAATTTTACTAGGGCTCCTTGGTGCCACACTCGGTCAAATGCTGCTTTGATGTCAAGGGCGATCACTCTCACCTCACCTCTGGAATTCTGCTCTTTTGTCCATGTTTGGACCAAGGCTGTAATGAGGTCTGGAGCCGAGTGGTCCTGGCGGAACCCAAACTGAGAATCGGTGAGCAGGTTATTGGTGAGTAAGTGCCGTTTGATAGCACTGTCGACGACACTTTGCATCACTTTGCTGATGATTGAGAGTAGACTGATGCGGCGGTAATTGGCCGGATTAGATTTGGACATACCTGGGCAATTTTCCACATTGTCGGGTAGATGCCAGTGTTGTAGCTGTACTGGAACAGTTTGGCTACAGGCGCGGCTAGTTCTGGAGCACAAGTCTTCAGCATTGTAAATGGGGGCCTGGACTATCTGGGACCCACTTGCCAAGGGCCAACATTGCCTGGGGCAAGGTTGCTAGGGTTACCAAGAGTGCAGCAGGCAGAGGCCTGGGTTGCTGGAGGAAACAGTGCCCAGGGCAGAGTTGCTAGGGACCTGGTTGCCAGGGGAAACAGTGCCCAGGGCAGGGTTGCTAGGGACCCAGTTGCCAGGGGACAGTGCTCAGGGCAGGGTTGCTAGGGACCCAGTTGCCAGGGGACAGTGCTCAGGGCAGGGTTGCTAGGGACCCAGTTGCCAGGGGACAGTGCTCAGGGCAGGGTTGCTAGGGACCCGGTTGCCCAGGGCAAACAGTGCCAGGGGAAACAGTGCCCAGAGCGGGGTTGCTAGGGACCCGGTTGCTAGGGACAGTGCCCAGGGCAGGGTTGATAGGGACCCGGTTGCCAGGGGAGACAGTGCCCAGAGCGGGGTTGCTAGGGACCCGGTTGCCAGGGGAAACAGTGCTCCAGGGCAGGGTTGCTCGGGACCGATGGCCGGGAACAGCGATTCCTGGAGAGGGTTGTCCCCGGGCAGAATCACCGGGCAGAATCACCGGGCAGAATCACCAGGCAGAATCACCAGGCCTTCCCCCCGGGCTCACCCAGCACACGTCTGGGGTAATTATTTGGTTTCAAACCGAGAGACCTTCAACACAGAAAAACAAACGCCTGCGGGGCATTAGATTAGGCCCTGGGTCCTGGGTCCTGCGAGCAGCGGGCAGCTCCCGCCCTCGCACTCGGGCGGCCGCCTTTACCTGGAATACACAGCTTCACCGGCGCCATCACAGCTTCGCGGAGCCTCGGGAACCGCGTCGGGATTGGATGTGAGCAAGGAGCAAGCGGATTGGCTGAACCCCGTCGCCAGGACGGTGTACCAGAGTAGGACATGGCGGCGCTGGGCCGTCCCTCCCTTTGCTGCTGCCACCCCTTGGTGGTGTGGGATCAGTGCAGGAGAAACAGGGCAACCACCTGAACCATTATTCATGTGCATTATAACCATGATTTCATTTTATACTTCTCCCCTCCATTCTCTACGTTTCAGTACCACACCAGTGGGTGTAGTGAACCACTGATCCATCATGGGGGCTCCCCTTTTAATTTATTTCTTCTCATCCTCCCCCCCCCCCCCCCCCAAAGAGACCGGGCTACATGGCTCCCAACCGCTGGTAATACCGTGTTCCAAACAGCCAGTGAATTCACTGAATCATCCAATACAGAGGGAGGCCAACTGACCCACCGTGCCTGTGCCGGCCCTCTGAAAGAACTACCAATTAGTCCCATTCCCCTGCTCTTTCCCCATAATCCTGCAAATTTTTCCTTTTTAAGTATTTATCCAATTCCCTTTTGAAAGTTACTGTTGAATCTGCTTCCAGAAGGTTCAGAACAGTCACGCAAGGTGACAGCTTTTAATTTTCTCTCATTCCCTATGTATTTCCGACATTACGACAGTGACAACCATTCAAAAGTACTTAATTGGCTGTGAAGGGCTTTGGGACGTCCTGAGGTAGCTATATAAATGCATAGCTTTCTTTTATATATTTGTAATACAAAAAACAGAAAATGCTGGAAGCACTCAGCAGGTCAGGCATCTGTGGAGAGAACAGATGAGTTAATATTTCGAGTGTGAGCCGTTCATCAAAACTGTAATGCATTTAATGATTGAACAGACAGACAGATTGACCGTATGGGCATGGGGCTGAGAAGGGGGAGTTGAGTGATCAGGAGCAGAACTGGAACAAAGTAAAGGAAGGAGGTGGTGAACTTCATGGAGGAAATATGCCTCAGGAGGGCTGAGAGCAGGATGGGAAGGGGTTAGGAGATGTAGGGACAGGTAGAGGGGGCAGAAGTGGCCAAGTGTATGGCTTTAATTTTGGAAGCAAAGAAGTCCATGAGCTGCTCACATCTAGAACCAGTGGTAAGAATGGTGATTGTGGGGAGGGAAGTTCAGGGAGATGAATAGTTGTGGCAACAAAGGAGTGTTTGGAGTTTGTCTTGCCCAGCAGATGTCCCTGAAATAATAGGTGAATAATAGCAATGGATACCCAGGGCAGACAAATGCCACCTGTGAACTTCAAAACCATGGAGGTGCTTATTGGACTAGGGAGGGGTGATGGTTGGAGAGCGTCCAGCATCTGCTGTTACATTTCGTTGTGGCCATTTTGGAGCAGAATTAAGAGGTCTGAAAACAAAAAAGAGCACAAGTGCAATTAAAGCCATATTAATTCAACTAGGACATTCCAACAGGGGTTAGTGATCTCATCAGTGATATTTATGACATCACAGGCTGTATATGTGACATATTGGGGGAGATTTTAGCAGGACAATAGCAGATTTAAAATCAAGGTGGTTGACTTACTGCTCCCTTCCTGCTCTGCTGTCATTTTCCCTGGGGTGTTCCACTGGGTAGCCTATAATGTGCATAGGATCCCGATGCAATTTTAGCAACCTCCCTGGTGGTGAAGAGGCCCCAAAAAGGTAAGTCTAAAATGATTTTTTGTGAGTCCAAAAGGAGCAGGAGAGCTCCTCCGGGCTCCACACAAATAATATGGGCCGCTGCTGCCGTGGGCTCCCCACAAAGAGAGACTGCTGAGGTGTGTGCCAAGCACCCCCTTATATACCTTCAATTCAAAGAAACCCCTTTCCATGCAATTGACCGATCTGGGTGATACATGTAGCAGAAGGGTTCATTTCTAACAGTCATATAAAGGTTCTTTAAAATGTCAAAGCATGGACACCTAGAAATAGAAGTCCCATTTTCACCCCTCTAACTCTCAACCTTCCTTTTAACAAAGGGTCCTACACAGGATCAGATAAGGTATGGCATATTTATGTCCCACTAACAAGCTATTCCTGAGCTCAGTCCTCAGTGTTAGCTGTCTTGTAAATGGTAATGAATGTTTGTTTAAATAAACATCCTTAGGGTTTAATTGATTTTGTTTTCCTAGCCGTTTCCCAGCATCCAGTTTAACTACTGACTCCATATTGTGTGACCACTTTTACTGAAACTCTATTTTGAGAACCAAATTCAAGCACTTTGCAGGGCATTTTCCTTACAACCTCAACAGTTACTCTCCCACATTCATTGCCCTCCTCTGCCCCACTACAGTTCTTAGAGACACTCTACTCCCTCTGGACCCAGTTCATAAAGATACTGTTCTTCATCCAACTGCCCACTTTTCACAAAGGCTCTCTCTTCTCCCTTCAGTGCTCCCACTTCATACTGGCACTTCTTCCTCTCCCCCCTTATTTCAACCACACACTTTTCTCCCCCTCGACCCCAGTTCAAGCTAGCATTCTTACATCGAGTTACATCGAAACTACAGCACAGAAACAGGCCATTCGGCTCAATTGGTCCATGCTGTTGTTTATGCTCCACACGAGCCTCCTCCCTCCCGACTTCATCTAACCCTGTCAGGATAACCTTCTATTCCTTTCTCCCTCGTGCTTATCTAGCTTCCCCTTAAATGCATCTATGCTATTCACCTCAACTACTCCTTGTGGTAGCGAGTTCCACATTCTTATCATTCTCTGGGTAAAGAAGTTTCTCCTGAATTCCCTATTGGATTTATTAGTGACTATTTTATATTTATGGTCTCTAGATTTGGACCCCCCCCCCACCAAAAGTGGAAACATTTTCTCTACGTCTACCCTATCAAACCATATCATTATCTTAAAGACCTCTATCAGGTCACCCCTCACCTTCTCTTTTCTAGAGAAAAGAGCCCCAGCCCGTTCAACCTTTCCTGATAAGGATATCCTCTCAGTTCTGGAATCATCCTTGTGAATCTTTTTTGCACCCTCTCCAATGCCTCTATATCCTTTCTATAATATGGAGACCAGAACTGTTCACAATACTCCGAGTGTGGTCTAACCAAGGTCCTATACAAGTTTAACAGAACTTCTTTGCTTTTGAATTCTATCCCTTTAGAAATGAACCCCAGTGCTTGATTTGCTTTTTTTTACGGCCTTATTAACCTGCGTCGCTACTTTTAGTGATTTGTGTATCTGTACCCCTAGATCCTTTTGCTCCTCTATCCCATTTAGACTCTTATTTTCCAAGCAGTATGTGGCCTCCTTATCCTTCCTACCAAAATGCACGACCTCACACTTATCTAAATCAAAAGCAAAATACTGCGGATGCTGAAAATCTGAAATAAAAGCAGAAAATTTCTATATTGAAATTCATTTGCTAATCAGACGCCCATTCCGCAAGTTTATTAATGTCCACTTGCATTTTGACGCATTCTTCCTTTGTATTAATTACACTCCCAAGTTTGGTGTCGTCCGCAAATTTTGAAATTGTGCTTCCAATTCCCAAATCCAAATTGTTAATGTAAATTGTGAACAACACTGGTCCCAGCGCCAATCCTTGTGGAACACCACTTCCCACCTTTTGCCAGTCTGTGTAGCTACCCTTAACCCCTATTCTCTGATTTCTGTTTTGCAGCCAGCTTGCTGCTACCTGTCCCCTAACTCCACATACTCTGACCTTATGACTCATGAGTCTACAATGCGGTACCTTATTGAAGGCTTTTTGAAAATCAAAATATATTACATCGATTGCATTACCCTTGTCTGCTCTATCTGTTACTTCTTCAAAGAATTCAATAAGGTTGGTCAAGCATGATTTTCCCTTGTGAAATCTGTGCTGACTATTCTTTATTATATTTTTGTACTCGAGGTATCTTTCTATTAGATCTTTGAGTAAAAATTCCATTATCTTTCCTACCACTGATGTTAAGCTAACTGGCATATAGTTCCCTGGACTTGTTCTTTCTCCCTTCTCTGCCCATTCAAGCTAGCATTCTTCTTCTCCCCCCCCCCCCCCAGTTTAAGATGGCACTTCCTCCCCCACTTCAATCCCCAGTTCATATTGTCACATTTCACCCCATCAGCTCAACATGACGTTCTTCCCCCACCCCCAATTTGTGTTGGTCCACTCTTTTCTCCACCTCGGTTAATGCTGGAACTTTCCTCTGGACATCACAAAGAGCCAGTGTCAGTTTCTCCCTGCTTTCCTGCAAAGCTCAAAACTTCTGCCTCTCCCCCTTCCTTTCTTCTTCTCTTCATTGCCATCCATTCCCCTTTCCCTTTTGCCTTCGGCCATTTCTCCTGCTTCCCTCTTTTCATTGCCATTCACTTTCCTTCTCTCCTTAGCACCGCTCCCACATAAGTGCTACTGCCAATGGAAATGATTCCTGCCACAGTGGATGCCACTGCATCCATGTAAGCAGGAACTCCTGTTCTTGTGAGTACATCGAGTTGACAGCACAAAAACAGGCCATTTGGCCTAACTAGTCTATGCCGGCGTTTATGCTCCACACAAGCCTCCTCCCATCCCTCTCCATCTAACCCTACTAGCATATCCTCCGAGTCCTTTCTTCCCCATATTCTTACCCAGCTTCCCTTTGAACGTATCTAAAATGTATGCCGTGGCTGCGATCATTTCCATTACCAGCGGAACTCTTGTAACGGTAACACTGAGGGGACAGGGACATGGTTTGCCTTGATTTTTGTCAGCAAATGCTGACACATGGACCAGACCCGCAAAATCCTGATAGTTGGCACGAAGAACTACCAATGGTGGCAGAAGTGTCAAACACCTTGCCCCCACAGTCTGGCACAGTGTCTTGAAATCCAGTGTCTTGTTGTAGCCTTTCCCACCTTCAAAGGTCACCCTAAAACCTACTTCTTCAACTATGCCTTTAGCAATTTCCCCGATTTCCCTTCCTACTTGGGTCTGACAGAGGGTTGCCAGGTCTGGCTGAATGTATTACTGAAGGTTTCCTCACATGACCTCCCGCCTTCAACCGCCCTGTACAGTCAAACGACTATTTTCCCATCTCCAATATTTCTATAACTAATAAGAACATAAGAACATAAGAAATAGGAGCAGGAGTAGGCCAATCGGCCCCTCGAGCCTGCTCCGCCATTCAATAAGATCATGGCTGATCTGATCCTAACCTCAAATCTAAATTCATGTCCAATTTCCTGCCCGCTCCCCGTAACCCCTAATTCCCTTTACTTCTAGGAAACTGTCTATTTCTGTCTTAAATTTATTTAATGATGTAGCTTCCACAGCTTCCTGGGGCAACAAATTCCACAGACCTACCACCCTCTGAGTGAAGAAGTTTCTCCTCATCTCAGTTTTGAAAGAGCAGCCCCTTATTCTAAGATTATGCCCCCTAGTTCTAGTTTCACCCATCCTTGGGAACATCCTTACCGCATCCACCCGATCAAGCCCCTTCACAATCTTATATGTTTCAATAAGATTGCCTCTCATTCTTCTGAACTCCAATGAGTAGAGTCCCAATCTACTCAACCTCTCCTCATATGTCCGCCCCCTCATCCCCGGGATTAACCGAGTGAACCTTCTTTGTACTGCCTCGAGAGCAATTATGTCTTTTCTTAAGTATGGAGACCAAAACTGTATGCAGTATTCCAGGTGCGGTCTCACCAATACCTTATATAACTGCAGCAATACCTCCCTGTTTTTATATTCTATCCCCCTAGCAATAAAAGCCAACATTCCATTGGCCTTCTTGATCACCTGCTGCACCTGCATACTAACTTTTTGATTTTCTTGCACTAGGACCCCCAGATCCCTTTGTACTGCAGTACTTTCCAGTTTCTCGCCATTAAGATAATAACATGCTCTCTGATTTTTCCTGCCAAAGTGCATAACCTCACATTTTCCAATATTGTATTGCATCTGCCAAATCTCTGCCCACTCACCCAGCCTGTCTATATCCCCTTGTAGGTTTTTTATGTCCTCCTCACTCTTTACTTTCCCTCCCATCTTTGTATCATCTGCAAACTTTGATATGTTACACTCGGTCCCCTCCTCCAAATCGTTAATATAGATTGTAAAGAGTTGGGGACCCAGCACCGACCCCTGCGGAACACCACTGGCCACTGGTTGCCAGTCCGAGAATGAACCATTTATCCCAACTCTCTGCTTCCTGTTAGATAACCAATCCTCCACCCATGCCAGAATATTACCCCCAATCCAGTGATTCTTTATCTTGAGCAATAATCTTTTATGTGGCACCTTGTCGAATGCCTTCTGGAAGTCTAAATACACTACGTCCACTGGTTCCCCTTTATCCACCCTGTACGTTATGTCCTCAAAGAACTCAAGCAAATTTGTCAGACATGACTTCCCCTTCATAAAGCCATGCTGACTTTGTCCTATTAAATTATGTTTATCCAAATGTTCCACTACTGTCTCCTTAATAATAGACTCCAAAATTTTACCCATCACAGACGTTAGGCTAACTGGTCTATAATTTCCAGCCTTCTGCCTACTACCCTTTTTAAATAAGGGTGTTACATTAGCAGTTTTCCAATCTGCCGGGACCTTTGCCGAGTCCAGAGAATTTTGGAAAATTATTACCAAAGCATCCACAATCCCTACTGCCACTTCCCTCAAGACCCTCGAATGTAAGCCATCAGGTCCTGGGGATTTATCCGCCTTGAGTCCCATTATTTTACTGAGTACCAATTCCTTAGTGATTTTAATCGTATTTAGCTCCTCCCCCCCAGAGCCACCTGTTTGTCCAGTGTTGGGATATTCTTAGTGTCCTCTACCGTAAAGACTGAAACAAAATATTTGTTCAGCATTTTTGCCATCTCCATGTTTCCCACCATTAATTTCCCGGTCTCATCCTCTAAGGGACCTACGTTTGCCTTAGCCACCCTTTTTCTTTTTATATAACTGTAGAAACTCTTGCTATCTGTTTTTATATTTTTTGCTAATTTATTTTCATAATCTATCTTCCCTTTCTTAATCAATCCTTTAGTTACTTTTTGCTGTCTTTTGAAGACTTCCCAATCTTCTATCCTCCCACTAAGTTTGGCTGCCTTATATGTCCTTGTTTTTAGTCGGATACTATCCTTAATTTCTTTACTTAGCCACGGATGGCTGTCATTTCTTTTACACCTTTTTTTCCTCAGTGGAATATATATTTTTTGAAAGTTGTAAAATAACTCCTTAAATGAACACCACTGCTCATGTACCTAAAAAAGGAAGGGTTTTGATAGAGTAAATAAGGAGAAACTATTTCCACTGGCAGGAGTGTCAGTAACTAGGGGGCACAGATTTAGAATAATTGGCCAAAGAACCAGAGGTGAGATGAGAACTTTTTTTTACGCATCAAGTTCTGATGATCTGGAATGCGCTGCCTGAAAGGGTGATGGAAGCAGATTCAATAGTAACTTTCAAAAGGGGAATTGGATAAATACTTGCAAAGGAAAAATTTGGAGGACTATGGGGAAAGAGCAGGAGAGTGGGACTAATTGGATAGCTTTTTCAAAGAGCCAGTACAGGCACAATGGGCTGAATGGCCTCCTTCTGTGCTGCATGATTCTAAAGATAGACGTGCATTTATATAGCGCTTTTCACGGCCTCAGGACCTAAAGCAAAGCGCTTTACAGCCAATGAAGTTCACATTCTATGAAAGTGTTCAAAGAAAATGAAAAAAAATGAATTGCTATTTTAATGCCCCCATTATTTTTTTCCCAGTTTGCTTGCAATGGTGTCCAGGAGATTAATCTTTAATTCCCGGAGACTCCAGGACAATCCTAGAAGGTTGATAACCCTCGTCTGACATGGAAATTTGACTTGACTTCATAGACCAATACAGCACAGGAGGCCATTCGGCCCATCGTGCCTGTGCCGGCTATTTGAAAGAGCTATCCAATTAGTCTCACTCCCCTGCTCTTTCCCCATAGACTTGGGACACTTTTTGCCATGTAAGATGATGCAAGTTTATGTCAGGACAAAAAGCATTAATTTGGAAAATATATTTTTTAAAAAATGGTTTTGGTAAATGTTGAAAAGCCTAACCCAATAAGAATGTCAGCACATGACAATGACAATGACACTAATGGGGTTGGATGAAGCAGGGGTGGGAGGAGGCTCGTGTGGAGCGTAATTCAACCGGCACGGACCTGACGGGCCGAACGGCCTGTTTCCCGTGCAATTCCGTCCGCCCCGCCGACGTCATGACGTCACGCCGGCTTAGGCGCGCGCGCGCCCCAGGACGCGCAGGTGCGGGCACGCGCTTGCGGCGTCGCGTCGAGTCGAGTCGCGCCGCGCGCACGGCGCGTCCTCTCGCCGCCCCCCACACGGCCGTCTCCTGCCGCCGCCGCCGCCGCCGCGGTGTGTGTGTGTGTGTTTTTTTATATATATGATTATTATCTATCCCCCCAGTCAGAAAATGGCGAGCCCGTGTCATAGTCAACAATGTTCGATAGAAAGGCGCGGCTTTCGACAGGAGCTCGACTCTTGGAGACATAAACTTATTCACTGTGTAGGTAAGATTTTTTTTTAAATCTGCCCCCCCCCCCCCCGCTCTTTTTTTAAAAAAAAAAATTAATTTTTAAAAGCGAAGGTGTCTACTTGTTTTTCCCTGCGCGGAAAGAGGTTAATATTGAAACGTGATAATTTCATTCGGCGTCTCACTCCCACCTCCTCACCGTCTGACGGTTGATTTTTAGCACAGGGGGCGCTGTGTTTGTTTTTTTATAAATTAAAAATAAAACGGCGTCATCCGCACATCCCCCTCCTCCACAACAAATAAATAAACATCACCCTCAATTTTATATATATATATATATATATATGTATAACTGAAAAAAAAGTCATCGTCTCCTCTTCAAAATATAATCACCGTTAAAATGTTTTTTTTTTAAAGAAAAATAATGGTTTTTTTTTTACCTCATATTACTTAATGATTCTTAGTTGGGATTTTTTTTTTTCCCGACGCCTGTCGGTGTTTTTTTTCCCCTCCTCCGTTAAAAACCGTTATTTTTAAAATTATATTCAAAAAGGGAGGGAGCCGCCGCGAGCCTGCCGACCAGTGCGCGCGCGCGCGCGCCCCCCGCCCTGAAGGATCATGGGAGTTGTAGTCCTGTCCCTTCTCTCCCATCACCTTCCTTTCATTTCGTTCCTCCCCCCCCCCCCCCTTTATTTTGTAGCGCGCAGCATTGGTAATTTTCCCTATAATTTTGTATTTGGAAAGGGACAATGCCGTCTGACAATGCTGTATGGAAACTACTGCAGGTTTCAAGAGGAAGCCCCGCAGCAAAGCAAGTGGTGTTGTGATGGTATTGTACCACACTTATGGTTACTTATTTATTTTAACCTGGAAATGATTTCCGTGATGGATGCATGCCATATCGTTTATCTTTGTGGCTTCACTGAAAGACAGTCTCTGCCCTTGTGACATCAGTTATGTTATTGGGGGGGGGGAATAAAAGGAGCTTAATGCAATTCTGACATTACTCTCGATTTATTTTTCTATAAATCTTGCTCCATATTATGTATCCTATATCTAAGGGACTACTGGATATTGGGGGGGCGGTGGGTGGGTATTGGTATTGGCTGAATTCCTTTTTGAGCTATACAGCATGTACCCTTTAAGGGAAGCAAGTGATGTCGATATCTAGTGCGTATGGTGTCAAAATGCCTTAAATTACTTTGTACAATAAATTAATGTTTGAAGTGCAATGACTGTTGTTATGTAGGCAAAGAGATACCAGAATAGTGTAGACTACTTAAAAAATGACCTCTGATTAGTCATCGTTACCCCAACAGTCCTTGTTATGTATGTAGTAAAACTTTGTTTTTTTTTCTTGAGGAAATCTATTTGTAAAGTTAACTTGATTATACTGCGTATCATATTTCTATGCAAAATCATTGACTGAATTGTGTTGAAAATTTTAATTTTTCATTATAATCACATTTCATCAGACAATGGACTGATTGAGCAATTTATTTGTAGCATGAATGTCAGCAGTGCCATGATCATACATGTTTCATGCACTAATCATCTCGATTCCTTTATTAAAACCGCATGAGATTACCATGCATCTATAATCTTGGTTTGTTATTGAACTGTTGTAAAATTATTGGTATTTTCAATGGGAATGTTGGTTAGACTGTTTAAATGTATCTTCCAATCAGACCTCGTTATAAAGTTTGGTGCTTGGCGTGACAGGAAATACAGATTTATTTTCCTCCTTCCAATTTTTCCCGTCTTTTCCTGAAGGTGCTGACTGTTGCTGTGGTGCGGATCCATGAATGCTGGTTGCCCTTTGGTCCCTTACCTAAATGATCATCATGTGTGAGCTTTGTCTCTGAGTGTCAGCAGACATTCAACCATGAAGATTATCACAGCTGAGCTCTGTACTCAACTGATATCCACACTTTTCAACAGAAGTTACAGAATAGTGATGAGGAGTGGAACCCTGGCTGATTATTTCCTCCCCAGCATTGGGCACTGAGGATAATTATTACACTTCAGTTGCCAGTAACTGACCATAGTCCAAGAATTAAAGCTGGGACCTTCTGATTTGTTTGGCTCAGTTACACATTATCATTACACCTGAGTCATCGAGGAAGGTATTATAGATTTACAGCTGTGTTAAATCTATTAAAATCTATTTAAAGTCTCCATTAAATGGGTTTTAAACATGGTCTAATTGCAATAACTGAAGAAAGTGTATATAGACAGTGGTGGGGTCTAACATGGTAAAAGCTTTGACACATGCATACCTTGTTTGGTATTGCCCAATTGGTCTTTAGGGAAGGCATGGTATAGATTTTCACAGACAGCAGGATAATATTAGCATTATTAACTGCCATTCATATTTTTGTTTTATGAAGACTGTAGTGTTAACAAAGGGGGCTAAGGGGAGAAAAAATTAAATATTACTATATGTAAAAAAAAAAATTAATGTCATATATTACTCCAGTCCCAAAGTATGTGATTGACTCTTAGTGCCCTCACGGCAACAAGGGATTGGCAATAAATACTGTCCAGCCAGTGTCATTCATCTCCCAAGAACACATTTAAAAAAAAAAGATTTTTAATCATTTTAGTCCTTTGGCAGTGCAGCTTTTTTAAAAAAAAATTAACAAACGGTGATCAAGGCCCGTAACGCAGGACACCAGAAAGGTTAAGATGAGTAAGCGAATCATTGGGTGATACTAAGCTTAAGTTTTAAAACGGGGAAGAAAATTAGTTATACAGTTTTAGGTTCCAAAAGAATGAGTTGGAGTAGGAGGAGTTGAAATCAAGACTCATTGTATTGTCTTCTGCTCCCAAATGAATGGAGGAAACCGCATCTTGGAGACAGCTTTAACAATAGAGAAGATGTAGGAGTTCTATTTGAGACCAGTGGAAATAGTGAGGCCAAGAATGTCAGTAGATGAAGAAGGACTAGGGATGGAGCCAGCAGAGGTAAGAGGTGGTAGCTGTTGGCTGGACTTCTGACAGACTTGATTGCTATAGATATAAAAGTTATAGAAGTAATATACTTAGTCATGCTGTATGGTGGCAGATTTAAGCCTTAACAGTGGGTGGCCTTGAAAACTTAACAATCAATATTTGTGCAGAATTTCTTTGGTAGAACTACTAGGTAAGTAGTTTCAAAAAGTTCCTTTCAACCTAAGCCAAGAATTACAAGGTAGTTAAAGATGAGGAAGGCCTTTAATGCATATCTTACTTCATCGTTCAGAAAGGCTCTAAAGTCTCCTCTTTTTAGCAACCAACTGTTGCTTAAATGATTCCAGGTATTTTGCCTTCACTGCTGTATCTGAGAGTCCATTCCACGTATTGATCACTCTTTCTGTGGAAAAATACTTCTCGGTATCGGTCCTAAATTTGCCTTTTACTAGTGTCCCCTTGTCATATTCTCCTAATTTAATTTTAAACTAATCTTCTGAATTTACCTTTTCCATAACATTTGCTGTCTTGTATACCTCTATAATATTGACTCTTGAAGGTCTCCTTTCAAGCTAACAAACTCATAACTCAAGCCTTTAACATTCGAGATCAACCTCAGCACTTCTCTGCACTTCATCTAGTGCTAAAATCTCTTGTGTCCTGATGACCAGAACTGGACACAGTACACAAGGTGTAGTCTGATCAGAGCACTTGTACAGTTTGATCACAACTTCTTGACTTGTATGCTGCTGTTTTGGCTACGTAGTTCAACAATCTATTAGCATTGTTGGCTGTTGTTCTACATTGGTTGGACATGTATGATGAGATTTTCTGCTTCTGTGTTTCCCCAGCCCACGATTTTCCATCTATTAAAATGAACAAGCAGAAAATTGCAAGCTTGGGAGCACAGAGGAAGCAACCGCTGGCCCTTGAGCATTGTCTACTAAGACTCCTTTCAGTTGCATCCTTGGGTGTTCTGTCACCATTTATGGAGTATGTGACAGCCATTTTTCATTTCTACGTGCAGTACTTTATACCTGTCTGCTCATCTGCCATTGTTTTTCACACTTACACATTTTATCCAACTCATTTTGTAATTTCTAGGCTGTCTCCTTTGATTCCATTGCCCCTCCTAGTTTGGTATCATCTGCAAATCTGACCTGTTTGCACTGAATCCATGTCATTGATTAAGGAATAATACTGTTAGAAACAGTAGTGGTGATCACATTTCTTCCTAGATTATCCAAAGTGAGTGATTTACCAGTTAAAACGAGTAGGAAATGTGTAGTGGCGAGTGTATGTGAACTGGACTACGGTTGTGTGGTATCAGTATTTTTTTGAAGTGGGGGGGGGGGGTGGAGATGAGAAGCAAAACCCTGGGGAAGTCTCAGTCATTACTTTTAAAGATCTTGGTGGTTATTTTCAATGAATGGATAATCTTGTATGCTTAAAATGTGCAATCCTGTCCACGGGATGCCTCGGGAGTTATACTGTGGCCCCCATGCAAACTACAGTGTCTTTTTAAAAGTTGAAACTCTTGATTGAGTTGAATTGGTACTGTGAGTGCAGTATTGTTGGTTGTGAATTGAGTTTGTCACATACCAAGTCATTATAATTTGTTTTATTAAAGTAGAAGTGGACGAGGCAAGATTGAATGTTCAATCATTCACAACCATCACTTGAACCCTTAGATTACAGCATTGAAATCAGTAGGGTAACTGTTTTTCGTAATATAGTGTAAGAGACAATGAAGTAAAAACTGATTCAAAACGGAAACATGCCTAAAAATGACCTTTTTCCCCTCTCTTAAACTCCCCTTCATTGTTATATAGAATATTATAGACGGGAATGTTTTTAAAAGACATGTACTGTTTACTATACTTTGCTTGTTAAAAGAAGTCTGGATACGGGTACTTTTGTACACAGTTCCCTCCTGTGTGGCATCATGACATTTCATTCTAAAAATGTAACAACTTAGAAAGCAGGCTGATGACAGCAATTGATGAGAGGGGAGTTTCAGATAATTGATTAACTGTTTTGGGCCTTTTCATCAACACTGACTGTCATGGAAGAAGTTGATGGCCAGTGTGTTGATGTGTATACTGAAGGATTAATAATTGTGACTAAGTTTGTTCAGTAATGAAGAGTTGATTATCAGGAAATAATATGACAGTATATATTACAGATGAAAAGTATTAACATTGGCGGACATTGGATTAATTGAACAATCCCAAGATATATGCTTTTCAAAACAGTATTTGGTAGCTGAGGCCGGAGTCACTAGCACAGCTCTCCTGACACTGACTCTGTAAGTAGTTTGTTGAATTCTCCTGTATTGTTTTAGTTGCCAGGGTTGCTTAGACAAATCCCATACACCAATTACAGCCTACAATAAATACTGGAGTGTCAGACATTGTGCATATATGCTTATGGTGCAAGGGGTTTGCAACTATAGTAGTAGTGATTTTCAGCAACAGGCTTATCTACTGGTTATGTCATAGAAATTAAAGCCAGCAAAGATCTTATAAATGAAACCGTAAATCCTGGAAGACAGCTGCTCTTTTTGTGCCCTCACACTTTCTTTCTCCATGTCTCTCTCTTTCTCTTGATGTTGCTGAACAGCAAGGGTTTTGGATAGGTTAATTATAATTTTTTATACATTTAAAAATGGCTTCCTTTATTAATTCAAATGTACAGAGGAAATATAAATAAATTAAGGAAAGTCACTATAAACGGTTTAATAATCAGATAACGAGGTGATACATTTGGGGAGGGCAAACAAGGCAAGGGAATACATAATAAATGATAGGATACTGAGAGGTGTAGAGGAACAGATCCCTGAAGATAGGAAGACAGGTAGATAAGGTGGTTAAGAAGGCATACGTAATAGTTTCCTTTATTAGCCAAGGCATAGAATCTAAGAGCAGGGAGGTTATACTACATCTGTATAAAATACTAGTTAGGCCACAACTAGAGTGCTGCGTACAGTTCTGGTCACTACATTACAGGAAAGATGTGATTGCACTAGGGAGGGTACAGAGGCGATTTATGAGGATGTTGCCAGGACTGGAGAATTTTTAGCTATGAGGAAAGATTGGATAGGCTGGGGTAATTTTCTTTGGAACAGAGGCGGCTGAGGGGAGATTTAATTGAGGTGTATAAGATTATGAGGGGCCTGGATGGAGTGGATTGGAAGGACCCATTTCCCTTAGCGGAGAGGTCAATAACCAGGGGGCATAGATTTAAATTAAGTGGCAGAAGGGTTAGAGGGGAATTGAGAATTTTTTTCACCCAGAGGGTGGTGGGGATCTGGAACTCTTTTTATCTGAAAGGGTGGTAAAGGCAGAAACCCTCATCGCATTTAAAAAGTACTTGAAGTGCCGTAACCTACAAGGCTACGGACCAAGAGCTGGAAAGTGTGATTAGGCTGGATAGCTTTTTTTTCTGCTGGCACAGATGCAATGGGCCGAATGGCCTCCTTCTGTGCCGTAAATTTCAATGATTCTATCAAGTTGCAATTGTGACTGTTGATGAAAATAAAATGAGTGGAAAAGTAAAGAAAATATAATAGGGAAACTAAACAAATAAAGATATAGAGAAAATAAGACCAGAAGCAGAAAAATGTTGTAAGAAAAGATTTTAGAAGTTCTCATTGCAGACTTAACATCAAAAGGGATATCAGTGGATATAAGTTATTTGTGGGATTCCTGAAAGTCTTAGTTGGAGATGTGAAACCGTGCATTAATTGGAAGTTCTGCTTATGGACTTTTTAGTGACCAAATGGCTGACTGGTGGCATGTGATGGCTCAGTCAAAACCAATATCATGCAGTACTGCTTAAAAGATCTGTGCGATTTAAATGTACAAATCTTCCTTGCCCAAACATGTATTTAATGACACAATTTGACACACATAGAATCATAGAAAGGTTACAGTACGGAAAGGGGCCATTCGGCCCATCGTGTCCGCGCCAGCTCTATGCAAGAGCAATCCAACTAGACCCACTCCCCCGCCCTTTCCCCGTAGCCCTGCAATATTTTTCCCTTCAAGTACTTATCCAGTTCCTTTTTGAAGGCCATGATTGAATCTGCCTCCACCATCCCCTCGGGCAGTGCATTCCAGATCCTAACCACGCGCTGAGCAAAAAAAGTTTTTCCTCATTGGTTCTTTTGCCAATCACCTTAAATCTATGTCCTCTGGTCCTTGTCCCTTCCGCCAATGGGAACAGTTTCTCTCTATCTACTCTGTCTCGACCCTTCATGATTTTGAATACCTCTATCAAATCTCCTCGCACCGTCTCTGTTCCAAGGAGAACAACCCCAGCTCCTCCAGTCTATCCGCGTAACTAAAGTCCCTCATCCCTGGAATCATTCTAGTAAATCTCTTCTGCACCCTCTCTAAGGCCTCCACGTCTTTCCTGAAGTGCGGTGCCCAGAACTGGACACAATACTCCAGTTGTGGCCGAACCAGTGTTTTTATAAAGGTTCATCGTGATTTCCATACTTTTGTACTCTATGCCTCTATTTATAAAGCCCAGTATCCCAAATGCTTTTTTAACCGCTTTCTCAATCTCCCCTGCCACCTTCCAACGATTTGTGCACATATACCCCCAGATATCTCTGTTCCTGTACCCCTTTTAGAGTTGTGCCCTCTAGTTTATATTAAATGTAGAAACATTTAAAAGTATTCCAGATCTGATGAGGGTTACATTGGTGATTCTTTTGTAGAAGGTTAGTCAGTTCCAGTTGTCCTGTTGTTGATGGATACATGCTGGAGAAAAAAGATGTTTGCACACATCTGGTATAAACTAGTGATTGCATCAAGCACTACCAGGTCAAGCATAGCTTGGTTTAGATGCAGAGTAAAGCTTTGTAATATTAAAAAAAAATCGTATATCCTGTCTACAGGGTGTTAGCAAGGATTGCTTTGTGAAGTTGTTTTCTAGCTGAATTCTATTTCTTAAAAATATGAATGCTGACATTTTTAAATTGCGAACATTTTTTATGTCTATAAATATACTGAGCAGCTCTATTAATCACAGTCCAGTGTCTGTAATAAATATTATAGCACGAGTTGGCAGATATATAATTGTGAAATTAATGCCTACTGTTTTAGCTGCTGCATGTTGTTGCCAGGACAATTTTGTTTGTACTCACATTGTCGTAATTTTTTTTCCATAAGGGTTTGAAAGCATTTTGGAAGGGCTGTTTGGACCTAGACTTCTAAAAGATATCAGCCTATTTGAAGGTAAACCTTTTATTTATTTCTAATGTCCTCACTCAAAAATAGCATATGAAAACCAAGTTTTTTTTACATATTTGCACAAATGCTGGAAATAGTGGAAAATATTTGATGTTTTGTTCCACAGACTTCTATTTTGGAGGTGGGTGAGAGAGGAAAGTCATCCTCCTCATGCTGAATATTTTTTAGACTAATGATAGACACAGTGTACTTCCATTATCTGCTATAATGGAAATCAATGGGAAATGAGAATCTATAAAATTTAGCCTTGGTTGAGCAATACCCTAGGTATAGGGATGAAGACAAGTACAATACCAATAACAAAATAAATATTATGTTTATTAATCAAGACAGATATGAAAAGCAAGCAGGTGGACTGTACAGTAAGGTTCATCTTATAAAAAGCCTTATCAGGAAGATAGATAATTGGAGTGCCACGTAATGGAGGTTCTTCTGTAAATGGATTGCCTTCAATAATTTCACAAACTGTCAAATTGGTGCTTTCTCTGTGTTGCAATGAAATTGTGCTTAGATTTTTGTTGACTTGTTCTGAGAATAGAAATGAGACTTTTGCTCATCTTGGGCAGATAGGTTACTGATTATTTCTGTCACTTTGACTAGGGAATGATGTATGGTATGGAACGAGAAGGAAAAATATTAAATCTCTCATCCTAAGTTGCTAAAGATGAAGGTAACTACAGATAGCTGTAGATTGACCACAATGATATTTTTTCAACTTAAAAGATATTTATAGGGCTCCTCTATTGCATATATTTATCTGTTTGGTTTTGATGTGCTGGAGTGATGTAAAGCACGGGGATCCCCATTGTAATTCATCCTGTTGGTATCTTTAGTGGACTGAGTTCAGTATCTTTTAGAGTCAGATCACAAGTTGGTTGTTTAAGCATTTTGTTAAAAAGAAAAAGATCTGTTTATAAAGACTGAAAACACAAGCATCATGAGACTGAGTGGCCATACTGCAAAGGGATCACTTGGTCCAATATTATTACTGAACATATCTCTAGCACCAAATGGATAAAAATAGGGTGCTAAAGGAATGCCCTATAAATAGACATTTTAAAAATGTTGCTTTTTAAAAATGCAGCAAAGGTGGTTCAGTGATATAGCACTTGGCTGATAGTTATCATCTCCTTTAATGCTGAAAAATAAGTTCTGTTTACTTAATTTACAATACTGCCTGTGCAATTCTAATTTGAATTTTATTTGATACCCCTCTGTTGTCAATAGACCAATCCTTGCATTGTTATATGCCCGTAATAATTTCCATCAATTACATAATTTTGATCCATAATTTAAATTGTGAAGAATTGTTAATGCTGGACATAATCCATTCTGGGCACTCAGTATTGGATCTAACACTGCCATGCCAAGAATAACTTGATGTGGAGATGCCGGTGATGGACTGGGGTTGACAATTGTAAACAATTTTACAACACCAAGTTATAGTCCAACAAATTTATTTTAAATTCCACAAGCTTTCGGAGGCTTCCTCCTTCCACACCGTTCACCTGACGAAGGAGGAAGCCTCCGAAAGCTTGTGGAATTTAAAATAAATTTGTTGGACTATAACTTGGTGTTGTAAAATTGTTTACAAGAATAACTTGGTTAGATGCAGAATAAAGCTCCCACTACTTTGCCTCAACGATGTGCTTCAGCCCAAACTCAGTGGAATACCCCCTACTTCATACTGACATTTTTCTGTTTCCCAACCTGTAATTCTTTAGATATTGTCGATTGGTGCTGAATTAAGGACAGTTTGTGGTGTGCCACACCCAATTAGAACTGGACTGCGACTGTTCAGAGTCATTTTGCTTAGGACCCTTATAGCCAGCTGACCAAGGACTCTTTAATCCCCTCATACTGGGCTGGATTTGACATCTTGTAGGTGAAGGATTATTGTCTGACCTACTGCACTACCCAATTTCTCTTGACTTTGACTTTTTGAACACTGAGTTTAGATACTCCAGGATAAATCAATGGGCTTAACACAATGGGTTAACCTCAGCTCCGAGCACCCCTCTAGTCTGTGCTGCAGTGAAAGCAGTTAACAATGAGGGCTACTGGCTGTTGATCCTAAATGAAGAAGTGCCTCATTTCATTGCACAGCCTCAGAAATGTCATGAAAATGACGACCTTTTTGGCAGGCTAGCATAGTGAAGCATTTAAGTTTTTAAAAAAATATTTTAAAAAATTGAACATAGTGGCATGGCTTGTTGGTATACCAACATGTACTATTTAAGAATTGGCGTGATCTATGTTTGATTTACCATCCATTCTGGTAAGTACCTTATCTCAGCTGCGTGGTTGTAATGAGGTGCCTGGTATTAATTTAGCATCTCATTGTGCTTTGGGAGGTGGGGTGAAATTAGAGTAAGATTTATTGTTAGACCACTGTTGCGTGTGTCCTCTACTGAGTGAAGAACTGCATTGACAGAGGCCTTAGGGTTGGTTATGCACCTACCCTCTCAGCTACAAGAGTGTTGGCTTGGCAATAACTGTATGAGAAGCAAAGGAAGAAGGGAAGAATAAAGTGTTTTCATACCCTCAAAAAAAAAGCTAAGTTAGTTTTGTTTCTATTATAAGCACTGTTCACAATGTGTAGAAATTTCATGTATAGAAATTTCATCTGTAGCATATAGAAGCTGACTTCTTAGTTTCACTCCTTTTGCACTGAGAGGGAGGAATTTTAGGAGTATTGCCAAGTGTACCTCCTGTCGACTGAAATGTGGAATGATTTGTTATTGTAGAGGATGCTATTTGGCAGATCATCCACCCTCCCAAATGAAGGCTGGTTTAAAAAAAAGACTAAAAACAGCAACAAAATAAATCTTGTGTTAGGCTAAAATTATTCTTGAATTCCACAGATTGTGAGCCTACAGGTGTTTCTGACTGGTCATTTGATGAAAACTGTCTCTTCTGTTGCTTGAGAAGAGAAAAAGTGAAGGTAAGAAGCAATTTTGAAATATTAAAATTTCAACATAATTTTAGCGACTGGTTGGTACACTTGGTTTAGAACAGCAAGATGCTGCTTAGCCTGTTAGGTTATGTAGCTGGTAATGCAAAAGAATGTTTTTGTTTGGTACAAACAATATATTTTTTGAGGGTATGTACTGTTTCTCCCCTTACTCCCTGCCAGGCCATCACCCGTGTTGCTCTTGACTAGTTGTCATGCGGTGCATGAGAGTGGCCTGGTGCTGACTATCCATCTGACTTTCCTTTCTTCACCCTTCCCTCTTTCCCACCCCCCTCCTCTGCTTAAAGGAAGGTTGAAAACATGGATGTGGGAGATTGGACCTCTACTATTAGTTCATGATGTGCTGCTGATCCAGATTGCAATTGAATGGAAAGAATTAGATCTTAACCTAGAAAGAAAAATCTAATATGAGTACTTTTCATTCAAAGTACACCTAACTTTTATAGCGAAATTTGATAAACACACCTTAAAATTTTGGTTGCCACTACAGACAAGGGCTCAAAATGTAGGTGATCCACAAAATATATTTTTCTACTTCAAGGGTGTCAGCATCAGAGTTGTACCACCTTCCCGGACAACCTTCTTCAGATGTGCTTCTCAATCCATGACAACATGAATTACTGCTAAGAGGGTTTTCACATTACAGAAGACATTACAGACATGTATGGGATTTTGTCAATAATGAGTAATTTATTTTTTTCATGCTTAAAAATCACAAAATCAAATTGTGGATGCTATTCCAGCATATGTGACAATCAGACACCAGACATTGCAAAGCCAAAGTTTTAGTTGCTTTATTTGATGTCTTCACTCGTTTACTAGAAGCCTCACTTTACTCAGCTGGAATTTGTGCAAATTTTGTAAATGTCCTTGATGCCTGACTGCAGCATATATGACATGCTGCCTAGAAGCTGAATATTATAAGGAACTTGCAGTCCACTTTCCTGTTCAACTGCAATCAGCAGCAAAACCTAATCATCGATACTGTCAGATTTTTCTGACTGCTCATTGCTTTCCTTCTTGGTGGTAGTGTGGTCAGGCTAACCTTTAACATATTTCTACCATTATCTGTTATGGTAATCAAAACTTTTTAGCTTGGGATTTCCCAATCGCGAAGAAATGTTAACCAAGTACCCCTAATATGCTCACTAGTGTGCAAGTGATCCGAAGTAAAAAGACCCAGCCGTGCTTGCAAGACAATTTAGACAGTATTCCACTGTCGTCTACACCCAAATGTTAGCCTGTTTTTTTCTGTTTACAGATTCTGAAGGTCCTGTGAAATATTTCCCAATTTTTTTGCTTTTACTTAGATTTATAATATTTGCAGTTTTTTCCTTTTTGTCTGGCTACCTGAAACTAGATACTGTGGGTCTACAGAGATACAAAAATCTACAAAACCATTGTTTTCTATCACAGGGACAAAACATCCTAACTTCATTGCTATGAAGGACAATTTTTTTTTAACCACCTTCTCAGTACCATCTTGGTATAAAGCCGCCTTCTTCCAAATGGTGTTTGATGAGAAAATCAGAAACATCAATATCATTTTTTGATAAGGTAGCTTACGGGTCTGCCTCTTATTTATACATGGATGGTAGACCTACAAATGTTGACAAATTAACTAATTGATGTATATGTTTGAGATTTTTAAAAATGATATATATTTAATATGTTATAGTTTATAGTGCTTATAGTAATTGTATGTGGCTTTCAAAAAGGAATTAGTTAACTACTTGAAGTCAAAAATTTGCAGGGCTACGGGGAAAGAGCAGGGGAACGGGATGAACTGGATTGCTCTTACAAAGAGCTGGCATGGGCTCGATGGGCCGAAGGGCCTCGGTGCTGTAATCATTCTACATAAAATGAACAAAGTATTTAATTTAGATGGAAACCATAACCTACCTTTTTTAAATGCAAGTTTGTGGTTATTTTTTCCACATTCTTCTACTTTAACTTTTGTTTCCAAACTTAAAGTTCTTACACAGAGAAGAATCTTTTACTCGACCAGGTATGATCTGTCTTCATAGTATACCCTTCTCTCTCCTTCACGGGCCTTGTAAGTAATAGTAGGAAGTAGGAACTAAACAAGCTGGCAAAAAAGGCTTCAGTGAACAGTGCCTTCCTTGGTTTTTCATGCTATGCTGAAGAGTGACGATTTTTTCTCTGACTTTTAACTTAAGCTGTAGTCAATAGCCTCTCCTCGCTCTTTCACAGTACCCCCCCCCCTCATTCCTTCAATTAATGCTTTCTATATCTACAATACTTTGAAAAGATTAGAACTAAAATATGGAAATCAGAAGCATTTTTTCTAAAATTAAAATACTGCATGCTTAAAATTTAGTAACAGAAGACTTATTTGAAATTTGGGTTAAATATTTTATAAAGACTAATTAAAGTTAGACTAAAATTTGAAATGAAGAAGCAGGGCTGAGACGAAGATAATTTCTAGAAGTAAAATACTTGTGGATATTAGCTGAGGATTGTTATAGTTCAGCTGTGAGGCGCTGTGACCGAATAGCTTGCTGAAACACTCTGTCCAGGCTTGAATATGGAGGAAGGCTAATTGGGTGAGGTGAATGCCGCACTTCCCTTTTTGTGCATGTTGCAATTTATGGTTTGTATAGGATAGTTTTTTCTCTTTTGTCGTTTTCACAGCAGTTTTCATTGGCTAATCTTGTGCCTTATGATTCAAAAGCTGTACTTTTTCCAATGGTCTATCCTCATAGAGTTGCGTGACTCCAAGGATGAATAATTACTCTATTTACTGTCAGACATTTACTGGATTAAATGTAGTGTTGCGCTATGCTGCACGCTTTCTTTGAATAGGCAGACATTACACACGGTTTGGAAGTAGTTTTCTCAGGCTAAAGCAACTAATATATTTCTAATTAACTGCAAATATGAAGTACAAAACAATTCTGCATCAAACTAAAATAGCAGAGTCTGTATTGAGCTAATTACCTTTTTCTGTAACTTTCTGATTTAAAAAAAATGTAATAGTTTACTATTTTATGAAACAATATCCTGGTTAAGTAAATTCAGTATGATTTCTCTTGCATCTGCCTTTTGGTATCTGTTAATTACAATTAAAACATTATATATGCAGCATAAGCCTCATGTTAGGAAGTCCTCAATTTCAGAACGCAATAAACAGCTGAACTGAAAAACCTTCCAGTTTTTAACCTGTTATTTCTTTCAAAGTTAGGATTTCAGTTCATTCATTCTTTGAATACAAGAGATTGCTCTTAGATGCTTGTAGATAATTTCCTGACCGCACAGACTTTATAGTTCACAATGGACAAATGTTGTCACTGGTTTGACGAAGAACAGTGAGTCAGCTAAAAACATTTTGCATGATTGTTTCGGACTTAAAGACTGTTTCCTTCATTTAAAAAAAAGAGTTCAGTGGTTAATTACAGTGTGAAAGACTCTATTTGAGCTTTTGGAATGAACAGGCCCTGTATTATGTTTAAATACAGAGCTTGAACCACACACATTCAACATTTGTGGTTGTATCTCGTTCGAGCGCTAGTAGCAAGAGCACCTCCGCCGTCCACTCTCGGAACTCTCAAATCACTGGGTCCCTGTTGGAGTTTTATAGTTTGCCTGCTTTATATTATCAGCTGTCAGCTGCAGGAATACTGTAGACTTGCTGCCAATATCGAAGTACCCAGAGAATCTAATGGTTTTCGTGAGTCACTCTAGCTTAGTGTGTTGCAGAACACTTTCTCCCTGTGCTACCATGACAACGGGATAATTGCAAGCATGGGACAATCAATGGGTGGTGTTATCACTGTAGCATTGCAGAGGTTATTGTACTATTACTATGCCATTCCCATAGCATATAAATCTAACCCCAAATTTGAGGGAATTTTTAAAAACTGGTGGATTGTGGAATAAATAGAAAATCCATCAGGATCTTTGACCTGATTGAATAACACACTCACAATTTCAATCAGATTTTCTGAGTAAGATAAATATCATATCCTGTAGGTCTCCGGCATGTGTATCTCTTTACTTGTTAATATGAATGAACTGATCGACTTCATATTAATAACAATTGCTATAGACAACTTATAATCCTGTTTATTTAAAAGATTTAAAGTAGAATCTGTTGCAGAAATCACCCTTCAATTTTACAGTCGCCATTTCAGTAAAAGCACTAAGCTGTATTGGTACATAAATTCTTCCATTTTTTTTAGAGGAACTAAATCCATGTATGAAGGTGCTACTTATACACCAGGTCATTTGTAGTATTTGTTTAGTGAATTTAGTAGAACTTCCTTTGCAAGTATAGTTCTAATTGCATGTATACTTCTCCACAGGAACATTTAGTCGCTCTTGATCAACCAAAATTAAAAGTTGGAGAAGGGGCATTGTCAAGACAGGAACAGGCCAAAATTAACCGTTTGGAAAAGCAAGCAGAAGAATTTCTCAATGCTGTCTTTCAGAGAAAAGGTAAGTCATTAGAGAAGCTGCTATTATTGAACTTTATTTTGCTTCTTGTGAATTGATTGCTTTTGAAGTTGCATTCCCTGTTGTTTTGTTTCTGCACTTTCTAAATACTTCACAAAATTATTGGATTTGCCAGGTTTTGAAGCTTGCCTTGGAAGTCCTTCCATTTTGTTCCAAATCAGAGGATCACGTGAAAATTATTGTCGGAATCTTATAAGCTTAACAATCATTTGATGCCCAAGCAAAGAACCTCTAGGAAAAGAATTCTTAAGTCAACAGTTGAGAAATCTTGTTTTTTGCACTCTTTGATGTATGATTTGGATTGAAATAATAGTTTATATCATAGTGGTGACAAAGGTGGATGGTACAGTGTTTCATCGACCCTCAGAGGGGAGAAGTCACAATGAAAACTGTCCTTAATTATATGATTCAACTTTAATCAGTTACCTTTTCTTACTTTCAGTCACTCATTGGTGCTTAAGAAGGAAAACCTTTGGGGTAGAGTTTAAACCTTGGGAGTTTATCCAGATCAAGTATTGTCAATTGTTGAGTTTTCCCCATTGTTTCAAGTAGTCACTGGAAATCTAGTGGTTGAGTTTTCTGATGCACCTCCTCCTTTGCTTACATAGTTCCCCATATAATATGAAATTCTGCTGCAACAACATGACCAGAAATTGCTGCCTACAACTTTCCATTGCTATTCATGATGATGTTGGAGCTGAATTTTATCTTGCAGCATGAGAGGGACCAACATTTTGGTGACTCAACTGCTCCCATGTTGCCCGTTGATGCTACTTTTGGAACATTAGCCATAGCAATAAGGTAGTGACCCAGAAACACCAATAGTGTTCCAGTATCTGCATTTATCACAGCTTGCATTGTAACAATATTGTTTTTTAAAATTTGTTCTCTGAATGTGGACAACGCTGGCAAGGCTGAATTTATTGCTTAATCTTAGTTGCCCTGAGAAGGTGGAGGTGGGCCTTCTCCTTGAACTGCTGTATTCCTTGTAGTGATAATGCTCCCATGTTGGTATTAGGTACGGGAATTCCAGGATATTGATCCAGCAGCAATGAAAGAATGGTGATATATGTCCATCAGGATGGTCCATGACTTGTAGGTGATTGTGCTCCCATGACATTGCTGCTCTTGTCATTCCCAGCGGTTGAGGTTGTAGGAGGAGGAGGTGTTGGTGAGTTGTTGCAATGCAACCTGTCAATTTTCCCTTTGTCGCTCACTGACTTCAGTTTTACTAGGGCTTCTTGGTGCCATATTTAGTCAAATGTTGTCTTGATGTTGAGGGCAGTTTCTGTCACCTGACATTCAGCTCTTACATTCATGTCTGCCTCAAGGCTGTAGTGAGGTCTGGGGCTGAGTGGTTCTGTCAGAGACTGAACTGAGCACTGGTGAGCATATTAGGTGATTTGGTGTTGTCTGATGGTAACTATTAAAGACACCTTCCATCGCTTTACTGATGTCTGAAAGGAGGCTGATAGGGCAGTAATTGGCCAGGTTAGATTTATCCTATTTTTAGACGATTGGACTTAATTGAGCAATCATTCACATTGTCTGGTATATGCCAGTATCATAGCTGTACTGGAACAGCTTGATTAGGGGAGTGGCTAGCTCTGGTGCACAGGTCTTCAAGGCTCATAGTCTTTGCCATATTCAGTGCACTCAGCTTCTTAACGTTACAGGGAATCAACCGAATTAGCTGGTATGTACGATGGTGGGGACTTCAGGAGGAGGCCAAGTAGGATAGTCCACTTGGTACTTTTGACTGTAGACCCTCGCAAACACATCTGCCTCGTCGCTTGAACTCGCGTGCTGATCTTCACTATGGTTGAGAATGGAAATATTCGTGGAACCCCCCCCCCCCCGGCCTCCTGTTAGTTGCCTGGTTGGTCCACCACCATTCTTGACTTAAGTGGGAGCGCTATAGAGGTTTTCTCTGATCTGTTGGTTTGACTGCTTTGCTCCTTTCTTAGTTTGCTGCTTTTGGTGTTTATCGTACAGGTAGTCCTATGAAATAGCTTCACAAGTTAGTCTCCGCCTTCCCATTAAATATGTGACTACTGATTATTATAGTCTGCATTTCGATGAAGGTGTTCTATCAGGAGAGGATGACATAGCTTAACATTCTATGACAAATAGCCCTATTACTTACCTTTCTGCTTCACTTGAATACAATTATGTTTCTGGGTTTTCTTTTCTCTTTTTTGACTCGATATTTTTGACACTCGTACGTGTGGCAGTATTTTTGCTTGCCCAGATAGCTAGGTAAATTTGTAGTGTGCTCAAGAAATTATCCTTTTCTCACTACATTTCAGTTACCTATTTTATTACATGATCTTCCTTGTCTTTGAAAGGTGGCATAATAACACTGCACTAGACATTGACTGCCAAGCAAGTTATTAAACTGTAAAAGGACAAGCAAATAGTAGTAGTAACAATACATATATTTTTACAGTAGTTTCTGTGCTCAGATAGCTTCTCATAGTAGAATATAATAAATACTTTGTGACTGCTGTGCTAAACTTTGATATAAGCAACACTCCTAGGTAGTAGTTCCTGTCTTTTCCAGTCTATGGGAGCAATTGCTCTGACTATCTCTTTTGAAGGGTTCAGACAGATGAAAGTGACTGGTTTAAATAATTATTATATTCATAAAAGCTGGCAATCACACAAGTATTTGAACAGATCCATTAAGGTGTTTATATCGAATGGTTTGGCCTCTCCCTCAGACACCAGTCTCTGACAAACCAACTAATTCTGTAACTGTTGTATCAAGTTAAACTGGGATATGGAAAAACAGAACAGGAATGAGACAGCTAAGAGAGAGACATATTGTGAGCTAAAGGTATCCTCCACTAAGCCAGTTGATTAAATGCTGGATACTGTAGCTCCCATCACATCTTGGAGAGGGATCTTTAGCCCTATTCCTCCACCTCGGAAGAGAGTGTACGTGTATTTCCTATAAAACAAGTAACATTATTTTCTCGCCTTTGCAGACAGCCCACGGGTTGCGGACCCCAGTATTCCTTTAGTGGCTCGTGAGATTATGCATCGAATGATCAGGCAGTTTGCTGCTGAATATACCTCAAAAACTAGCACTTCTCAGGACTCTATTGTACTCACCAGCACTAAGGACCAAAGTGCATCTAAAACACCTGTGCTCGGTGCCAGTGCTCTAAATCCTGTTTTAAGCAAGCTTCTTATGGCTGACCAAGATAGTCCTTTGGATCTAACTGTCAAAAAGTCTATCTCTGAATCGGACAATCAAGGTAAGTCTACAATTTCTAACAGTTTTTAACTGCAGTGTGTGTATCTGTAGTAGATTTATTTTGTCTAGTTTTCTCTGAGATATGGAAATGGGTGGATATTCCAATGAAGCATTGTGATTTTGTTCGTCTGATTTTTAACCAGGGCCGGCTTGTGTTCCAATTGTAAATGTATTCAACCTTCTCTTTGAAGGCTGGCGTCTGGGAGCTGCATGAGTTACATAGAATTATATAGAATGTACAGCACAGGTACAGGCCATTCGGCAAACAGGTCCATGCCGATGTTTATGCTCAACTCGAGCGTCCTCCCGCCTTCATCTAACCCTATCAGCATATCCTTATATTCCTTTCTCCCTCATGTGTTTATCTAGCATCCCCTTAAATGCATGAGTGAACAGCTGGGAGTTTAAGGGTTAATCTCTTTTAAAATCTAGTGTAAATTGCTATCAACTGTTTAAGTTCAATTTTAAAGTTTAAATTTTTAAGTTTCTGTCAGGCTCAAGCAGAGACAAACAAGCAAGCTCTCCTGCTGGAGAGCTGCTGTAGTTAGTTAATTGGTTAGCTAGCTTAAACTGGTTCCTGAAACAGGAGCAGGCCTGACTCATCTGAGTCACAAACAGTAGAAATACAGGGGCCTGTGAGTGCAACCAGCACTGAGTGCAATGGGGCACAGAGTGAACAGCTACTGGCTAACCGTATTTCAGAGCTGGAGCTGCGGGTGGATTCACTGTGGAGCATCCGTGATGCTGAGACTATCGTGGATAGCACGTTCAGTGAGGTGGTCACACCGCAGGTAAAGATTACGCAGGCAGAAAGGAAATGGGTGACTGCCAGGCAGAGTAAAAGGACTAGGCAGGTAGAGCAGGAGTCCCTGGGGCCATCTCCCTCTCAAACAGATAAACCGCTTTGGATACTGTTGGGGGAGATGGCTTATCAGGGGAAAGCAGCAAGAGCCAAGTTTGGGGCACCATGGGTGGCTCTGCTGCACAGGAGGGGAGGAAGAAGAGCGGCAGGGCTATAGTGATAGGGGATTCAATTGTAAGGGGAGCAGATAGGCATTCCTGTGGCCGCAAAAGTAACTCCAGGATGGTATGTTGCCTCCCTGGTGCTAGGGTCAAGGATGTCACGGAGCAGCTGCAGGGCATTCTGGAGGGGGAGGGTGAACAGCCAGTAGTCATGGTCCATATCGGTACCAACGACATAGGTTTAAAAAAAAGGGATGAGGTCCTGCAAGGTGAATTTAAGGAGTTAGGAGATAAATTAAAAAGCAGGACCTCAAAGGTAGTGATCTCAGGATTACCACCGGTGCCACGTGTTAGTGAATATAGGAACGGGAGAATAGACCAGATGAATGCGTGGCTGCAGAGATGATGTAGGAGGGAGGGATTTAGATTCCTGTGACATTGGGACCGGTTCTGGGGAAGGTGGGACCTGTACAAACGGGACGGGTTACAACCGAGCAGGACTGGGACCAATGTCCTCGCAGGGGCGTTTGCTAGTGTTGTTGGGGAAGGTTTAAACTAGAATGGCAGGGGGATGGGAACTTGAGCAGTGAGACAGAGGAGGGGGAAACAAGGATAGAAACAAAAGACAGAAAGGGAAGAAGCAATAGTGGAAGGCAGAGAAAACAAGGGCAAAAAACAAACAGGGCCATAGTGCAAAATAATACGAAGATGACTAGCAATCTTAAAAAGACAAGTCTAAAGGCATTGTGTCTTAATGCGTGGAGCATTCGCAATAAGGTAGATGAATTAACAGCGCAGATAGCTATTAACGGGTATGATATAGTTGCGATTATGGAGACATGGCTGCAGGGTGACCAAGGATGGGAACTGAACATCCAGGGGTATTCATTATTTAGGAACGACAGGCAAATAGGGAAAGGAGGTGGGGTAGCGTTGCGAGTAAAGGAGGAAATCAATGCAATAGTGAGGAAGGATATTGGCTCGGAAAATCACGATGTGGAATCTGTATGGGTGGAGCTAAGAAACACCAAGGGGCAGAAAACGTTGGTGGGGGTTGTCTATAGGCCCCCAAACAGTAGTGGAGAAGTAAAAGCTTCTATAAATATGTTAAGAGAAAAAGATTAGTGAAGACAAATGTAGGACCCTTACAGTCAGAAATGGGGGAAATTATAATGGGGAACAAAGAAATGGCAGAACACTTAAACACATACTTTGGTTCTGTCTTCACAAAGGAGGACACAAATAACCTCCCGGAAATGTTAGGGAACCAAGGGTCTAGTGAGAGGGAGGAACTGAAGGAAATCAGTATTCGTAAAAAAAAAATAGTGCTCGGGAAATTAATGGGGCTAAAGGCTGACAAATCCCCAGGGCCTGATGATCTACATCCCAGAGTACTAAAGGAAGTGGCCCTGGAAATAGTGGATGCATTGGTGGTCATCTTCCAAAATTCTATAGATTCTGGAACAGTTCCTACAAATTGGAGGGTGGCAAATGTAACCCCACTATTTAAAAAAGGATGGAGAGAAAAAAACGGAATTACAGACCATTTAGCCTAACATCAGTAGTGGGGAAAATGCTAGAGTCTTTTATAAAGGATATGATAACAGAACACTTGGAAGGCATTAATGGGATTGGACAAAGTCAGCATGGGTTTATGAAAGGGAAATCATACTTAACAAATCTACTGGAGTTTTTTGAGGATGTAACTAGTAGGATAGGGGAGAACCAGTGGATGTGGTATACTGGGATTTTCAGAAGGCCTTTGATAAGGTCCCACACAAGAGGTTAGTGTGCAAAATTAAAGCACGTGGGATTGGGGAAATATACTGGCATGGATAGAGAATTGGTTGACAGACAGGAAACAGAGAATAGGAATAAATGGGTCTTTTTCCAGGTGGCAGGAATTGACTAGTGGGGTACCGCAGGGATCAGTGCTTGGGCCCCGACTATTCCCATTATATATCAATGATTTGGATGAGGGAACTGAATGTAACATTTCCAAGTTCGCAGACGACACAAAGCTGGGGTGGAATGTGAGCTGTGAGGAGGATGCAAAGAGGCTCCAATGTCATTTAGACAAGTTGGGTGAATGGGCAAGAACATGGCAGATGCAGTATAACGTGGATAAATGTGAGGTTATCCACTTTGGTTGTTAAAACAGAAAGACAGATTATTATCTGAATGGTGATTAGATTGGGAAAAGGGGAGGTGCAACGAGACCTGGGTGTCCTTGTACACCAGTCGCTGAAAGCGAGCATTCAGGTGCAGCAAGCAGTTAGGAAGGCGAATGATATGCTGGCGTTCATTGCAAGAGGATTTGAGTACAGGAACAGGGATGTCTAACTGCAATTGTATGGGGCCTTGGTGAGACCACATCTGGAGTATTGTGTGCAGTTTTTGTCTCCTTATCTGAGGAAGGATGTCCTTGCCATGGAGGGAGTGCAACAAAGGTTTACCAGACTGATTCCTGGGATGGCAGGACTGACTTATGAGGAGAGATTGGGTCGACTAGGCCTCCATTCACTAGAGTTTAGAAGAATGAGAGGTGACCTCATCGAAACATATAAAATTCTAACAGGACTAGACGGACTAGATGCAGGGAGAATGTTCCCAATGGATGGAGAACCTATAACCAGGGGTCACAGTCTCAGGATACGTGGAATGCCATTTAGAACCGAGGTGAGGAGAAATTTCTTCACTGAGGGTGGTGAACCTGTGGAATTCTCCACCACAGAAGGCAGTGGAGGCCAAGTCATTAAATATATTCAGGAAGGAGATAGATATATTTCTTAATGCTAAAAGGATCTAGGGATATGGGGAAAAAGCGGTAACAGGGTAGTGAGTTCGACGATCAGCCATGATCATTTTGAATGGCGGAGCAGGCCCGAAAGGCCGAATGGCCTACTCTTGCTACTATTTTCTATGATTCTATGTATGCTAGTTGCCACAACTACTCCTTGTGGTAGCAAGTTCCACATTCTAACTATTCTCTGGTAAAATAAATTTCTCCTGAACTCCCTATTGGATTTATTAGTGACTGTTGCGTATGTATGGCCTCTAGTTCTGGTCTCCCCCACAAGTGGAAACATCCTCTCTACATCTACCCTATCAAACCCTTTCATAATCTTAAAGACCTCTATCAGGTCACCCTTCAGTCTTCTCTTTTCTAGAGAAAAGAGGCCCAGCCTAGTCAATCTTTCCTGTTAAGTGTAACCTCTCAGTTCTGATATCATCTTAGTAAACCTTTCTTGTACCTTCTCCAGTGCCTCTTTATCCTTTTTATAATATGGAGACCAGAACTGTTCACAATACTCCAAGTGTGGTCTAACCAAGGTTCTATATGAGCTTAGCATAACTTCTCTACTTTTCAATTCTATCCCTCCTAGAAATGAACCCCAGTGCTTGGTTTGCTTTTTTATGGCCTTATTATGACCTGCATTGCTGCTTGTAGTGATTTGTGTATCTGTACCCCCAGATCCCTTTGCTCCTCTACCCCATTTATGTGGTAGTATGTGGCCCCCTTATTCTTCCTACCAAAATGTAATACCTCACACTTGTCTATATTGAAATTCATTTGCCACTTACACGCCCATTCTGCAAGTTTATTAATGTCGTCCTGTATTTTGTCGCGGTCCTCCTTGGTATTAACTACACCTCCCCCCAATTTGGTGACGTCCGCAAATTTTGAAATTATACTTCCAATTCCCGAGTCCAAATCATTTCTGTAATTGGCGAACAACAGTGGTTCCGGCACCTATCCTTGTGGAATACCACTTCCCACCTTTTGCCAGTCTGAGTAACTACCTTTAACCCCTACTCTCTGTTTTCTCTTTTGTAGCCAGCTTGCTATCCATTCTGCTACTTGTCCCCTGACTCCATATGCTCTGACCTTAGTCTTGAGTCTACTGTGCGGTACATTATTGAAGGCCTTTTGAAAATCCAAATATATTACATCTCCTGCGTTATCCTTGTCTACCCTTTCTGTTACTTCTTCAAAGAATTCAATAAGGTTGGTCAAGCATGACCTTCCTTTTTGAAATCTGTGCTGACTATTCTTTATAGTTTCAGTTTCTAGATTTTTTTTACTGCATCTTTGAGTGAGGATTCCATTATCTTTCCAACCATCGACATTAAGCTAATTGGTCTATAGTTCTCTGAACTGATTCTATCTCCCTTTTTAAATATAGGAATTACATTAGCTGTCTGCCAGTCCTCTGGCACTATTCCCTTTTGTAATGAATTTTTATATGTATGTAATAGTGCCTCTGCTATCTTTTCCTTAACTTCTTTTAGTATGTGTGGATGCAATCCATCCGGTTTTATCCTCTCTAAGTTTGATCAGTTTATCAATTAAAAATAAGGGGTCTCCCATTTAAGATGGACGTGAGGAGAAATTTTTTCTCTGAGGGTCGTGAGTCTGTGGAACTCCCTTCCCCAGAGAACGGTGGAGGCAGGGTCATTGAATATTTTTAAGGCTGAGTTAGATAAATTCCTGATTTTCAAGGGAGTCAAAGGTTATAGTAGGTAGACGGGAAAGTAGGGTTAAGGTCATAATCAGATCAGCCATGATCTTATCAAATGGCAGAGCAGGCTCGAGGGGCCGAATGGCCAACTCCTGCTCTTAATTCGTATGTTCGTATCTCCCCCCTTTCTATTTTAAATGTCTTTATATCTTTTTTGATCTCCTCTTCTAATGTCATGCCTACCATGTTAGTCTCCCTGGTAAATACTGAGGCAAAGTAATTAATTAATATTTCTGCCATTTTGCTGTCATTACCTGTGAATTTATCATGTGTATCCTTTAGTGGCCCTATCCCAATCCTGATTTTTCTTTTGTTATTTGTGTCTGTAATGAGTTCTACATCCTGGTCTCTTGTATTGCAGTGAGGTGCATGCTGTTATAAAGAGTATATTTCATAGGATTTTTCATTTAAAAAAAACCTGAATGGGCTTTTATCAGAGGTTGCAGTTTTTCGAAGAGGCTCTATATTTGGATTTCACCCTATATGCATAACTTTAACTTTTCTCCCCCTTTTATTCTGCTCCTAAATCTCCCTGCCTTCCAAAGTGCTGCTCATATCCTGGAACTAGGAGGATGGGCAGTTGCAGCTTTCCTCCTCATTATGTTTCCTATTCTATAAGGAGGTTTTAGACCAATTCTAGCTTGTATTTGAATTTTATGGTCCTCCCAACAATTTATATCAACGTCTCTTATAATTAAAGGAAAAGATAAGTGCGCGGGAGTACTTTCAATATTTATAAAAATAAAGCAGCATGTACCTAAAGGTTCCAAGTTTGATTCCTGGTCTATGTTGCGTTAGCTGATCTCAGTTGGGGTGGTACTTTGAGCGCTACAATTGGGTTTAGAGTCCCTGGGTTAAGAAGAGGAATCTTGCTCCTGATCGCAATGGCCTCCTGGGAAAATATGTGCATGTGAAGATTGGGTGAGAACAGAATGGTGCTGTATAAATATGATGTTTTATTATCGGGGAGTAACGTCGCTTGAATATATTATTTTAGTTCTCCTCATGAATCTCCAATGTACGGACTGAGGTCCAGAGTAAACCTCTGGCATGTTACCTAATCTGTTAGCTGAAAATATCCTGGTTAGCTAGTTTGATGCTTGCACTGATCAATCTTGTTCAAGTGTGTTGTCTAATCTTGGAGTATTGATCTTATTTTGGAATAACTTGATGTACAATGCATATTTGAAGCTAGAAATCCCAGCTTCCCATTCAGTTCTAGACTAGGCAATGTTTTATAAAAGAGATCTGCTCAGGATGCAAGTAATATTTTGCAGACTTGACATCTATTCAGGACTTTTGTTCTTTGTGGAGTTCCGTGACAATCATAGAGAACAGACTGACTTGCTTACAAGCTGTTCTCAGCGGGTAGTAAGAACTGCAAAGAACACTTAACAAATAAAGGAGGGAAGTGGCTTTCTCTGATGTAAAATACATGATGACCAATTGTATCCTAGATGAATGCATTCATCATCATTAGGTGACTCCACATATTATGTCAAATTTTGTCTGATAATGCTCCTATGAAGCACCATGGGATGTTTTTACTATGTTAAAGGTGCTATATAAATGCAATTTGTTGTTGTATTGCAGAAATATCTACTTTGTTATAACTAATCCTTTCTGTCCACTAGTGGACTAAGCACTCCCTGAAGCCTTAATATAAATAAAGCCATTGTGTGACGCTTTCTTAGTGGAGGCTATGTTTGCAATATTGAAGCTTTTCAATTACCTGCAGCAGTGTAATGTTATAAGTATGTAATCTGTCTACAGATTGTTTTAATGAGTGCTAAGTGCAAATTGATAGGGCACTCTCCTCCATAGGTAAAGTAAAACATGGCAAATGCTGAAAATTTTGAAAAAGGAATAAAAATGCTGAAAATAAAACAGTTGGCCAGACAATATCTGAAAAGAAAACATTTTGGGTGGAGGTCCTACAAAGAAATGCCTTCATCTACAATATCAACTAATCTTTTCTCACTTGTGAATTTCTGGCACCTTCTGTTTGTATGACCAATTTCTAAGTAGATTTACTCTTCTTCAAATTTTGGACTGATAAAATTTATCAGGAGTAAGAGTTTTTTTTTATTCTGTTGGGGGGGAGGGGTGCAGCTTGGGTATTTGGATCTGGAGTGATGGTTTTCAAGATTGAATGTTCATAAATTAAGGAACCTAAACAGTGTTTTTAAAATAATCTCTTCCTATATATGACTATGATATATACAGCATTGACAGGGATAGCAGAGTGCCTGGTGCCATGGTTGGATATCTACACGAGCAATCCCATGGAGTACAAACATACTCCTCAGTATTTATTCTACACAGTTCTATGGCAACCTATGTGAATTTTATTTAAGCTGGAGATGAGGTCCTACACTCCCAGAAACTTGAGTATCATTAGCTCCTGATTTTTGTTAAGTATGAAAGTTAGAAAGAACTTGCATTTATATAGAGCCTTTCACGACCTTAGGATGTCCCAAAGTGCTTCACAGCTATATAAATCCGAAGAATCATTTTAAAACCGTATTTGGCCCTGAGGATCACATCTGCAGTACTGCGTGCAATTTTGGTCTTCCTATTTCAAAAAGGATATTCAGTTAATGGAGGGGGTACAGAGAAGGGCTTTACAGGTTTGATCCCAGAACTTAAGGGAATGATGTTTGAGGAAAGATTAACTACCCTGCGACTTTTCTCTCTTGAAAAGAGAATACTGAGAGGGGATAAGGTGGTTAAGAAGACAAATGGAATATTTCCCTTTATTAGCCGAGGCATAGCATATAGGAGCAGGGAGGTTATTCTGGAACTGTATAAAACACTGGTTAGGCCACAACTTGAGTACTGTGTACAGTTCTGGTCACCACATTGCAGGAAGGATGTAATTGCACTAGAGAGGGTACAGAGGAGATTTACGAGGATGTTGCCAGGGCTGGAGAATTTTAGCTATGAGGAAAGATTGGATAGGCTGGGATTGTTCTCTTTGGAACAGAAGAGGCTGAGGGGTGATTTAATTGAGGTGTACAAAATTATGAGGGGCTTAGATAGAGTGGATAGGAAGGACCTATTTCCCTCAGCAGAGAGGTATAGCAGGGGGCATAGATTTAAAGTGATTGGTAGAAGGATTAGAGGGGAGCTGAGGAAAAAAAATTCACCCAGAAGGTGGTAGTGGTCTGGAACTCACTGCCTGAAAAGGTGGTAGAGGCAGAAACCCTCAACTCATTAAAAAAGTACCTGGATGTGCACCTGAAGTGCCGTGACCTACAGGGCTACGGACCAAGTGCTGGAAAGTGGGTTTAGTTTGGGTGGCTTATTTTCAGATGTTGGGGACACGATGGGCCAAATGGCCTCCTTCTGTGCGGTAAATTTTCTATGATATAATAATAGGGTTTAAAATTATGAAAGGTTTGGACAAATTGGATCTAAGTAAGCTTTTCTGCCATGTACAGAATTTAAGGACAAGGGGGTAATCTTTACAAGTTAAGGACAACAAAAGAATATAGGAAATGAAGCTGGAATTTTTTTTTACAAAAGAATGGTATGTGGAACAGATTACCAGCACATACAGTGGAACAAGAAACCTTAATGGATTTCAAGAAGGAGCTAGACAGGTTCTTGTCAACAAATGAGTTTGAGTTATTAGAAATGCACCATGGGAATACTGTGGATAGGTGGGCTTGATGGACTGAAAGTTTTCTGGTGCCTGAAACTGTTACTATGTTGAGAGTGCTCAGAGGAGCAAAGAGAGACTCAGAAAAGAGTACAGCTGCAGAGATAAAACTTAATGGTAAGAAATTCTTTAAGTACTTCAACTGTAAGAGGGCAGTTAGAGAAGAGGTAAGAACCATAAAAGATGCAAACAGCTTGAAATGAAGGAAGACCACAAAATCTGAGTGATCACACTCTAAGTATTTACAAGGGAAGAAGACATGAGCAACATGCCCTTTCCAAGCAGAGATAACTGAAGCAGAATTAATGACTTTGCTATAAATGACAAGCTAAAATGGCTCAAAGTAAATAAAGCCCCTGGGATAGATAGTATTTATCCTGGAGTACTAAGGGAGACCAGGCAGGAGAGTAATGATGAAGTCATTGGACACTGAGGAGGTACCAGCAGATTAGAAAGAGGCTAACATGATGCCTATTTTCAAAAAAGGTAACAAATAGACAACTACAGGACTATTAGCCTGTCCACTATCCTGTGCAAAAATAGTGGAATTGATGAATGAGTAAATCGAGGATTATCTATTAAATAATAACTTTAGTAAATAGACAGTTCCGACGGGCCACAGCGAAATATCGCATAGATCTCCTCAGAAGACTAACACGGGACACAACCAACAGAGTACCCTACGTCGTCCAGTACTTCCCCGGAGCGGAGAAACTACGCCATGTTCTCCGCAGCCTTCAACATGTCATCGATGACTACTAACACCTCGCTAAGGCCATCCCCGCACCTCCACTACTCGCCTTCAAACAGCCACCCAACCTCAAACAGACCATCATTCACAGCAAATTACCCAGCTTTCAGGAGAACAGCGTCCACGACACCACACAACCCTGCCACGGCAACCTCTGCAAGACATGCCAGATCATCGACACAGACACCACCATCACACGAGAGGACACCACCCACCAGGTACATGGTTCATACTCCTGTGACTCGGCCAACGTTGTCTACCTCATACGTTGCAGGAAAGGATGCCCCGGAGCATGGTACATTGGTGAGACCATGCAGACGCTGCGACAACGGATGAACGGACACCGCGCAACAATCGCCGGACAGGAGGGTTCCCTCCCAGTCGGGGAACACTTCAGCAGTCAAGGACATTCAGCCACCGATCTTCGGGTAAGCGTTCTTCAAGGCGGCCTTCGAGACACACGACAACGCAAAATCGTCGAACAGAAATTGATAGCCAAGTTCCGCACTCATGAGGACAGCCTCAACCGGGATCTTGGGTTCATGTCACGCTACACGTAACCCCACCAGCGAAAAAAAATTATCTGTTTTTAACACAACGGGTCATTCTCTGTCTTTCTCTTCCTTTCGGATGTTTCTCTCCCTCTCTCTCTCTGTTTTGTGTTCTGGCCGTTTGTGTATTCGGTGGTCCTGTAGGTAACATCACTCTGTCTGAACACTTTGATTGCCTTGACAACGGGCAGTTGGAAAGATTATCTGTAATCACCAGGTATTGTTCTCTGACTATAAATGCGGTAACCTTCCATGGAATCCCACACTCGCTCACCTGACGAAGGAGAAAGCCTCCGAAAGCTTGTGATTTTCAAATAAAACAGTTGGACTATAACCTGGTGTTGTAAGATTCCTTACATTTGTCAACCCCAGTCCATCACCGGCATCTCCACATCATTAGTAAATAGAAATCAACATGGATTCAAAAAGGGAAGATCCTGCCAGTCAAAGCTCCTTGACATTTCTGAGGAAATGACATCCCAAGTGTCCAATGGAAAGCCATATGTTGTGTGTGGTGTACCTAGAAATCCAAAAGGCATTTGACAAAGCTCCACAAAATAGATGATTCGTAAACTCAAATTGTGGGGATTCAAGATAAATCTCAGGCCGCAAGGATCTGTGCTTGGGCCTCAGCTATTTACAATCTGTATTAATAACTTAGATGAAGGGACCGAGTGTAATGTATCCAAGTTTGCTGACTATACAAAACTAGGTGGGAAAGTAAGCTGTGAGGAGGACAGAAAGAGTTTGAAAAGGGATATGGACAGGTTAAGTGAGTGGGCAAGAAGGTGGCAGATGGAGTATAATGTGGGGAAATGTGAAGTTATTCACTTTGGTAGGAAGAATAGAAAAACTATATTTTTTAAATTGATGGTGTTCAGAGAGACTTGGGTGCCCTCGTACAAGAAACACAAAAAGTTAGCATGCAGGTACAGCAGGCAATTAGGAAAGCAAATGGCATGTTGGCCTTTATTGCAAGGGGTTGGAGTACAAGAGTAAGGAAGTCTTACTACAATTGTACAGCGCTTTTGACCGCGCTTTAATGAGACCTCACCTGGAGTGCTGCGTACAGTTTTAGTCTCCTTATCGAAGGAAGGATATACTTGCCTTAGAGACAGTGCAATGAAGGTTCACCAAATTAATTCCTGGGATGAGAGGGTTGTCCAATGAGGAGAGATTGAGTAGAATGGGCCTATACTCTCTGGAGTTTAGAAGAATGAGAGGTGATCTCATTGAAACATATAAGATTCTGAGGGGGCTTGACAGGGTAGATGCTGAGAGGTTGTTTCCCCTGGCTAGAGAGTCTAGAACTAGGGGACATAGTCACAGGATAAGGGGTCGGCCATTTAAGACTGAGATGAGGAGGAATTTCTTCACTCAGAGGGTTGTGAATCTTTGGAATTCTCTACCGCAGAGGGCTGTAAATGCTGGGTCATTGAATATATTCAAGGCTGAGGTGGATAGATTTTTGGACTCTTGGGGAATCAAGGGATATGGGGATCGGGCGGGAAAGTGGAGTTGAGGTCTAAGATCAGCCATGATCTGATTGAATGGCAGAGCAGGCTCGAGGGGCTGTATGGCCTACTCCTGCTCCTATTTCTTATGTTCTTAGGTAGAGGAGTTGTGTTGGAGTTGTGAAGTACTTATTGCGGTGCCCAGGGATCAATTTTGGGATTGTTACTGTTTCTAATTTATATCACTGACTTGGATTCAGAAATTCAATGCAGATTGATACAGTTTGCAGTTGGTGTCAATTTCGGAGGGCAGTGGATTGGGAGGAGGCAGCTCAGAAGTTGGACAAAATATGTAAGGGTGCAGAGTGATGGCAGATGGAATTTTTCATGGACAAGTGAAAAATACTCTACATAGAAAATAAAAATGAATGAAGTATTCCATGAATGGTATTGAAATAGCTACTGGTGAATTTGAGAGAGATCTAGGGATTTAGTAGACTTGATGCTTCACACATGCAACCAATGCAGAACAACATCAACAAAGCCAATGGAATATTGAGCTATATAGCCAAAATTGTAGACTGCAATTCAAAGGAAATCATGTTCAAACTGTATATTGCTCTGGTCAGACCACACCTTGAGCACTGTGTCCAATTCTGGCCACTCCATTTGTTGCTAATGCCCGAACTTTGTATCCAATCGTGTATTTGTGCCTTGTGTCTTCTGAACTCTTCCCCATGCACCCTCTATGTCTGTGTGTGTGTGTGTGTGTGTGTGTGTGTGTGTGTGTGTTTTCCAAGAGACTCCCAGTTGGAATCCCAGCCAAGTTACACCAGTATTATGGTGCTACCCATGTTCCTTTACATCGATTAGGCCAATCATCTTCAACTAATCAAAGTAATATGGGCAACTGTGACAATATATCTTGTATAATTGAACTGCAAATCAAGTTTGGGGAAGGAAAACTTAGCCTTGTATCTCCAGATACTATGGAATGTGTTGAAAATAGAAGGTGCCATTATATAATTGGATGTCAATATTGAATGTCGACAGCAGGCCTGGTTCCTAAAAGCGGCTGCATCAGTGGCAGGGAGACGGGTGCTGCTGATTTTATTTTTTAAAAAGTTCAAACTGCAACAAATTTACCCCCAGGAGCAATCCATTCCAATGTTTGGTTATTTTTAACGTGCTAGCATTGAAATCGTGGATCTTGTAGTTGGATAAGCTTGTTTGTGACTTGAGAAAGCAATAATTACCTCATTATGAAATTGTCCTGTGCAGTTGATGGTGTTTCACTCGCACTGAAGAACTAGATTTTTATCTCTGGCTAATTTAATTTTCTTAGTATTTTATGACAGACATGTATGCAGTTCCAAAAAAAAGTGCCTTGTTCCCCCCCCCTCCCCCCACCAAATCTGTCAATCTGGGGTTGTTGACACCTGTGCTTCTTTCTCCAGATGGAGTGCTTGATCTGTCTACTAAGAAGAGTCCTTGTGCCAGCAAAGTTTCCTCGAGCAAGTCCCTGGGCTGCTCCTCATCTGCTAGTCTTGCCAAAGGGTAAGCATGAAGACTGTTTGTCTTAAATTGCTTTATTTTCCTTTTAAGTACTTTACCCTTTTTTTATTACTAGTTCACATTGGCTTGTGCCTGAGAACCACATGAATGCTGGGTGTTTCCATTTGCCTTCTATATTCTTATTTAAGGAATTTCTTTTTTTTTAATTCAACAATACAACAAGTGCAAGGTGTTGGTGGGGAAGCAGGAAAAAAATTAAATCACTAAGGTAAAAATCAGTTGTACAGCAAATTAACTGTTTTATTTCCTTTTATTAGTGAACTTTCTCTTTCCTTCTGTTTTGGTAGAAGTCAGTTATTATTTTAGATAACTTCCCATCTCGTGTGTATTTTATCAATTTTGTTTGCTTGATGATGTTGTTAATTGTGATGCAATCCTCAATAGAACATTCCTATTCCTCATTTAGTCTAGATAAACAGGATTTATACTTTATATACAAATGTTTGTGCTTCAGAGTTCAGAATTGGGTTGTTCTCTGGACATTATTTCAGGCCATTTAGACTCATTCACAGGATTGCAAAAAAGAATCGATGTAGCATAAAATGCAAAGCCCTGGTATGGGGAGGGGAGAGCAAGATCCGGAAGCTGTAATGTTTGTCTGGCTTTCGTTTGTAGTGATATGTCTGAGTGTTTAGCCTAACCAGTACTGTCTATATATAAAGCTCTATCTTGGCAGAGTATCTTCTGCTGTTCTCCGATTACACAAGGCTTCTCTTCCCAATGTAATGTATGCTTTTCTCTAACTTTTTTTTGGTGCTGAACATTGTAATATGCAATTATATAACTGTACATAGCCATGCAGGATTTCTTAATGCACTTAGAATAAACAAAAATATTCTAATTTGTTTTGGTGTAAGAATGTAGATTCTATTGGATGTATTAAGAAGACTTTTTTCAAGTATAAACAGTTATGTGATTTCAGTAGTATGTAAAATGATATAGAAATCCATCTGAACACCACTCTACTGAACTGAATGAACAACAGAAGGTGCTGGGAGATACAGCTAGGAATTAAATCGTGCCTCAGTGCTCCCTAGACCTTTTTGAAGTGCCTCAGTTTGCGAGACTAACCACGAGCGACTGGGGTTGCCAACTCTCCCGGAATTTCCTGGAGTTACTAGGAATTAGAGATTAATATCCCGATCACTGCTGTGAGCAGTGCCGGAGATTGGGAATAATTGGGAGTCGGATTGGCTCAGGAATTGGGGACGAGAGAGAGGGACTGAGGAATGGGGGTCAGAGGGAAAGAGGGAGACTAGTGGATGGGGTTTGGGGAGAGAGGGGAATTGGGGAATGAAGATGGGAGGTCAGAGGGAGATTGGGGGTCAGGGGGAGGGAGGGAGACTGGGGTTTGGGATTGGGGTATAGGTGAGAGAGACTGAGGAATGAGGATGGGGTCAGGGAGAGAGGGAGACGGGAATAGAGCCAGGGGTCGGGTGGATTGGGGAAGAGAGGGAGGCTGGGGAATGAGGATGGGGCCGGGGGAGAGAGGGAGACTTGGGAATGGGGTGGGCGTGGGGACCAGCATTTCCTGCAGAGCCTGGAGCAGTAGCAGCATGGTCAGTGGGAGCGACACCGGGAGAGGAACAGCCAGTTAAGGGGCGAGTGAAACTTGGGGACTTTACTGTGGGTAAATAGGGACCAAGATCGAAGGGGAGGGGAAAAGGAAGAGTTTTGAACTGTGAGGGCTATTGGACCGTGGGATGCTTCACCATAACTGGCTTTTGAGACTGAGACTAAAACATAATTTAAAAAGGGAATGGGATAAATATTTGAAAAGGAGGAATATAAAAGCATCTGGGGGGGAATGGGGTTACAGGAGAGAGCACCAACATTGGCACAGGCACCGAGGGCCGAATAGCCACCTCTTGTGCTGCAATTTCTATTATTCAATGAAAATTCTCCTTCATTGAGTCCGAGCCCAGGGAGTAGTTTAGAAAGGTTGGTATTGAGCTGAGTTTAGGATGATGTTCCCTGTGAGAAGTGCCCCAAACACCCACCCTTTGTGCGAACACACAGTTTAGTTCAGGTTGGTCCGTTCTAGCCAGTTTCAACCTGTGAAGTCCAAGAACAGATCAGCTCTGACTGAGGCTCCCGGTTGAGTTGTCACCCTCACACAGAACCAGAGTTCAAGGAGATAGAGAGAGCGATGCAGTAATATTTGCAGACGCCACATGATCAGAATGTCACGTGATCAAATCTCTAGCAATGCCACCAACCAAAGTTGGCAACCCTACTACTGTGGGTGGCCAGAGCACCTGCCTGAGTGACGTACATAGTACCCCGAGCGTCATTTTAGGACTTAACTGGGTGGTGCGTACAGCATTGACTGCAGCCGGCAGTCCAATTGAAGAGGAACCCAGAAAGTAAGTTTTTTTTAAATTTAGTTTTGTGAGCAGGCTCCATTTAAAATAACTCGAGCCGTTACCGCACCCCCTAAAAGATATTTCAGCGACTCAGCATGGCAGCCCCGGATGCTCGTTTTCCACCCCTAGTCTGTTAATGAGGCCTGGCCCTCAAATTGGACCGGGTCTCCTGTCGGCAGAAACCCTCCAGAATACGGCCAACCAGAATTGGCAACCCTATCGGTGACTTCATTTTTAAGAAAACTACAGTTTTTATGCAAAAAGTAAAATAATGGTAGTTTGGGGAGAATATTGGGATGTTTCAGTGGGATATTCAAGGATCCCATGACCTTAATGTGGGATGTTCCTCTAGCCAAGAAGCATTGAGGCCATTTGTTGTGTCTCCAATACTGTGCCAGCCAAGATCAGTAAACTCAGACCTAGGATTGAGTCTGGGATCTTTCTGGTGTTCATTTCTCAGTATTGCACCACCGTACATTTATCTTTTAATTATATTTTTTTTAGTAAATGCTCCTCTGATAGATTAGTGGGTAAATGCAACACATGGCCACTGCAGTAACTCCAGAGACAGGAAGGTCCCATGTTTGATTCCCAGTCTGTGTTCCTAACAGATCTCAACGGGGCAACAGCGGAAAGACTGCAAATGACTTCAGTGCCCCTGGGCTGGTGAGCAGTTCCACTTCCTCACTGATATTCCCCTTAATAAAGGAATTATTAGTATAATTCCAATTGTATTTAAACATACATTACAAATATATCATTTGCATTTCTTGCACTTGATGTCATGACAGCATTGACATTCTCTTCCAAGCTCACTCCTCGCCAAAATAATAATAATTGTCCATTTTCCCTACATTACAGCAATGATTAAACTTCAAAAGTATTTCAAGGTGTCCTCAGGTTCTGAGAAGGAATTGATACAGTAGATAGAGAGAAACTTTTTCGGCTTGTGGGGGAGTCTAGGACAAAAGGACATGACCTTAAAATCAGAGCCAGCCCATTCAGGAGAGAAGTTAGGAAACGCTTCTTCACACAAAGGGTGATAGAAGTGTGGAACTCTCTCCCACAAAAAGCAATAGATGCTAGCTCAATTAATAATTTTAAATCTGAGATCGATAGATTTTTGCTAGCCATGGGTGTTAAGGGATATGGAACCAAGGCGGGTAAGTAGAGTTAGGATACAGATTAGCTGTGATCTCATTGAATGGCGGAACAGGCTCGAGGGGCTGAATGGCCTATTCCTGTTCCTATGAAAGATACTATGAAAATGCAAGTTCTTTTAGTATAAAGGCTCATTTTTGAAGCCTTTGTATTCCATGTGATGAGTCAACCACCCAAGTGGTCTCATGCAGTTCAGTGTATTATGAAGAATATGGGCAAGCCATATAAAAAGGGCTACTCTCCTTATTTCTTGGACTGCTCATGTGGCTTTTTCTCAATACAATTGAAGCCAAATAACTAATTTTACAGCCCTTCTGAGATTTGCACAGAATTGGCATTGTGCATCACCTGCAGTAAAACATTGAACAGATTGCTCGTGATCTGAGGTTAAGTAAATCAACAAAACCCATGCCTGCTGCAAAAATGTGACATTTTGGAGCATTAACTCTTTGATTTCAGGATGTCATGTTTGCCTTGCAGAGTACATTGCCTCTTATAGAAATGGTACTTCATAAATTATTGCTGTTGAATATTGCAGGTCTGTGAGCCATGTAAAATTGCAATAGATTGATAAATTGAATGATATCAAGTTTTTTTTTATATAAAAGCAATATTGTATTCTGGAAAGGAACCGTTATTTGTAAAGCCAATTTTATTCATAAATGACTCCAAGATACTATTGCTTCTCTCATGTTTCCATGGTGATAGTATAATATCCTATTTGCAGCATTAGAAAAACAGCACTTGATTTTCCAGATGCTACATGTTCGGTGTTAACTTTTAAAAGAACTTTCTTTTTTAAAAAAAATTGCCTTCACTCAGTCAAGAGTGAAGTGGATATGCCATGATGATGCCAATCACAGTTTCCTCACTCTGGATCTTTATCTTTGGACTGATTGTGGCTACCTACTGTTTTGTCTGCTTAGTATTTACGAATGGACAGAAAATATTCAGTGGAGATTATATTTTTTTTAAAAAAGCATTCTTCAATCAGACTGTTCCCGCTTGGTTGTTTACTGAATGGAATGGACAGATTGATTCCATAGAACAGTGTTGTAACTGCTAAAATTTACTTTTCTTAATTAAAATTGTATTTTTTTAAATCAATCTTGCCTATGGTGATAATTTGTAGGTAAGTATTTAGAGTTAATAACATCCTTTGGATAAGACATTAATCCGAGGTCCATTCAACCTGTTCGGGTGGGTATTAAAAGCTCTCCTGGGAGTATTTGAAGAAGTGCATGGAGTTCTGCAAATGTTCTGGGCAAGATTTCTCCAAAAACAAATAACATTTAAAAAAAAAACACAATTATTCTGATCACTGCTGCTTGTGGGTTGTTGCTAGCACAGAATCACTGCTGAATTTGCCTACATAACAATATTCTGGAAAGTGCTTTGAGACTTGTAGAGATTTGACTCTCAGTTGCCAGTAATTGATGTGACTCCAATTTGGTAAAAAGGTGCTTTATTGAACTTCACAAAAGAACCAACACACGCAGTGTTGGGGCAGTGGTTTACAACACAGAGCAAGAGATCATATCACCTGTTACGCACTGGGTAGAGTTGTGTCTGCCTCAGGAGCCTTGAAGAAAGCGTTTTCCACCTCACCTGGGTACCTTCGTCGATTGGTTATCTCTCATGTCTTCTGCCCCGCCTGGGGTGACCTCTTGGAACCCTTGTCCTCAGTCCTGCTCTGCCTGGAGCCACTTCGAACGATCGAGATCATTCGTCGACATGTCGAATAGCTGTCTGGCTGGTCTCCAACGTCACCAGTCACTACTCCTGCCAAGACTCTACAATCTGATACCAGCGCTGGGTGCTCCTTTTATGCCACTTTTGGGGGTGGGATCAGGGTCAGCTATTGACATGGGCCCCTGCCCTATTGGGGTCTCCCAAAAGGGCAAGGTGCCCAGTGGTGCCTTGAATTCTTTGTTTCTTTAAGGAAAAGGGATCACCCTTCCCTGTATTCTTCCAGGGGTCTGCAGAAGCAGCTTTTGTCCCACCTCTGGCCTTAACCAATCATGACTTCACACAGAAGCTTAAGCCTGTTTTGCCTCATCTTATCTAGTCTTGTCTTCGTGTCAAGGCTGGGATTTCATAGTTCTCCAGGCCTCCCTTGATTCCTTCAGATTCCAGGCCAGGTTTTGTGGACCAGCCTTGTAAGGCTCCATTGTTTGTGGTTACCCAGTATCTGATGAGGGTTCCAGCCCTAACTAAGTGAGGAATGTTGTTTGTTTCATCTTTTTTAATTTGGTCATGTAAACGAGCCAGAAAGCGGAATTCTGAGGCTGCCTTTCTTGATGTGATCTAAGAGCTCCCTGCTCTGATATTAGTCCTACGTGGTTCACACATCCAGCACCAGAGTATTTAGTCACACAAAATCATATAAAAAGAGATACACATATAGACACCATTATAGTGAACTCACTTGCCCACTGTACTATGAGCAAGGGTACAACCTTACAGACTTGTTGATTTGAAAGGCAGTATATTAATGCAAGTATTGCTATAATAGAGAACTTATTCATTTGAGTTACCATCTTTTTAATATAAGAAAGCAGTTATTTTTGTTTATATAATTTGTGTGTTTTTTTGATTATCTTATCAAAGTTTCAGTGCCCCAGGCAGGAACATATAACAGTATTAAAACATGTATGTGATGTCTAGGTTTGCTGAGAAGTATTTTTATTCAGTGTTTTTTTTTCTCTTTGTGAATTAATTTGATCTTAAACCTAGTATTTGAATAATAAAACACCACATTAAGGTGGTGATGTCGAACTTCATGCCACCATTGAGGGTCAGGACAGTTGACTAATGTGACCATTTCTGCCCATATAACATTGCATTATGAAACTGAGCAAATGCGATTATTCTGTGAAGCACAAGTGCAGAGTTTGTAGATTTTCCATGATCAAATTAAGTAGGAAATATATTTTGGGAATCTTTTTCATTTAAATGTAAAATTCTGTTTTTAATCCTATATTATCTGCTTAAAAATAATTTCTGAAGCGTTTTTGTGTCAAATGTCCCAAAGCAAATAATTTAACTTGCAGGACTTTTGCAGACAATTTGGAGTCACACACATGGTGCCCATTTTCTGAAAGGATTGTGTGCTCCAGGTAGCACTGTGCACTTATAATTTTAGCCTTATGAAGTCACCCATTTAATGTGCTACAGCTTTGTACAAAAGCTTACTGTTAATCCTGTCCTTGTTCAAACACTGTAAAGGACTTCTGCAAACTAGTCTACATAACTTCCAGAGTTCTGTTTTTATATTTGCATATATTAGTTGGACAGAAATGTCAACTTTCTTGCTCATTCTTGAGATACAATCTGCTTTAGGAGTGTTTAATCCATTGAGCTTTGGTGGTGATGTTGCTCTTTGCTGAACCCACGGTGTAATCTAAGAATCGAGCTAGGCATGTTCCTAAAATCCGTTGAGAGAAGGTTCAATATTCTTCCAATTCATATAATCATAGAAAGGTTACAGCACGGAAGGAGGCCATTCAGCCCATCGAGTCCGTGCCGGGTCTATGCAAGAGCAATCCAGCTAGTCCCACTCCCCCACCCTATCTCTGTAGCCCTGCAAATTTTTTTCCTTTCAAGTACTTATCCAGTTTCCTTTTGAAAGCCATGATTGAATCTGCTTTCACCACGCCCCCCGGCAGGGCATTCCAGATCCTAACCACTCGCAGTGTAAAAAAAAGCTTTTCCTCATGTCACCTTTGGTTCTTTTGCCAATCACCTTAAATCTATGTCCTTTGGTTCTTGACCCTTCTACCAATGGGAACAGTTTCTCTCTGTCTAGACCCTTCATGATTTTAGATACCTCTATCGAATCTCCTTGCACTGCCTCTGATCCAAGGAGAACAACCCCAGCTTCTCCAGTCTATCCACGTAACTAAAGTCCCTCATCCCTGGAATCGTTCTAGTAAATCTTTTCTGCACCCTCTCTAAGGCCTTCACATCCTTCCGAAAGTGTGGTGCCCAGATTGGACGCCATACTGCAGTTGTGGTCGAACCAGTGTTTTATAAAGGTTCATCATGACTTCTTTGCTTTTGTATTCTATGCCTCTATCTATAAAGCCCAGGTTCCCGTATGCTTTATTAACCGCTTTCTCAACCTGCCCTGCCACTTTTAACGATTTGTGCACATTTAACCCTAGATCTCTCTGTTCCGGTACCTCTTTTAGATTTGTGCCCTCTAGTTTATATTGCCTCTCCTCGTTCTTCCTACAGAAATGTATCACTTTGCATTTTTCTGCATTAAATTTCATCTGCCACCTGTCGGCCTATGCTACCAGCCTGTCTATATCCTCTTGAAGTCTATCACTATCCTCCTCACTGTTCACTACACTTCCAAGTTTTGTGTCATCTGCAAATTTTGAAATTGTGCCCTGTACACCCAAGTCCAAGACATTAATATATATCAAGAAAAGCAGTGGTCCTAGTACCGACCCCTGGGGAGCACCACCACACCCCCCTCCAATCCGAAAAACAACCGTTCACCACTACTCTCTGCTTCCTGTTACTTAGCTAATTTTGTGGCTACTGCCCCCTTTATTCCTTGGGCTTCAATCTTGATGACAAGCCTTTTGAAAGTCCATATGCACCTCATCGACCCTCTCTGTTACCTCATCAAAAAACCCAATCAAGTTAGTTAAACACGATTTGCCTTTAACAAATCCGTGCTGGCTTTCCTTAATCAATTCACTCTTGTCCAGGTGACTACTAATTCTGTCCTGGATTATCGTTTCTAAAATTTTCCCCATCACTGAGATTAAACTGACTGGCCTGTAGTTGCTGGTTTTTATCCTTGCACCCTTTATTGAACAAGGGTGTAACATTTGCAATTCTTCAGTCCTCTAGCACCATCCCCGTATCTACGGATGTTTGGAAGATTATGGCCTGTACCGCCACAATTTCCACCCTAACTTCACTCAGCAACCTAGGATGCATCCCATCTGGACCGGGTGACTTATCTACTTTAAGTACAGCTAGCCTTTCTAGTACCTCCTCTTTATCAATTATTAACCCATCCAGTATCTCAACTACATCTTCCTTTACTGAGACTCCGGCAGCATCTTCTTCCTTGGTAAAGACAGATGCAAAGCACTTATTTAGTACCTCAGCCATGCCCTCTGCCTCCATGAGTAGATCTCCTTTTTGGTCCCTGATCGGCCCCACCTCTCCTCTTAGTACCCGTTTACTGTTTACATGCCTATAAAGACTTTTGGATTCCCTTTTGTGTTTGCCGCCAGTCTATTCTCATACTTTTTGCCCCTCTTATTTCCTTTTTCACTTCCCATCAGAACTTTCTATATTCAGCCTGGTTCTCATTTGTGTTATCAACCTGACATCTGTCATATGCCCCTTTTTTCTGCTTCATCTTACTCTCTATCTCTTTTGTCATCCAGGGAGCTGTGGCTTTAGTTGCCCTACCTTTCTCCATCGTGGGAATGTATCTAGACTGTACCAGAACCATCTCCTCTTGAAAGGCGGTCCATTGTACAATTACAGTTTTGCCTGCCAATCTGATTCCAATTCACCTGGGCCAGATCAGTTCTCATCCCACTGAAATTGGCCCTCTTCCAATTGAGTATTTTTGCTTTAGAGTGGTCCCTGTCCTTTTCCATAACTATATTCTAAACTTTGTGATACTATGATTGCTGTTCCCTAAATGTTCCCCCACTGACACTTACTCCACTTGGCTCGCCTCATTCCCCAGAACCAAGTCCAGCAATGCCTCCTTCCTCGTTGGGCCTGAAACGTACTAGTCAAGAAAGTTCTCCTGAACACATTTCAAAAATTCCTCTCCCTCTTTGCCCCTTACGCTATTACTATCCCAGTCTATGTTAGGATAGTTGAAGTCCCCCATTATCACTACTCTATGGCTTTTGCACCTCTGTAATTTCCCTGTAAATTTGCTCCTCTATCTCCTTCCCAGTAGTTTAATGGCACCTCTATTGTTTCTTAACTCTAACCAAATAGATTCTGTCCCTGACCCATCCAGGACATCCTCTCTCTCCAGCACTGCAATATTCTCCTTAATACTGCCAACCCCCTCCTTTCTTCCCTTCCCTTTCTTTCCTGAACACCTTGTATCCAGGAATATTTAGTACCCAATCCTGCCCTTTTTTGAGCCAGGCCTCCGTTATCGCCACAACATCATGTTCCCACGTGGCTAATTGCACCTGCAGCTCTCCAACCTTGTTTAACACGCTTTGTGCGTTTATACACGTGCACTGTAAACCTATCTTAGACTTTCTTGTACTCTCTTAGTCTGGTCCCATCTACTGCCATACTATTTCTTGCTCTAGTGCTATCTTTCTCCCAATTCTTTGTGCACCTTGTTTCTCCTTTCCAATGCTACATCCTGGTGCCCACCCCTCTGCCAAATTAGTTTAAACCTCCCCGTGAGGACATCGGTCCCAGCTGAGGTATATACCTTTAAGCACTGCCAAACTCCTTTGTTGTTTATTTTCTAACCTTTGCATCTATAGCCTTCCAAGTTCACTTACTAATTTTCTGCATTCCATCTCCAGTTGTGATTCTGTCCCATCTGGATCTACACTCAGGTTCCCATCCACCTACCAAGCTAGTTTAAACCTTCCCCAATCCAAGAGTAAAAGGACTAGGCAGGTAAAGCAGGAGTCACCTGCGGCCATCTCCCTCTCAAACCGATATTCCGCTTTGGATACTGTTGGGGGAGATGGCTTATCAGAGGAAAGCAGCAAGAGCCAAGTTTGTGGCACCATGGGCGGCTCTGCTGCACAGGAGGGGAGGAAGAAGAGTGCCAGGGCTATAGTGATAGGGGATTCAATTGTAAGGGGAACAGATAGGCGTTTCTGCAGCCGTAAACGTGACTCCAGGATGGTATGTTGCCTCCCTGGTGCTAGGGTCAAGGATGTCACGGAGCAGCTGCAGGGCATTCTGGAGGGGGAGGGTGAACAGCCAGTAGTCGTGGTCCATATTGGTACCAACGACATAGGTGAAAAAAGGATGAGGTCCTGCAAGGTGAATTCAAGGAGTTAGGAGATAAATTAAAAAGCAGGACCTCAAAGGTAGTGATCTCAGGATTACTATCAGTGCCACGTGCTAGTGAGTATAGGAATAGGAGAATAGACCGGATGAATGCGTTGCTGCAGGGATGGTGTAGGAGGGAGGGATTTAGATTTCTGTGACATTGGGACCGGTTCTGGGGAAGGTGGGACCTGTACAAGCGAGACGGGTTTCACCCGAGCAGGACCGGGACCAATGTCCTTGCGGGGATGTCTGCTAGAGCTGTTGGGGAAGGTTTAAACTAGAGTGGCAGGGGGATGGGAACCTGAGCGGGGAGTCAGAAGGGAGTAAAGTTGAGAGCAGTAAGAGAGGGGAAGACCCAGGGGAAATTTACAATACAAATACTACAAACACTTGTTCAAGAACAAGTGAAAGGGAAAAGCATAGAGCAGCAGAAAGAAAGTGTACTTTAGGCAATACAGGTATAGTGAAAACTAGAAAGCATAAGGCGATTAACCCAGCATCAAAGCTGAAGGTCAGGCTAGGGTGTGTGGTCCAACTAAGAGTTCTATATACAAATGCACGGAGTATAATGAATAAATTAAATGAACTACAGGTTCAAATTCAAGTTGGAGGGTATGACATGATAGCTATTACTGAGACATGGCTGCAGGATGGTCAGGATTGGGAACTAAATATACCGGGTTATAAGGTCTACAGGAGAGATAGGGAAAAAGGAAGAGGGGGAGGAGTCGCCTTAGTGATTAGAGATGAAATCACTTCAATGACCGAGCTGTCTGCCTAGTGCGTGCCCAGAGGAAATTCCTACTCCGAGAAGAACGTGGCAGTACATCAGGACACATTATTCCAATTAGATCTATATTATAGCCTTCAGTGGTGTAGGCAAGATCTAACCAGCATGCAGTTTAGGGATTTTTTAAGTGGTGGTCTGAACTTCAAATGTTATATTTGCAGTGGTTGTATTTTTTTTTAAAAATCATGTCAAGTGACATTCACCGTTTCAGATACATCCTTCCCTATAGTAATAATTTCACTTGTTGAAATTAAGTACTGCAAAGCGACTCTGTTCTAAAACTTCAGACGTAAAACAGTTCAAATAGTTAAGCCATTTCAGTGAATATTTTTGTTTTGGATTTTATCATGGTGACCCAAGTAACGGTTCAGGACTTTGCTTGGGACGTCAGAAAGCTGCAGACAGACATGTCTTGCCCCGTTATTGACGAGAGAGTTTGCATCTTAAAACCTGCAGTTGTACACATTTAGAGTTGTGACCCAGAGTTTTTTTTAATTGGGGGTGGGGGAAGAGGATTGTGCATTCCAAGTACCCAGTCACTATCCATAACACTTCACTGAAGCAGAGAATGAAAGGAAGGTTTTAGGGCTCCGTGTTTAAATGCACCGTGCGGTGCAATACTGAACCATATGGATCAGTGCAATCTTGGGTTTAATTCCCAATTTGTGCTGAGTTAGCTGATCTCAGCCACTGTGGCACAATAATTAGCTTCAGCACCTTCAGCCTAGGCAAAGGAATAATCTGGCTAGGATTGCTGATTGCCAACTGATAATTCCCCTGCTGGAAAGTGATCACATGAACAGTACCTGTTTAGGTGAGGTATTTGAAGGCTGTTTGCTCCTGTGGAGCTGTACCCAAATAAAATGATAGTCAAGAGAGGTACGGTAAGCTTAACTGCAATTGAAGGAAACATTCTCTGCACTGCAATATTTGTTGACCAAAAATTTGGATGGAAGTGGAATGAACTTTAACATTTGTTTGTCTTTTGCAGAGGTTCCTTTGAACCCCACAATTACAAATTGCTGTAGTGCAGGTAGTTTCTTTTAGCTTAATTTCTGTTGTGGGGGTCCTGATGGATCTTTTAGCTCCCCAAACTCAAAAAAAAAAGGAATTTTGGTCTATAGTGCTAGATTTGGGTAATACGTTCTAGCATTCCAGTGTAGTTGGCTCATGTCCATCTTGCAAACATGTCAATTTCATCTGCCACCCAGTGGCAAACTGTCAACTTTAAAAGAATGATGATCCCTTTACTGTACTTAACTGAGATACTGTATGGGATAAAAATTGATAGAGGATGTATTAGAAAGGCTGGCTGTACTTAAAATAGATAAGTCACCAGGTCTGGATGGGCTACATCATAGGTTGCTGAGGGAAGCTAGGGTAGAAATTGCGGAAGTACTGGCCACAATCTTCCAATCCTCCTTAGACACGGGTGGTGTCGGAGGACTGGAGAATTGCAAATGTTACATCCTTGTTCAAAAAAGGATGTAAACATAAACCCAGCAACTATAGACCAGTCAATTTAACTTTGGTGGGGAAGCTTTTAGAAACAATAATTCGGGACAAAATTAATAGTCACTTGGACATGTGTGGATTAATAAGGGAAAGCCAGCATGGATTTTTAAAGGCAAATCGTGTTTGACCAACTTGATTGAGTTTTTTGATGAGGTAATAGAGGATTGATGAGGACAATGTGGTTGATGTGTATATGGACTTCCAAAAGGCTTTTGATAAAGTGCTTGTCAATAAAATTGAAGCCCATGGAATAAAAGGGACAGTGGCAACATAGATACGAAATTGGCTCTGGAATAGGAAACAGAGGGTAGTGGTGAATGGTTGTTTTTCTGACTGGAGGGAGTTGTACAGTGGTGTTCCCCAGGGGTTGGTACTGGGACCACTGCTTTTCTTGATATATATTAATGACTTGGACTTGGGTATACATGGCACAATTTCAAAATTTGCAGATGGCATAAAACTTGGAAGTGTAGTAAACAATAAGGAGGATAGTGATAGACTTCAAGAGGACGTAGACAGGCTGGTGGGATGGGCAGACACGTGGCATATGAAATTTAATGTTGAGAAGTGTGAGGTAATAATTTTGATAGGAAGAACGAGGAGCGATAGTGTAAACTAAAGGGTACAACTTTAAAGGGGGTGCAGGAACAGAGACCTGGGGGAATATGTACACAAGTCTTTGAAGGTGGCAGGACAGGTTGAGAAACTGGTTTAAAAAAAGCATACAGGATCCTGGGCTTTATAAATAGAGGCATAGAGTACAAAAGCGAGGATGTTATGTTGAACTTTTAAAAACACTGGTTCGGCCGCAATTGGAGTATTGTGTCCAATTCTGGGCACCGCAGTTTAGGAAGGATGTGAAGGCCATAGAAAGGGTGCAGAAAAGATTTACTAGAATGGTTCCAGGGATGAGGGACCTCCAGTTACGTAGATAGACTGGAAAAGCTGGAATTGTTCTCAGAGCAGAGAAGGTTGAGAGGAGATTTGATAGAGGTGTTCTAAATGATGAAGGGTCTAGACAAAGTAAATGAAGAAAAACTGTTCCAACTGGTGGAAGGGTCGCGAACCAGAGGACACAGATTTAAGGTGATTGGCAAAAGAATCAAAGGCGACATGAGGAGAAACCTTTTTATGCAGCGAGTGGTTAGGATCTGGAATGCACTGCCTGAAAGGGTGGTGGAAGCACACTCAATTGTGGTTTTCAAAGAGGAATTAGATAGGTACCTGAAGGAGAAAAATTTGTAGGGCTACAGGGAAAGAGCAGGGGAGTGGGACTAGCTGGGTTGCTTTTGGAGAGCTGGTGCAGGCTCGATGGGCCGAATGGCCTCCTTCTGTGCCATAACCATTCCAGTATGTCCTAGAGGCAACAAGGGGGCAAGCCATACTAGATTTAGTAATGAGTAATGAACCAGATTTAGTTAACAGCTTAACTGTGCGAGAACATCTATCCAATAGCAATCATAACATGATCGAGTTCAATGTAGTGTTTGAAAGGGAAAAAAAATGAATCAGCTGCTCAGATTCTAGACTTGGGTAAGGCCGGCTTCAATGGGATGAGACAGAGACTGTCCACAGTAAAGTGGGCAAATCTGTTAATGGGTAAAACGACTGATGATCAGTGGGAAACATTTAACGAGATACAGAACTGGTTTATACCCCTGAGAGGCAAGAACTCTACTTGCCATAAAAAACAACCATGGACAACTAAAGAGGTAAGGGACAGTATAAGACATAAAGAAAGGGCATACAAAAAGGCAAAAAATGGCACAGATCCTGGCAAATGGGAAAGATACAAAGATCAACAAAGGGTCACAAAACAGAGCTACAAAAAGAGAGTATGAAAAGAAACTTGCAAGGGGTATCAAAACCAATACGAAGAACTTTTATAGTTATATTAGGAAAAAGAGGGTGGTCAGGAGCAGTGTTGGCCCCTTAAAAACTGAAAGTGGGGATATTGTCATTGACAATGGGGAAATGGCGGACATGTTGAATAATTACTTTGCATCAGTATTTACAGTAGAAAAAGAGGATAGCATGCCGGAAATCCCAAGAAAACTTATATTGAATCAGGGACAGGGACTTGATAAAATTAACATAAGTAAAGCAACAGTAATGAAGAAAATAATAGCAATAAAGAGTGACAAATCCCCAGGACCAGATGGTTTCCATCCCAGGATTTTAAAGGAAGTAGGTGAGCACATTGCAGATGCCCTAACTATAATCTTTCAAAGTTCTCTAGATTCAGGAACTGTCCCTCTGGATTGGAAAATTGCACATGTCACTCCGCTTTTTAAGAAAGGAGAGAGAGGGAAACCGGGGAATTATAGACCCGTTAGCCTAACATCTGTTTGGGGAAAACGCTTTAGTCTATAATTAAGGATAGGGTGACTGAATAACTGAAAATTCTCGAGGTGATCAGAGAGAGCCAGCATGGATTTGTGAAAGGTAGGTCGTGCCTGACAAACCTGATTGAATTTTTTGAAGAGGTGACTAAAGTAGTGGACAGGGGAATGTCAATGTATGTTATTAAAATGGACTTCCAGAAGGCATTTGATAAGGTCCCACTTAAGAGACTGTTAGCTAAGATAGAAGCCCGTGGAATCGAGGGAAAAGTACGGACTTGGTTAGGAAATTGGCTGAGCGAAAGGCGACAGAGAGTAGGGATAATGGGTAAGTACTCACATTGGCAGGATGTGACTAGTGGAGTCCCGCAGGGATCTGTCTTGGGGCCTCAATTATTTACAATATTTATTAACGACTTAGATGAAGGCATAGAAAGTCTCATATCTAAGTTTGCGGATGACACAAAGATTGGTGACATTGTAAGCAGTATAGATGAAAACATAAAATTACATATTGATAGATTAGGTGAATGGGCAAAACTGTGGCAAATGGAATTCATTGTAGACAAATGTGAGGTCATCTACTTTGGATCAAAAAAGGATAGAACAGGGTACTTTCTCAATGGTAAAAAGTTTAAAAACAGTGGATGTCCAAAGGGACTTAGGGGTTCAGGTACATAGATCATTGAAGTGTCATGAACAGGTGCAGAAAATAATCAATAAGGCTAATGGAATGCTGGCCTTTATATCTAGAGGACTGGAGTACAAGGGGGCAGAAGTTATGCTGCAGCTATACAAAACCCTGGTTAGACCGCACCTGGAGTACTGTGAGCAGTTCTGGGCACCGCACCTTCGGAAGGACATATTGGCCTTGGAGGGAGTGCAGCGTAGATTTACTGGAATGATACCTGGACTTCGAGGGTTAAGTTACGAGGAGAGATTACACAAATTGGGGTTGTATTCACTGGAGTTTCGAAGGTTATGGGGTGATCTGATCGAAGTTTATAAGATATTAAGGGGAACGGATGGGGTGGATAGAGAGAAACTATTTCCGCTGGTTGGGGATTCTAGGAGTAGGGGGCACAATCTAAAAATTAGAGCCAGACCTTTCAGGAGTGAACTTAGAAAACATTTCTACACACAAAGGGTGGTAGAAGTTTGGAACTCTCGTCTGCAAATGGCAATTGATACTAGCTCAATTGCTAAATTTAAATGTGAGATAGATAGCTTTTTGGCAACCAAAGGTATTAAGGGATATGGGCCAAAGGCAGGTATGTGGAGCTAGATCACAGATCAGCCATGATCTTATCAAAAGGCGGAGCAGGCATGAGGGGCTGAATGGCCTACTCCTGTTCTTGTGTTCCTCTGTAACAGCACCAGCAAACCTTCCCGCAAGGATATTGGTCCCAGCCCTGTTGAGGTGCAACCCGTTCCGCCTGTACAGGTCCCACCTCCCCCAGAACTGGTTCCAATGCCCCAGGAATCTAAAGCCCTCCCTCTTGTGCCATCTCTCCAGCCACGCATTCGTCTGCTGCACTTCCTATTTCTGTACTTGCTAGCGCGTGGCACCGGGAGTACTCCTGGAAATTCTGTGGTATCGGAACACAGGAAAGTACAGGACCGGAAAAGTCTCTGCCATCAATCTGGCCAAAAACTGATATGTCTCACTCTCTGAAATAGCTATCCTCAAATTTTTCCACACTATCTGCCTCCTTGGGCAGACCATTCCAGGGAGTGATCCCTCTTCAGTCTGAACAATTTTAGTTTTAAATGTGAATTTGTTGGCTGCTTTGGGCCATTCAAACAGCCATGAAAGGCTCAAATGTACTCTTACTCTGTGATCTATCTCTGCTGAAAAAGCATGTCATTTTATAGCTTTTTATTCCCCTCACCTCTTTTTCTAGTTTTCTTTCTCCCTTTCGTGAAGGCATTGACTCCTTTCTAGTTTATGGTCAACTTCCTTACTGGTGCCCTCAGGTAACTCAGCACAAAATGAAGATTGAACCATGTCGCTTCCTGGTCTCTGAGTGAGTTACAGATTGGCTTAGCCAGCTAAGCCATCAGGAGAGCCTTCGAATCATTTTAACTCAAATTGTTGGGATTTTCTTGAACAATACAATAATCACAGTATAATGGTGATGAGGACTGCTCATCTTGTGGTTTGTCATGGAAGTTATAAGTTGCTTTTATATTTTAATTTGAATTCTGGGAGCTCACCTTCAAGGAGCCAAGTCCCAGTGTTTATACTTTTAATTCTGCCTTCCATAACACAGCTGACTCATAGGGGGCAATTTTAACTTAATCCGTCCTTCGGAAGCTGATTGGATCGGGTGCAACGCTGGTTTTACACCCCGCCCGATTTTACTGTCCATTGAAGTCGATGAGTAATATTGGGTGGGGTGTAAAACTGGTATTCCACGATCTTATCAAATGGCGGAGCAGGCACGAGGGGCTGAATGGCCTACTCCTGTTCCTATGTTCCTATGATTCCCACCCAATGAGTTAGGTTAAAATTACCCCCTTAAGCTCAGATAAAGCTAGGTCTATGAGTCTACAGTTGAGGTCTGGAAAATTCTTTTAACAGCATAAATGCCCAGAGCTGCTCACTGATGTTGAACATCTGAAATACAAATATAAAAAAGTGCAATATAAAAGTAGCTCAATTGTCTTAATCCAAGTCATAAAGGATTTTTGATTGAATTTTCCTTTTTGTCAGTTTTGTTATGATTAGTTATTGCGATTTCACTTATTGCAGATAGGGAGAAAAAGAGAGAGGCATGGTTTTCTGGGCTTTACATTTTGACGTGACATGCCAGAAGGTTATCGTTAGGATTTTAATGAAGCCTCGTGGTGAGCGTACAAGAATTTACATAAATCCACATAAACTGTGAAAAACACCTTTACAGCTCTAATCTTCCTGAATTTGGGTTGCATATGGAGAGAGCATTTGAGCTATATAACACTAGGATAAAATATGGTGATGCTAGTGATTGTGGTGGGAACAATTTGACTTAATTTAAAGTATCTGACACAAAACATATTGGGAAACATTTAAACATTTAAAGAATTTTGGCTCGTGTGATTTCCTCCCTCGCCCGTAGCATATATACTAAGTAAGTCTAGTAACAGCATTGGTATCTATGCTACAAGCAATCTAGATATGCCCTGTAACAGGTTAACCGATCTGTAATCTCCCTCTCCCCTACATATTTTGCATCCAAACCATCAGTAGATTGTTCTGGGATTTGGTCACAATATTACCAATGTTTATGTCAATTTAAACATTAAAATTCACAACTTCACATTTGCTGTTAGGTTAGCCAGTTTATAATTTGTTGAATAAAGATGTTGTGATGCTGGTGCCTGTATGTCAGTATATAGAAGCAATAAAGAATAGTATTGCGGTGTAAAGTTATTTCAATTATTGTCATTGTACTGGTCCCAGATATTGGAGTTTGAAAACATTCAAATTCATTGGAATTCTACAAAAACCATGTACTAATGTAATGCTTGTGTACCAGGTTTTTGCTACTGGTGTCCTTCAGTGAAATTGTGGGACAGAAATGAGGGTCAAAACACTGACTTATAGGTTGAGAACTGGTATCAGTCACTGGTTTGCTTACGTTCCAAAAGCTGTAATTTATCTTTTGTATGTGGGCAGCCATCAAATGCAAATTTGTTAAAAGCCTGCATGAGAATCTGAGCGGCAAGCAGTGCATGTAGCTTGTTGGAATGACTTCACTGGTCCCCCAGGCCAATTACACTACAACTGTCACTCGGCTGTTTCTAAATTTATTGGCCTCAATCCAGTGGACCATTGCTAATTTGGAGATCTTGTAGCATTTTAAGATCATTTTACGTTCTCCCATCATCGGCTGTTTTCATAAATATGAATAACCTAACCGTCGTTATTCTAACAGCAATAGAAACCTAATTTGGATGGCCCTCGCAAGCTGTCCCTGGATTTGTTGATTCCATCTCTGTCTGGCCTACTAAATGTCTGGAGCCATTTTAGTGTGTTCAACGTCTTACATTTTTACTCAGTGACACAACTTTCTGTATTAACCTCATGAATATTTATAACATTCTATTCATAGTAACCAGGTCTCTCTGATGCACTGTTCTCAGCCGTCCAAGGTTAATATCAAAGTTCTACTCTGTGATTGAATGGACTGTGCACTAAAATAGAGAAGAACGGCTGAGTTCTCCCAATAACTCGGTTAGTAAAACCATAGAGTAACTGAACCTCAAAGATTCTAAGTTTGATTCTTGACTCTGATTACATAGCCCAATTGGTGTCAGTGCCCTTAAGTTAGGGGCAGGGCTGGCAAATTAATTTTATATGGTGGGCCTAGGGAAATAGGCAATCCACCTAACTAAAGGAGCCAGCATCACAGAACCTCCTTTAACAAGAGCCCTCTGTAAGGAGAAGTTGGGCCTTTATTTACTGCGCCAGTGCTTATAACAGCAGGCAGCACAGAGTACCTGCCTCAGTGACAGGCTCATTGCACCACCAGAATCTTTACCACTCGCCCACTGCACAGCATCCAGGAACCTGTCATAACCAAGAACCGTCTCTCCGTAGCACCAATTGGGCAGATTCATCTATCTGCCGCTTACTATACTCTAGTTCTAGAGTACCACAAGCTTCTCATTGATTAGTTCCACTGGCAATAAAAGAATGTCCTGCGACAACAAAGCAACTATCATCGGATGCTTGAGAATTAACAGATTATTACCCGGGGTCCTAGGTAATAATCTGAGCGTGTGGCTATTACGGATGGTGGCTGGGAATTGGGGTGGGGGAAGGGGATGATCATCTGTCAGATTCATATGCAAGAAATCTCAGTCTGCGAGCCAGATGAAAATGTTCCGTTGGCCAGATTGAGCCCACTGGCTGTACGTTTGACACCTCTGAGTTAAGGAGAGGAAAATCAGCCAAAAATTCCTGTTCCTGATGACTATCCAGTGACCCCAGCTGGAAAGTGCTTGTGTGTGGACATTGAATGAGGGCAGGATTGGGCTTGGCTATAATGATCCCTGTGGTTGAAAAGCCTGCTCACACTCACTGTCTAGACTTGTATGGAAAAAATGGTCACTTGAGAGAAGCACCTAAAGGCTACCTGAGTTGACTCCTTCAGAAAAGGAGGAACATAAGAACAGGAGTAGGCCATTTAGCCCCTCGAGCCTGTTCCACCATTCAGTGAGATCATGACTGATCTGTGACCTAACTCCTTGTACCTGCCTTAGCCTCATATTCCTTAATACCTTTGGTTAACAAAAATCTATCAATCTCAGATTTAAAATTAACAATTGAGCTAGCATTGACTGCCGTTTGCAGAAGAGAGTTCCAAACTTCTACACTCTTTGTGTGTAGAAGTGTTTCCTAACTTCATTCCTGAAAGTCCTGGCTCTAATTTATAGGCTATGTCTCCTAGTCCTACACTCCCCAACCAGCGGAAATAGTTTCTGCCTATCAGTTTCCCCTAATATCTTGAAAACTTTGATCAAATCACCCTGTAATCTTCTAAATTTCAGGGAATGCAACCCTAGTTTGTGTAATCTCTCCTCGTAATTTAACCCTTGGAGTCCTGGTATCATTCTAGTAAATCTACACTGCATTCCCTCCAAGGCCAGTATATTTTTCCTAAGATGCAGTGCCCAGAACTGAACACAGTACTCCAAGTGTGGTCTAACCAGGGCGTTGTATAGCTGTAGCATAACTTCTACCCCCTTGTATTCTAGTCCTCTAGATATAAAGGCCTGCATTCCATTAGCCTTTTTGATTATTTTCTGTACCTATCTATGACATTTTAATGATCTATGTACATGGACCCCTAAATCCCCCATTGTTTCAAGCTTTTCACCATTTAGAAAGTACTTTGTTCTATCCTTTTTAGGTCCAAAGTGGATGACCTCACACTTACCTACATTGAAATCCATTTGCCACGGTTTTGCCCATTCAATTAATCTATGAAACATAAAAAATAGGAGCAAGAGTAGGCCATTTGGCCCTGCTCCGCCATTCAAAATGATCATGGCTGATCGTCTAACTCAATACCCTGTTCCCGCTTTTTCCCCATATCCCTTAATCCCTTTAGCATTAAGAAATATATCTATCTCCTTCTTGAATATATCTAATGACTTGGCCTCCACTGCCTTCTGTGGTAGAGAATTCCACAGGTTCACCACCCTCTGAGTGAAGAAATTTCTCCTCATCTCGGTTCTAAATGGCATACCCCGTATCCTGAGACTGTGACCCCTGGTTATAGGTTCCTCATCCATTGGGAACATTCTCCCTGCATCTAGTCCGTCTAGTCCTGTTAGAATTTTATATGTTTCGATGATGTCACCTCTCATTCTTCTAAACTCTAGTGAATAGAGGCCTAGTCGACCCAATCCCTCCTCATACGTCAGTCCTGCCATCCCAGGAATCAGTCTGGTAAACCTTTGTTACACTCCCTCCATGGCAAGGACATCCTTCCTAAGGAGACCAAAACTGCACACAATATTCCAGATGTGGTCTCACCAAGGCCCCGTACAACTGCAGTAAGACATCCCTGCTCCTGTACTCCAATCCTCTTGCAATGAAGGCCAACATACCATTCGCCTTCCTAACTGCTCGCTTTCAGCAACTGGTCTACAAGGACACCCAGGTCTCATTGCACCTCCCCTTTTCCCAGTCTATCAGCATTCAGATTATCTGCCTTTCTGTTTTTACAACCAAAGTGGATAACCTCACATTTATCCACGTTATACTGCATCTGCCATGTTCTTGCCCACTCACCCAACTTGTCTAATTGACATTGGAGCCTCTTTGCATCCTCCTCACAGCTCACATTCCACCCCAGTTTTGTGTCATCTGCAAACTTGGAAATGTTACATTCAGTTCCCTCATCCAAATTATTGATATACATTGTGAATAGCTGGGGCCCAAGCACTGATCCCCACGGTACCCCACTAGTCACTGCCTGCCACTCGGAAAAAGACCCATTTATTCCTACTCTCTGTTTCCTGTCTGTCAACCAATTCTTTATCCATGCCAGTTTATTCCCCCCAATCCCATGTGCTTTAATTTTGCACACTAACCTCTTGTGTGGGACCTTATCAAAAGCCTTCTGAAAATCCAAATACACCACATCCACTGGTTCTCCCCTATCTATTCTACTAGTTACATCCTCAAAAAACTCCAGTAGATTTGTTAAGCATGATTTCCCTTTCATAAACCCATGCTGACTTTGTCCAATCCCGTTAATGCCTTCCAAGTGTTCTGTTATCACATCTTTTATAATAGATTCTAGCATTTTCCCCACGACTGAGGTTAGGCTAACTGGTCTATAATTCCCTGTTTTTTCTCTCCCTTTTTTAAATAGTGGGGTTACATTTGCCACTCTCCAATCTGTAGGAACTGTTCCAGAGTCTATAGAATTTTGGAAGATGATCACCAATGCATCCACTTCCTTTAGTACTCTGGGATGTAGATTATCAGGCCCTGGGGATTTGTCAGCCTTTAGCCCCATTAATTTCCCCAGCACTTTTTTTTACTAATACTGATTTCCTTCAGTTCCTCCCTCTCACTAGACCCTTGGTTCCCTAACATTTCCGGGAGGTTATTTGTATCCTCCTTTGTGAAGACAGAACCAAAGTATGTGTTTAATTGTTCTGTCATTTCTTTGTTCCCCATTATAATTTCCCCCATTTCTGACTGTAAGGGACCTACATTTGTCTTCACTAATCTTTTTTCTCTTAACATATTTATAGAAGCTTTTACATTCAGTTTTTGTTTCCTGCTAGTTTATTCTCATGCTCTATTTTTCCCCTCTTAATCAATCTCTTTGTTCTCCTTTGCTGAATTCTAAACTTCTCCCAATCCTCAGGCTTGCAGCTTTTTCTGGCAATTTTATATGTCTCCTCTTTGGATCTAATACTATCCCTAATTTCTTTTGTAAGCCACGGTTGAGCCACCTTTCCTGTTTTATTTTTGCGCCAGACAGGAATGAATAACTGTTGTAATTCCTGCACATGTTCTTTAAATATTAGCCATTACCTATCCACCTCCATCTGTTTTAGTAAAGTTCCCCAATCTATCATAGCCAACTCGCACCTCCTACTTTAGCAATTTCCTTTATTTAGATTTAGGACCCTAGTTTCGGATTCTACTATTTCACACTCCATCTTAATGAGGAATTCTATCATGTTATGGTCGCTCTTCCCTAAGGGACCCTGCACAACAAGATTGTTAATTAATCCTTTCTCATTGCACAATACCCAGTCTAGGATCACCTGTTCTCTAGTTGGTTCCTCAACGTATTGGTCTAGAAAACCATCACGTACACACTCCAGGAATTCCCCCCCCACAGTATTATTGCTAATTTGGTTTGACCGATCCATATGTAGATTAAAGTCACCCATGATTATAGTTGTACCCTTCTTGCATGTGTCTCCAATTTCCTGTTTACTGCCCTCCCCTACATCTCCACTACTGTTTGGGGGCCTATGGACAACCCCCACCAACATTTTGTGCCCCTTGGTGTTTCTTAGCTCCACCCATACAGATTCCATATCGTGATTTTCCGAGCCAATATCCTTCCTCACTATTGCATTGATTTCCTCCTTTACTAACAACGCTACCCCTCCTCTTTTCCCTTTTTACCTGTCCTTCCTAAATATTGAATACCCCGGATGTTCACTTCCCATCCTTGGTCACCCTTCAGCCATGTCTCTGTAATCGCAAATATATCATACCCGTTAATATCTATCTGCGCTGTTAATTCATCTACCTTATTGCGAACGCTCTGCGCATTAAGACACAATGCCTTTCGACTTGTCTTTTTACGATTGCTAGTCATCTTAGTTTTATTTTGCACTATGGCCTTATTTGTTTTTCACCGTTTTCTCTGCCTTCCACTATTGCTTCTTCCCTTTCTGTCTTTTGTTTCTATCCTTGTTTCCCCCTCCTCTGTCTCCCTGCTTAGGTTCTCATCCCCCTGCCATTCAAGTTTAACCCTTCCCCAACAGCACTAGCAAACACCCCCACGAGGACATCAGTACTGATCCTGCTCGGGTATAACCCGTCCCACTTGTACAGGTCCCACCTTCCCCAGAACCAGTCCCAATGTCCCAGGAATCTAAATCCCTCCCTCCTACACCATCCCTGCAGCCACGCATTCATCTGGTCTATTCTCCTGTTCCTATACTCACTAGCACATGGCACTGGTAGTAATCCTGCTTTTTAATTTATCTCCTAACTCCTTGAATTCACCTTGCAGGACCTCATCCCTTTTTTTAAACCTATGTCGTTGGTACCGATATGGACCATGACTACTGGCTGTTCACTTCGAACTCCGTCGCAGCTGTCGCGTGAAGGCCCCCGCTCCTTCTGCTCTGTTCCGCTCCTCTCAGCTGTTCCGTGCTCCGAAATCCCGCCTTTTTATGGGATGCTCCCTCTGCTCTGTTCCGCTCCTAGGAACATAGGAACAGGAGTAGGCCATTCAGCCCCTCGTGCCTGCTCCGCCATTTGATAAGATCATGGCTGTTTTCGGTATTAGTATCTCTCTGTAATCTTATGCTTCCATCTACACTGCTTACAATGCTGCCTATCTTTGTGTCATCGGCAAGTTTGGATATGTGGCTCTCTATCCCGTCATCGAAGTTGTTAATAAGTACAGTGAATAGTTGAGGCCCCAACACAGATCCCTGTGGGACACCACTAGTCACGTCTTGCCAATTTGAGTACCTGCCCATTATCCCTACTCTCTGTCTCCTGCTGCTCAGCCAATTTCCTAATCAGTTCAATAATTTGCCCTCAATTCCTTGAGCTTCAACTTTAGCTAACAGTCTCTTGTGAGGGACTTTATCGAATGCCTTCTGAAAGTCCATATAAACAACATCCATAGACATTCCCATGTCCACTATGTTATTACCTCTTCAAAAAATTCAATCCGATTCGTCAGGCATGACCCACCCTTTACAAATCCACACTGGCTCTATCTGATCAGCTGAAAACTTTCAAGGTGTTCAGTCACTCTATCCTTAATTATAGACTCTAGTAACTAAATTTCCTGACAACAGATGTTAAGCTAACTAGTCTATAATTCCCTGGTTTCCCTCTCTCACCTTTCTTAAATAGCGGATTGACGTGCAATTTTCCAATCTAAAGGAACGGTTCCTGAATCGATAGAACTTTAGAAGATTATAGGTGGGGCTTCTTCAATGTTCTCACCTACTTCCTTTAAAACCCTGGGATGGAAACCATCTGGTCCTGGGGATTTGTCACTCTTTAGTGCCATTGTTTTCTTCATTACTGTTAATTTGCTTATGCTAATTATGGGGAGTCCCCGTCCGATTCAAACTTGGGGTGTCGGACATGCTATCCTCTTCTTCTACTGTAAATACAGAGGCAAAGTAATTATTTAACATGGCCACCATTTCCTTATTTTCATTTACAGTATTACCATTATAAGTTTTTAAGGGGCCCACTTTGCTCTTGACCACCCTCTTTTTCCTAATATAATTGTAAAAGATTTTTGTGTTGATTTTGATATGCATTGCAAGTTTCTTTTCACAGTCCCTTTTTGTAGCTCTTACTATCTGTTTTGTCATCCTTTACTGTTCTTTGTATCTCTCCCGGTCACCAGGATCTGTGCTATTTTTTGCATTTTTGTGTGCTTTTTCTTTTAGTTTTATGTTGTCCCTTACCTCTTTTGTCATCCATGGCTGTTTTTGTTTGGCAAGTAGAGCTCTTGCCAAAAAAAAGACAAGAAAAATACAAAAAAAAGGGGAAAACGTGGAGTAATACTTTCTCTAACAAATAGAGTTAGAATTTGCAGCAATCCAGTTTTCATTCAAAGGTGCTGCTAATTGATATTCCTGAAAGTCTTAGAATGAAAAGTATTTAAAGCAAGAGGCAGTAACTGCCCTTATTCTGGAGTGGATCCTACTCAGTCAGGCATATACAATGACCATCATATTTTAGGTAGCCTGGATTTGAACATAACGGGTTATTTTCAGGGTGGCTGCCAGATAATTCTGAGAAACTAAGACCAGACAACCAGTTTAGTTTTCTAATGCTGGATTTATAAAAGTGCCATGCATATGCATGAGACAGAAGCCGATTGGACATACGCACGAGCAAAATGCACCCGTTTCACTCAGGTGATCTGACTGCGCACCCTTTTTTTCAAATACACCCGTTCCAGTTCTATTTTTGAACTGGAGAAAAATTGGTATACAATTTTTTTTTTACAAGAGAAAGTCTCTATGCATTTGTGGAACAGTCAGATCACAAAAAATAGGCATTGGTCATGTATACGTGAATTCAAAACATTTGCTTGGTATGATATGATTTGTAATGACTTTCACACGTGCGCACAGCTTTTTTTTAAAAATGCCCCACCTAAATTTGAACTGGGAGCAAAATGTAGTTGCCCTGCAGTTCTTAATAAATGGGCTGTTTCTAATCATATTTTTCTGTCCATTTGAAATTATTTGAGGGGTGAGTTTATCTAAATTCAGTTTTTCTGTTCATTTACTTGCTTTGAACCCTGTTGTGTGGTTTTCAGACTTTTTATGTTGCACAATTGGTGTAATAAGTTAATTTTATAATACCAAATTGCAGCAAAAAATGTACATAAATCCTGGAGTTTAATAGTGGGAGATCTGTTTGAGTGTATTGTGTTATAACATTAAGCTTGTGTGTATGTGTATGGAAACTGTTGGCAATATTCATAGAATTTCTCAACTGAATTTAATTTCATGGGGGACCATTTTCATGGAAAAAAATGTTATTTTTTTATTTTGGGGAAGAGTGGGTTATTTTTGTTGTTTGATACCACACACAAGTGATGTAAAGTGCATATCAACATCACTTTCATGTTTTGGCCAAAATAAATCTCATTACTTTCATTAATAATGCTCAGCAGCAAACAAGTGCTCAAAACCCTGACCTAGTCCAATCTAATTTACATTGGGGCCCTGATTGTGATGTAATGAAGGTTGAATTGTATCCTGTGAATGGGAGTTGTTCTGTTCAATTGCCAGAGACCCTTCATATACAGTACCAAGAATTTATGGGTCTATTCTCCTTTAGCATCTTTCACCACAGCAACCATATGAGACCTACAGAACACAACTGTCATTGCTAAGTGCCTAATCTAGGCAAAAATTCTGTTTCTTATTAGTTGTGGCACTGATCTGGATAGAAAATGTAGGATTGTAATTTAAACCAACCGAATGTGGAATTATATAGCTGAAACAAGTCAGAGAAAGTCACGCTTAAACCTGTATAATGCTCTGGCCAAATCACACCCTTGAATACTGTCCCCATTTCTGGTCACCAAGACACAAGGGAGACACGCACAAACATTGGAGACCATGTGAGAAGAGCCATTTGGCTGCTCCCTAGCATTAGAGGTCGGAGTTATCAGGAAAAGCTAGAGGAACTTGGGCTTTTCAGTCTTGAAAGGACCCGCCCGATCTTGTAGAAGTATGTAAGATATTAAGTGGTATGGAAAAGGTAAGTCCAGAAAATTACTTTAAATTGAATTGCTAGGGTAGGACTCGTAAAAGGCAATTTAGGATAAATACCAGGAAGTTATACTTCAAGCAAGCAGTGATCAACAGGTGGAATGGACTCCCGGATAGAATAGCGGAGGTGAAAACTCTGGAATAATTTAGGAACCAATTGGATGCTGTAGTAGCGGAACTTTAGGTCACACTGGGTGGATGAACTAAGATGGGCCAGATGGCTTGCCTCATCCGTAGAAAAGGATGTGTTTTGGGATTATAAAATAATCAAAATGAAGTGTTAAACTAGAGGCCAGAGCAAGCAAAGAGTATAATTTTAAGGGATCGCTGTTAGTCAGATTTTGCTTGGCTTTTTTTGTTTTTGTCTATCAGTGTGACAGAAAAATTGAATAGTGAAATGTAATATACCTTACTAACTGTTTTTAGAACTGAAAATGAAGGCAGTGGATAATGTCGTGAGTTAGCTCACTACTTATCTCACTGAACTGGATCAAGTCTGAACTAATGAGGCATAATTCTCTCTGCCAGCTGTGAGGATCCAAAGTGAAATTTATCTTGTTGGTCCTTAGAGCAAAACGACCTACAATTCAGCATAGATTGGCATTCATGGGGGCTACAGGATATCTGGTGTGAGCAATGTCGTACTGGGCTGCTTTCATGCAGTTGTTAAAAAGTAGAGGGATCTTCACCATGTAGCTAACCCATGCTTGAATGTAGGATCTAATAAGGATCCTTTTCTTTTCTCTCCCCCACTATATATGTACAACTACAAGGACCCCACTAAATTTTGATACTTTTCTTCCCACAAATCTGACCTGTTGCTATCAAATTTGACTCCTGTGCATGTATTATGGAGTCTGATTTGAATACACATCTAGTAAGAAGGTATGCCTTTAGGTGGGCATCCCTGCGGTTAATATTCTACAAATATAATGAATTTTTAAAACTGAAATGTGTGCAAATGATACAGTTTAGTATTTCTTCACTAATGGTGCTATCTAGAAGAAGTTCTGAACCTATGGTGCAAAACATAACCAAATTCTCAAAAGGGTAAACGTATCAAAAATGATAGTGAAATTGGTGCAATATGCAAACCAGATTGGGTAAGTGAAAATTATTTGGTTAATGGTAATCACTGATTAGCAATTCAAAATGTTGCTTTTAGATTTAATAGAGGTGTTCAAAATCACAAAGGGTTTTGATAGAGTAAATAAGGAGAAACTGTTTCAAGTGGCAGAAGGGTCATGTAACCAGAGGACACAGATTAAAGGTAATTGGCAAAAGAACCAGAGGTGAGATGAGGAGAATTTTTTTTACACAGCGAGTTGTTGTGATATGGAATGCACTGCCTGAAAGGACGGTGGAAGCAGATTCAATAATAACTTTCAAAAGGGAAATTGGATAAATACTTGAAAGGGAAAAATTTGCAGGGCTATGCGGAAAGGTTCAGGGCAGTGGGACAAATTGGATAGCTCTTTCAAAGAGCCGGCACAGGCACGATGGTCCGAATGGCTTCCTGTGCTGTATCATTCTATGATTCTATGAATGTAGTACGAAAGCAGTAGTATATGATTCCTAAATGGCTCAATTGGTTAAATAGGTTTGTTCCTGGTCTGTGCTGATTTATCTGATCGCAGTAGGGGTGCTACAATTGGCGTTTGTACCCTTGGCTTGTAGGGGAGAATTCAGTCAGGGTTCCCACTCTTGATTGCTATCCAGTGACCCCCACTGGAAAGTGCATCTGTGTGGATGAGGACAATAATGAGCCGAACTGTGATTATAGAATCTTACAGCGCAGACGGAAGCCATTTGGCCCTTTGTGCCTTCGCTGGCTCTTTGAAAGAGCTATCCCATTAGTCCTACACCTCTGCTCTTTCCCCATATCCCCGCAAATGTTTTCTTTTTGAGATCTGTGATCATATAGCCTGTCAACACTCGTTCCCAATGCTCAAATATGAAGAGTGGCCCCTTGGGCAAAATGCCAAAGGACACTTGGTACCAGTGGAACTGCACCTTAGCATGAGTCCGGCTTCAGGAGTGAGTGAAGGGAGAAACAAGAGAAAGAAATTGGCAGGAAAAAGGTGTAATACGTATGAAAGGAGTAATCTGTGTTGAAGTCTCACAAATTATTGGGAACTTTCCTGTTTTAGCTTCATCCGAGACTTAATAAATATATTATTTGTTAAAAGTTTATTCCTTAGTTTTGGTGGAAGTGTGGCTTGCACAAAGCTTTAAAATGTTTATTTAAATATATGGCATTAAATGTTTAATCATGCATCATTTGGCTGACTCTTTTATTACTTGTTTAGTGGTAACGTCACATTTGTTACACTAAAATCAATTTTGTATTTGTAGAGTGACAATATATGTTAAGTTGTAATGTGCAATAAAGCTACTGTTTGTAGATTATTTGCGCGAGTCATTTCCTCAACAGGAATTTGTGCACCCTTTTTAAAAACAAAATGACTGCCCTTACTGCTGTATTATTTTTATATTTTGGGGTAGCTTTGATTCCAGTGCCTCAGTTTGAGCTATTTCAGACTGTTGGTGAATATTTTCTAACCATTTTATAAATAACTATCAAACAAAAATTTTTTTAATTGATGCAGATGTTGAGGTTGTTAAATTCTATAGATTCATAAAGTGATGTTACCCAAGCAAGGTCTTCTAATAAAGGAGTGATCCCATCCATCCCTTCCTGCCTGTGCAAGTCCTGCTCACCTGAGTTTCCTTCCATCCAATCCTAGGCGTCCTGGGAGAGCTGGCCAACAGCAATTGGACTGCGAATCGCAAAGTATTGAAGGGGCACTTCCAAAGTCGCTAAGAAGCATTCAGACCATGACGCAGGACAATTATGGATCTTCTGTTATTCTCAAAATACCAGTGACTCGATCAGCCCAAAAGGGTGAGGAACCAGTAAATAAGAATGAGGCATCTACTACACCCAATTTAGGACCAGCATCACAGCACCGTGGACAGCACTTAGTACTAGCCAGAGAGGCCCCTTGGGCCAAACCACATTATGAATTCAATTTGGAACATGTAAAATTCAGGGGAAATGATACATCTGCAGAAACCAAGGAACCTCCTGTCCATCAGGTTACATTTCAGAGAGGATTAGTTCAGACAAAACATGATGGGAAGAAAGACCAAGGCCATTTAGCTTCAGTGGATTTGAAGATACCACAGGTTCGGGGAATGGATCTCTCTTACGAAACCAATGTCACAAATCATTACACCTATAGCCCATTGCTCATGAATTCACAGATTGAAAGCGCACTTCACAGGAAACTCAGAGTGATCCTTCCAAAGCAGAATTTGTGGCACAGGAAAGGGGTGGTGAGCTTGGTTGAGGGAGGACATGATTCCTGGGGCTCAGATGTGGACCAGCCTACCTCTAGTAAGCAGCAGGCCACATCTGACATAGAAGGCGACTCGAAGCAGCCCAGAAAAAAGCGAGGACGCTACCGACAGTACAACAATGAGATCCTTGAAGAAGCTATCACTGTGGTGATGAGTGGGAAGATGAGTGTCTCGAAAGCACAGAGTACCTACGGAATCCCTCACAGCACCCTGGAGTACAAAGTGAAAGAGAGGCTGGGTACTTTGAAAAACCCGCCAAAGAAAAAGCTGAAACTCCTCAGTCCAGAGCCCCAAGAGTTGGATGACGAGCTGGAACACAGTCCTAGCAATTCGAAAGTTGAGTAGGGTTTTGTGTTGGTGCTAGTACTTTTTCGTATCTGGGTGAGCACTAGTGTAGCACAGCAACAATTCAATAATACAACATGATGGGTGTGGAGGAGGGGGGATAAAAAGGGAGAGCTCCTTCGCTATTGAAAATACCAATTGCTACCTATTTAAAAACTAGCAAACTTTACAGCAGTACAAAAGCAAAATACTGCAGATGCTGGCAATCTAAAATAAAATCAGAAAATGCTGGAAACAGAGTTCTGAGGAAAGGTCATCGACCTGAAACGTTAACTCTGTTTCTCTCTCCACAGATGCCGCTTGACCTGCTGAGTGTTTCCAGCATTTTCTATTTTTATTACAGCAGTACTACCCTGGCCCAGCAAAAAAAAAGAAAAATTCTGAATATTATCTTTTCTAAATACTCTGAATCTTTGTGCATTTTTTCAATGCAGTAGCAAAGGAATTTATACTGAACATGAGACAGACTTCTGAAACACTAAAGTAGCAGTAACAAGATGAATAGCACTTATAGCAGGATCAGCACTGAACACTTACGCAGCTTTCTATAAAATAGAATTGCTAAATTGCACTGTTTGTGGCATTAGCGTTTCCTGCTGTCCATCAGTTCAAGAAATGCAGTTGACATGAAACTGATAAGAGATTTATACCCTGTGTATTCATATTCCAGCATAGAAACAAATCAAGAATAATTGTCCCAAACTATTTCCTGCCCCTTTTTAATTTTATTTTGGAATTTAGTACATCAAACCATAGAGTCAGTGTTTTAAATTTTAAAAATTCATAGAAAAATGGGGAATTTGCTTTACATTTGACTTCCTAAATGATTTTGAAGTAGAATGTATAATATCTAAATACAGAATTGTGCAATAAAGGAAAGGATCCCATTTAGTCTTGTTTGACTTGAACTGGCAGCGAGAGGAAATATTATACCATCCAAGGCTGGTAAGGTAGGCTTTCTATAATGCTTTGATTCCGCCCAAGAAAAAATAAATAACGTTAGGAAGGAAGGGCAAAGTGTCCGTAATTTCATTGCTTGCCTTTTGATACCCAAGCATTTGCTGGTGCGAAACCTGACTGGAGGGGTAGGGAGGAGCTTCAAATGAAAATAAATTAAGTAATTGGAACATATTCTTGGAGCTAACTATGTTTTTTTTATGTATTTATACAATTTTATACCAATTCTTGCCTTTAATTTTTGTCATCTAATTAAATAAATCAGGCAAATGCTGCCGTCTTCTAACAGTCAGCACAAGCTGCAGATTGGCAGCTGTAATAACCAGTCGGGAGGTGGGCTCTGTCATTAGCCAATCGGGGAGACATGGGCGGGACTTCTCAAGTCCCTTGTACCGCAGCTTATGGACTCCTGGGATGTTACTGTAGTGTATTTTAATTTTAATTTATGTCTTTGACAAATTTCCCTTAATGGAGTTCAACGACAATGGAATGATTGTGAACTGGAAATCATCTATATGAAATGTAAGTTCATTGTAAAGATTTAATGCAGTAAGCTCAGGAGAGAGAGTATGGCTTTACTGTTGTCTTGCTATTTTGACCCACTTATCTCTTTAAAAAGGATGTGCTCATTCCCATGTCGTATAAATTATTATTTTTTAAACTCTTAACAAATTGAGATGGATTAGCAGAACGTAAGGTGGGGTGCACAGAGTAGCCTAGCTGTATCTGAATAAAGAACGTTTTGTTACGGCTGCGCTTTTATTTGATATTATCTGGAAACAGGCCTAGCTAGAGGCAGCGAGGAGCACAGCACACAAAACCACAAGAGGTTGTACCTCAGTACGGTCACCCCCGCCCGCCTCCGCAATTCATGTTAATCACCAAATTTTAGCTTTGCAAGGTTAGTTAACCTGTCAATGCTTGTTAATAACCCCGTTTCAGTGTTATCAAGTTAAGGACTAAATATTGGAATCCCTTCCTTCACCAACATTTCCTGTTTGACAATTACTGTAAAATTCGGTGTATAAGTTCAATGTGAGTATAAATGGGAGCCTTATATTTTAGTGATGCTAAACAATATGCAAGTCTTGCTGTAAAAGCATCTCTATACTTGGAAATGTTTTTTAAAATGATCAAATTTAGACTCCTACGCAGTGAGGCTTGGATCTGTCTTCACCAACATTGGTTATTTTCATGCAATTTTTTTTCAGATTTGGAGCACTAGAGCATGTAGAAACTTCTTTTTTTAAAAAAATACTCACAAATTTTGTAGTATTTATCATTGAGAGAAGTTCTTAACTTGGCACTATAATTTGCTAACATTCAATGGAGCTACTAGCTGATCGTTTGGTAAGTTTTAAAGCTATAGTATACGTTTTGAAATGTTGTCTTTGTGTTAGTTCAAATTTGATAAGTCCATTTGGATTGCATTCGAAAGAGCGAGATTTAATTTCAAAGTAGTGAGATTTAATGGCCTTAATTGTGGGCCCCACAAGAGGGCACAATTGTAACTTGTACAGATTGATTAGGTAAACCCTCGGCTACTTAGAACTGCTCATATGACGATGGCATAACTTTCCCCCACCATCACCACCCTGCCATCTGAGGATTAGAAAGAGTTTATAGGTATAAAGTTGTAGCTACTTAGCATTATGCAGGAACTAAAATATTTCTAATCCAAAAATGTGGAGCATTGTTTGCATTCTGTCTTAGAGTGGCAGGTAATGTAAAAAAAAATGAAGTTTTATAGCACTCTAATTTCAGGAGAGTCATGTCAATGCAGGATGAAAAGCTATTTGCTGCACTAGTATAACTGCAGAATTGGACAATGAACTGACAAAATCGGAACTAGTAGAAGTATTCAGTGTTGACAAGTAATTTTTTTGCATATATTTTCATTGTTAAATGACTTTTTAAAAAAAATCAAATCTGTTCAGAACATAATCTCCTTAATTTGTTTTTAAAAAATCAGAAATGGGGAAATGATGTTAGCTAAGTTTGAAGAGCACAACATATAAACTAAAGAGTTAAAAATTGTATTTTAAATTGGTTTGTATCCTTGGCATAATTTAAATTTATACCATGTATGTTGGGTTGGATAAAAATTGTGGGATAAGATTGATATTTCCACAAAGTAACTTTATAACAATGAATTTTAAAATGAGTTTGTCTAAATTTTTATTCTAAACACACAACGGGCAAAACTGAAAGGCTTATTAGATAGGTTGTCCTTATTGAGGAATAAAATTGGTATTTCACTTTATTCTTATTATACATGCCCTCTATATCAGAACTCCTGTGTCTTAAGATATAAACATGGTAATGTTGGCATTATGGTGGTGCAGCCCGTTGTAGCATCAGAGAGTGGTAGGATTCAGGCTTGATTGCCTGCTCCATTAAATCCAGTTTATGTTCTCAGGTTTGCTGCTGTGGTAAAATGTTGGTCTGGTGGCCAATCACTTCCCCACACAGAAGGAAAGGAAGGAACGAGAGAATATCTAAGGGGCATTTATTGCTGGCTTGCTGTTGTGAACTTGAACAACAATATTGTTGGAGGCTTGCCCTAATTGTAGGAGATGCATGGTAAAGTAACATCTGCACAAGAAGAAAAAGGAGCCAAGAGGATTTTGTAACGCATGGATATAGTGCGTCTGATGCTGTCATGTGTTTGTCTGAAATTCCTTTCGGTGTTTTATTAGAGGCATTAATTTAAAATAAATAGGTTGTGTCTCTACTCAGATGGTAGAGAGATGGGTTTCAGAGGAATGCGCTAACTGTGACATTTCAGGGCTTAATGTAGGAGATCAACAGATGGCATGGGAGGTACGTCCTTGAGTTAGTCTTGCATGGATTCTGGATGGTCCGAACTTGATGGATAGAATGACCTTTTCTCGCTCTGGATATGTATTCTTATGAATGTTGTTTTACCTTACCCGCTGCTGCAGGTCATCCTTCCTGCCATTTTCAAATTCTAAATGAAATTTAACTAGAATGATGAGGAATTAAAATAAGCTATTTATACACTGTTGTGAATTGACTAGTTTTGAGGAGTAATATTTGTTAACCTAGGATTTTTTTTGTTCCAATGTTTTAACAGTGCAGTACAAGAGGGTGGCTTATTTGCTGTTGAATCACAGTGTGTACTGATTTTCTTGATCGAGTGTAGTTGTAGTGCTGACAAATCATGAAAAGAAGTCACAAAATCAAAGCAGTATATTTTGGTTTTAACAAACATTAGTTAGGTTTTGTGGGTTCATGCACCCACTGAATAACATAGTTCAGTATTAGTCACTGTTAAGAATCAACTGATCTATTGGCTACATATCAATGGGATAGAATCATTGATACTTCAGTTCCTGTTGATTCAAAGTAGTTGACAAAGAAACCAATGCTATGCAGATAACTTTTATCTACATAACCGAAAGGCAGAGCCATAGAAATGCAGTGGTGCTGCCTAAAAGGCAGATTGTTTTAAACCCTCTAATTTTTCTATGGATATTTCATTGGACTGCATACACATTTTATTTATTTTTACTGGAAGGAGGGGCATTTAACATTTGCATCTAAACAAATGAAATGTTGCTCAAGCTGCAACATGTTTGCCATTAGCATGGCAGTACACCATGGTGCTTTTAAATTTACTTAACTCTTCACATCTTGTTTAATCTTTAAGTTCAGTATACCAGGTTATTCATGGTAGTTTTTAAACAACTTCCTGGTCTTCCTGGACTGGAGAATTGCAAATGTTACACCCTTGTTCAAAAAAGGATGTAAGGATAAAACCCAGCAACTATAGCCCAGTCAGTTTAACCTCAGTGGTGGGGAAACTTTTAGAAACAATAATCCAGGGTGGAATTAACAGTCACTTGGAGGAGTGTGGATTGATTAGGGAAAGCCAGCATGGATGTGATAAATGCAAATTGTTTTTAACTAACCTGATTGAGTTTTTTGATGAGGTAACAGAGAGGGTAGATGAGGGCAATGCAGTTGATGTGGTGTATATGGACTTCCAAAAGCATTTGATAAAGTGCCGCATGGTAGGCTTATCAAGATTGCAGCCCATGGAGTAAAGGGGGCAGTAGCAACATGGATACAGAATTGGCTAAGGGACAGGAAACAGAGTAGTGGTGAACGGTTGTTTTTCGGATTGGAGGAAGGTGTACAGTGGCGTTCCCCAGGGGTCGGTGCTGGGACCACTGCTTTTCTTGATATATATTAATGACTTGGACTTGAGTGTACAGGGCACAATTTCAAAATTTGCAAATGACACAAAACTTGGAAGGATAGTGATAGACTTCAAGAGGCTACAGACAGGCTGGTGGCATGGGCGGACACATGGCAGATGAAATTTAACACAGAAAAATGCGAAGTGATACATTTTGGTAGGAAGAACAAGGAGAGGCAATATAAACTAGAGGGCACAACTCTAAAAGGGGTACAGGAACAGTGAGATCTGGGTTTATATGTGCACAAATCATTGAAGAGGTGGCAGGGCAGGTTGAGAAAGCGGTTAAAAAAGCATACGGGATCTTGGGCTTTATAAATAGAGGCATAGAGTACAAAAGTAAGGAAGTCATGATGAACCTTTATAAAACACTGGTTTGGCCACAACTGGAGTATTGTGTCCAGTTCTGGGCACCGCTCTTCAGGAAAGATGTGAAAGCCTTAGAGAGGTTGCAGAAAAGATTTACTAGAATGATTCCAGGGATGAGGGACTTTAGTTACGTGGATAGACTGGAGAAGCTGGGGTTGTTCTCCTTGGAACAGAGATGGTGAGAGGAGATTTGATAGGTATTCAAAATCATGAAGGGTCTAGACAGTAGATAGAGAGAAACTGTTCCCATTGGTGGAAGGATCAAGAGCCAGAGGACATAGATTTAAGGTGATTGGCAAAAGAACCAAAGGTGACATGAGGAAAAACTTTTTTACACAGCAAGTGGTTAGGATCTGGAATGCACTGCCCGAGGGGATGGTGGAGGCAGATTCAATCATGGCCTTCAAAAGGAAACTGGATAAGTACTTGAAAGTAAAAAAATTTGCAGGGCTGCGGGGAGAGGGCGGGAGAATGGGACTAGCTGGATTGCTCTTGCATAGAGCCGGCGCAGACTCGATGGGCCGAATGGCCTCCTTCCATGCTGTAACCTTTCTATCATTCAAGGTGTAATGCCAGATGCTTAACTGGAGACCATATTAACAGCCACTACTTTCATTAATGTACAGACATATATTTGTTAAGAAGAAAAGGCACCATAAAGTTGCCTAAGTTTGGAAATACATAAGCTGATAACTGGTGCCATGCAGGCAAACTAACGAGCAGAATGGCGCTCAGAAGTCGCAGGCTCTGACCGATGTTCTTTTGGGGTCCCAGCAGCAATCTAGAGGGACCTTAATGTGTGACAGAGAGCTGCTCCAGGCCTTTTGTTGAAACAACACGAACTCTAATCATTTCAACCTGCGTAGGGTATAAATGAGGCATTAATGTGAGAGTAGAGTTTTTATTCCAATCACAGAGATAATTGTGATAAGAAATTTAATTATAGATGCTTTTATTAAATTGGGCATTTTGATACACCGTACCCCTTTTTTCTTAAAAGTCTGCATTTCCAAAATTTTAAAATATGTTGCAGTAGTTTTCATGCCTCATTTGTGATTAGTTATTTGTTTTTGTGCATATAATAATTTTGAAATAATCAGTACGTAAACGGGCTGGGGAAATTTCTGGAACCTGACAGCAATTATCAATGCTAGCATGTGGCCTCCTTGGAGCAGATGACGACTGTTGTTTTGTGCTGACTGCATGTTTGCTTCAGTTACCAGGTGCATTGAAGTTTTGTCATCTGATGTGACTGCCTTAAAAACACACAATTGCGTATCTTTAGGAATAGCTAACATTAAAATAATTCCTCGGCTTCTAAATATAAGAGGGTGGTGACATGAAGCTGCAAGTTAACAAAATATATACAGGCCAGAGAATGGCTTGGGGAGGGATCTAAATCAAAACAAAAGAAGATAGTAGATTGTATGCTAGTGCTCACCTAGAACACAGCTCATGTCAGTGAAATGGCTGACAGTATTGTGCTGTGCATGTACTGTAATTGTCTTAATACTTCATACCTAATTATGCACAACTACTTCACATCAAATGGTGAAAATGGTATCTTCACTGTAATATTGTATTAATACAAGACTTTCTCACCTCTGTATGATCAGTAGCCTTATAGCCTTATTTATAAAGATTCATAACCCATTATAGCATATTGTAGTAGAAGTTTACTGCAGATGATTTTAGTTTGATGTATTTAAACACTACTCCTCATTCACTTCCTTTGTTAAAGCATTAATTTTCCCAAGAATTGCTTACAGAAACTGCTTGGTTCCAGTAACGTAACATCCAACAGAAAAGACTTCTGAAAACAATGGGTTTTGAAAAACTCTAAAACACTTGTGCAGCTTACACTGATATATAATTGCCAGCTTTCTATATCCTGGCTTTAAAATAGTCTGTCAGACAAGCAAATACCAACTTCAGCCAAAATGTTTTCAGGATTTCATATTGTTTTTTTTGGAGAAGAAATCTTAAGGAAGAAGCTCTCCAGAATTTTTCATATCCATTTCTTTTTGACTTTGGAAAAAATTCTGTTGAATTATTTGTGACATTTTAAATTAATTTATTATTAAATATAAAGTGAACTGGCCAGCCTCTGCTTCACTGATTTTATTTATTTATTTATTCTAAACCACTAAAATGAAGTGGTAACTTGTCATTTTTTCTTTTTGCAAATGCTAACTATATCAATCTTTTTTGGAGAGGTTTAATTATTAACTCACAACAAAAAAAATATTTGAGACCAGTGCTGGAGCCATGCATTTTCTGGTGGTGGTTGTCTTTTTTTTGCAATATAAAGAATGTTTGAAATTGAGAACATCTACTGTTACTTCCTACCACATTGATTATCTCTGGCCTTTAGACTGTAACATTTGGCAACCCGAGAACTGTATTCACAAAGACATTGCCTGGCTCAACATAACTTGCTGAATTTTGGGTGGCTTGTTTCTGTGCTTGCAGTTTGCAAGTATGGACCCAGAACATTTTCAGTTGGGGTGAGAAAGAAAGGAAAGAAAAGAGGGAGAATAATGGAAGCAGGGACGTTCTACCCCTGTTTGTTATGACTTTGCATGAATACTGTAGTGTTAAAAATAATGCAGTAACATTACTAAGAAACAACTGGGCACACCATCCTGTTAACAGAAATGAAATCCATTCTAAATCAAAAGTAAAAAGCACTTAAAAAAGTTTGTCACTGAAGAAAAATGCCATTAAAACTACCTATTTAACTAGATGTAATTTCATTACTGTAGCGTTCAGTATATTGGTTGCATCAGCATAATTGCACCCACAATAGGAAGACTAACAATTCTCTTTGCTAGAAAATGAACAGGGTCATCAGTATTAGCGGTAACTGGAGGACATCGTGATGTGGTCTAATCCCCAGGTAAATTGCCTTTTTACTCGCCCTTCTTCAATCACATAACTTGTTAGAATTGTGGGAAATCTTAAAACTTGTGAAGAGTACTTTGTGAAGTGAGCTTGACAAACTTAATGCCCCAGAATGAGGTCGGTTACCTGCTCTCTTGGCCCTTACTGGTACATATATAGGGAGATAGTGGAAGGATTTCCCACCTTCACCAAAAGAAAATCCTTTTGGTGAACGGACCTGGATCCACTCGCCCCCATTAAAAGGTGTGAGTCAGTCCTGAGATCTGTATTAAAAGCTGATATTACATTTGATAATCCAGTTCCTATTCGTTATGGATCCGCACTGTATAACTGATCCTAATTTGACATTAAATTGGCAACCTCACTCAGATGGCCATTGGGAAATGAAAAAAAAAATCACATTGGTGCTGTAGGGGGTGTTCTGAGTTTTGGACTGAGTCGTGTTGGGGCAGAGTATAAGAAGCTTTATTCTATATCTAACAGTCATGTACTGAATCTGGCAGTGCTTGATGCTAGCACTGGGTGCTTCAGATGGAAAGTGTTCCATCCTGCAGCACCAACATCTCCCATTCCTTGAGCACAAAACAAATCAAAATAAAAATAGTAATATTGATTTGTTTTCTATGAATGCTAGGCAAACTACATTCATTCTTTGCAAAATGGCATCATCTGTGGTGTGTTTTCAAAGAAATCAGGAGCAGAACAGTATTGTAACCCAACAGCAACAACTTGCATTTATAGAGTACCTTTTAACATAGAAAAACGACTCAAGGTGGAATTTTTAAAAAAACATTTAAATTTGCAAAAACAAACATCGCCCAGTTTTCTTTGAAGCTGGATGGGAAAAGCATTATCGAAACAAGATATATATCAAAACGCATCCTGCATGAAAACATGCCTTAGTGATGCAGTATGTTGGAGCACCATAGTAGTAATGGGAGCTTAATGTCCCAAAATAAGGTCAGTTACCTGCTCTCTTTGCCCTAACTGGTACATGGCATAGGGAGATAATGTAAGGGTTTTCTACCTTCACCAAAAAAAAATCCTTTTGGTGAATTGACCTGGACCCACTCGTCCCATTACAAGTTGTGAGTCAGTTCTGAGATCTGTATTAAAAGCTGATTATCCATTTGTTTTCATTCTTCCTGGACACGTAGTGTTCAATCTTATACCTCATGCAGATTTCTTTAAAAGGTAATTTGCAAGCATCAGCTCCTTAGGAATCCTGATCCATTATTACAAAGCTAAATACACAGGTTCTGTGTGCCTCTTTCAGGTGGTGTTGCTTGAACACAGTGTACAGTATATCAAAATTTTGATATGTTGCAGGGATAGATGGAGTAAAAGCTCTTATTCCTTTAATCACTTTATAATGTTTTTTCTTCTAGTGTGGGTCCCAAAGTGTAATTTAATTTAATTGTGTTTGCAGCAAATCATTGCAAATTTTGAAACCGACTAGGAATTTCCCGTTCCAATCAATTATCGACCCATTTTCGCAAATGTTTTTCTTTTTCAAAATTCTGACACGTCAAGATTTTGTTTTAATGTAATTTTGCCTCATAAGTTGTACAAAGCACATTTTTTGTCTGACTTCTAATCCAGATATTGGGTTGCCTTGGAAACTGTGACAGAGGCTTTAAAGAGCTGTTTTAAGTCAGAAGCAAGATACCTCATTTGTAAAACAAATGAGGTGGCTAACGGTGCAGCATAACTGTAAAGATTAGGGCAGTCTTCGTAGCAGTGACTATATTTAGAACATAATTTGCCAAATTATTTCAGACCTGCATGCTCTAAAAATTGCAGCTTTATTTTTATTTTGCCTTAATTTTAAAAAATTAAGGCGTTTACCATTGCTGGAATCCCTTTTTACGTTTCCTAACGGATATATTAAACAAGATTTTTTTTCTCTATCTGAGAGGGGATTAGAGTTGTCAAAATTCTCTGTAGCAGATATCCTATTTCATCATTATCGTCATGCTTTGCTCTTCACCAAGTTCTTGAGGTTAATTTGAAGTGACATTGATTCAGTATTATGTCCAGAATGGATTTATTGAATGGTGTGCCTCGCCCTGCAAGGTATTGTTACTGTGTAAACTTTCTTTTTATAAAAAGAACTGTATATCATTTAAAATCTGAATCTGTTTTGAAACATAGATGGTAGATTGAAGTGTGTAATGTATGTAAAAATAGAGCAGAATGAAAGCAATGATTACTCTTAACAGTGCAGTATTTTTCAAGCGTTTATGGACTTGTATCACTCCTGTACATTTCGATGACCAATTGCTCACTACATTTCTCAGCTTTATTACCTACAGTAAATTAAGTAATGCCCACTGTAGTGTAGTATTTCACAATACTGTTTCTAATGCATTCATTTTCATTTTGCTGTCATACAGGCGTTGTTTTTTGAATATTTCCCCCTTCCCCAGGCAGGCTTCCTACATGCAGAGGTCTTCAGTTTGTATCAAAAGTACTTTTTAATATTATAATTCATACTGTCATCCTTGTCTGTGTTGTCACTAGGTTTATTTAGTGTATTGGTACCAACAAGCTGTAGGGAAAAACTACATTTAATATGTTTTAATGGTGTGCCGGTACACATATATGATGTTAATTCATCATCTCAAATCGCTTCCATCCCCTCCACCACCAGTGACTGTAGTAACTATCAGTACTTCTCCTGGTGTTACAAAACTCCAAATGCTCTGTGCAGACACAGCCCACTTTTGAGAGGACAGAATTTATAATTGCATTCTGAGTGTTTTTCACCATTCAGGTGGACATAATGTGAAAGTTTCTCACTCCCACCATCATGTTTTATTGAAATCCTAGTGACAATACTGTCTGTATTAAGTGATCTTGTACGCAATGTAGTTGTCCTTTATTGTAAGCCTGAAATTGTTCACAGTTTGATACTGAAGCCAGTTTATCAGTTTCTCTGCATTTCAGAATTAACATATCAAGGTTAAAATGGTAATTTTTTTTCCTGCATCTTGATTTTTTTTTTGCCAGATCAGAGGGCAAGAACCTTGACCGAGCACTCAAATCCTTTTATAGATATGGTCCATCCTTCAGCGTAGTAAATGTGACTGAAAATTACTAACCTTTGTGTTTCAGCAACAAGCACATCGTCCGTGCTGGAAGACATGGTTTGTATACAATTACTTCTGCAGCACGAGGAGACAGTGGACAATGGCAATTTTCTGATTTCCCATGCACTATTAATTTGATCATGACCAATAGGGAGCACTTTGTTCCATGTGCAACCAGCAGTTAACTCCCAGCTGGACTGAAAACTGGCAAATGACACTGGGCAGTATGCGAAATAATACCAGTTCTGGTTACTGCTTGGATAGTGACAACAGCCAGTATTGGGTTCATGGCCTATTGAACTAAAAGCAGCTCTACGTTATCTCCTATGTTGTTTTTAATTTGATGCGGCCCAGGGTTCTAACCAACTGGGCTCTTGTGTACAGCCGTGACATTTTTGGAGGGGGAGGGAACGGAAGTGATCTCTTGCAGTTAGCTGGATCAGTGCTTCACTTTTCATCTTGCACATCCTCGGTGCACTTTGCACAGATTTTTCCGAGCATAAAAAAGTATTGCTGTTCCGACGGCCAGGTGGATAATGACATTGCTCAATACAGCACTAAGTAATACAGACTAAAAGATCCAAAGTTCGATCCCCTGTCTGTATGAGTTACCAAATCTCAGCTGGGCCAGCAGTTGGTGGGTTACATTTAGCCTCAGTGCCCAGACTGAGGAGGAAAAAAAAATCAGTCAGGATCCTAGCTGGATATTGCGCTCTTGTGAATGTCTGGTGCGATCAGGATCGTGCTTGACTGTGATTCCATTTGTAACCGAAGAATCTGCAGACACTCACTCCCTACTAATTTTGTGACATACCTTTGGAATCATAGCCCAGCTAGAGTCCATGTGCTCGAGAGAAGGGGAGGAAAGTTGCAAAATATATATTGATTATTGCCTCTAAGACTTCGTTTAGAGTTTCTAGTGTAAGTGGACTATATATAGTAAAATATTCCTCCATATAAGTGTGCTAAATGATGGATTTTTAGACAAATTTCCAAACTTACAACCAACTCAGTTTGACAATTCACATTCGATGGGGTGGGAGGGATGAGGTTGGAAATTACTTCCCAAAAATTGTTTATAGGAAAGCAGATTTTCCTGGGAGTGGCTATAATGAACATTTTGGGTGTGCCCAGGGTTTTGAAATATACTACACTCTGGATGTGATTTATGGTTTATTATACCTGACACAGCAATGATGAAAGAGGCTTCTTTAGAGAGTTCAAGAAAACCTGGCTGCAGTATTGACTGTGAACATGTCAGGATGCTCAGAATAATTTGTCAATTTTTTTTATAGTTGCACTTGTTCTCAGTTTCAAAGCAGACAAAGTGACTGTACGATATATATCTGTTGAGGCATTTCAAATCTATTTTATCCAGATTTATAAATGCCACTACTTTGTTTTCAGGTCTATGGTGTGTGCAGTATATTCATGATGTAAAATGCCTCAGTTTTCATTTTTAAAATGCATTTGCTGATTCTGATATTGTATATGCTTGGAGGGGAGGGGATAAAAGGATTGTTATTGCAGGGGGAATGTTGATGGAAAGGTGGGCTTTGTTTCTTTTTGATGTGCATCTCGTCTGAGCATTGATTGGTTTCACAAGCAGCTTGAAACTCAGGTATTTTTTCTCACCATTTTCTCCATCAGTTTCCCTCTTTCCAGTACCTTGCCCAAATGGCCTTTAATTGTGCAAAAGCCTTGACCGTTAATGTTGGCAGGCTAATTAACCGTGGCTGGCATCTCAACAGAGCCTGATACTTTCCCTTACCCATCACACATGCACTCTCTTCTCTCTTTTCCCCCCCCACCACCCAAAACACAGCCCAAAGATATAAAATGCCAATTGTAGCAACCTTAGTTACCCCGGCTGGAGGGCTTTAAACTTGAGATCGACTTTCTGGAACTTTTTTGATGAATTGATTATGGTTATAGTAGAAAATACTGATGAGCTATCTGGATTATTGGGAAATATTTTCTGCCGTGGTGATGTTATTGTTGTAAGAGATGAGTAGAGCCATGTGTGAGAAGATATAAATGCTTTGAATATGGAATACTTAAATTCCTCAGTTGCTTTTTACATTCCTTTGCCTTCTCTGTGTATTTCCCTTTATCCTGCTGGGTTGCTGCAGGTTTTTTAGGTTCCTCATACAGTTACAAATGCTATCTTCTTCATACACCTATGAAGATTTTGGAATGAGATGGCCAATTTTTTTTGTCATTTCTTTAATAAGTTGTGACAAAAAACACACTAAGAGGAGAACCTCTATGTACAAGAGGAATGGAGGATATATGACAAAATACCACTAGCTGCGATTTATACCTCATTATACACTTAGCAACAGATGAGATTGTGTGATGGTCAATGCCAAAAGTCAGATGTAAATTGTGTCACGTGACTCCTCATCACGTATTCTATTTATACCACTTGTTAGCTAAGTAATTATAATCCAAAGAAATTGCTGGAAATGTCCCAATTTAAATGCAGACTCTGTTGATTGCAGACAGATTCCAGTAATGTCACTATAACTTGTCACAATTATGATGTCCCTATAAAATACAAAAGATATTTCCTGAGAATGATAATGGTTTGTGTGGTACAAGATGAATGCAAACATCACATTGGAAAGCAACAGTTTTAAAATGATGGAGGAAAAAAATGGACGAGCTGTATGAACTGTCACTACTTAGATGCACATTAAAAAAACAAACCCGTTTTGGTTTTAATAACCCCTTTGGTTGTTTCAAGTGGGCTGGCGTGCTGTACTGTATGTTTTTATGTTAACTGTAAGAAGAATAAGTGACTTTTTAAAAAAAAATAGCACCTCTAACTATATTACTGTTTTTAAAAAAAACCCTCAGGGACATTTGACACACTACTTCAAAACCACTTACTTAGTGCAGGTACTTTAAGCTAGATTGTTAAATCTAACAGTGACTTTTTTAAGTGTTACAGCACATCTGTTGGTGAATGTTGATTTTACTCAGTTTAACAAAAACTTAGTCAGCCAAACTGAAGCTGCATTTTTTCTACACAGTGCCTCTGACATTTTATAGTGGCATTCTGTCTCCACAATTGTGTATTTCTGTACAGACTTCTTGGGCTCTGTTTTCTGAACGCACCATGTTTCAACAATACTGTTTACATTTTTTAAATGTTTGTAGAATTCCTGCTGTTTATAATTGCCAATTTTTGTAGGTTGGGGCTTAAGGGACAAACTATATCAAAGGAGGCAATTGGTCTCATCCCGCCTGTGCTGGTTAAGGGCTCTACAAGCACAGCTATCTACTGTAATCCCATTTTCCTGCCCTTTAATATTTTGCTGCTTCATATATTTATCAAATTCCCTCTTGATTGTGACTGACTTGGCTTTAATAGCCACATTATGATAAAACATTTCATATTCTAATAACTCTTTGCATGAGAACATTCCTTCTAACCTCCTTCATACTTTTAGTACTAATCCTAAATTTATGCCCCTTGTTACTAATTCATCAACCAATGGAAATAATATTTCACTGTTTACTCTCAAAGCTTTCATAATTTTGCTTATACTTTGTACTAGATCCCCCTTTAACCTCAGCTAGAGTGAATTCAGCCCTAGTGTTATTTAAAATCTCTAATCCCTGGTATTATCCTAGTAAATCTGTGTTGTGTAAAATTAGCATATACCACAGTGTGAAGAGGTATTGAATTGTATTGTTGTGTCATACACGCAGAATTACATGGGGTCGCTTTTTAAAGCTAGGTGTGCTCATGGGATATTGCATGATTTATATTTTGCTGCTAATGTCTAAATATCGAGCAAATGCAGCTACAGTATCCACCACTTATACATAGTGATACGTTGAATGAGTGACTGTGAAGTTGCAAGAGTGAATCATTGGGGTGGGGAAGAAGAGAGTTGGTCTTTGTAATGTAAATTTCAATACCCCCCCCCCCCACCACTTTAAAAGTAGATTTTTAATCCTGTTTACATAATAGACATGGGGTGGAATCTGCATTAACCTAGCAGTGCACACATTTGTCTGGCTTATTGCCCTTTAAAAGATTTTGTATGTGGATGTAATATTCTCAATAGCAAAAAATCTGAACTGTTATGTGGGAATTACTTACTGGTGTTAAACTAGAATTGCAGTGATTTTTCAGTGGTCCCTAAATTGGTGATTCCTGCCCAGCCAATACAAGCATAATATCCTAGTATAATTAGCTGTGCTTGTTGATTAGTTTAGTATTTGAGTTAGTCCAGCAGTATTGAAGTCAGTCTGTCAATGTAACTTTGTTTTTTCCCCTGTATTCCTCTTTAGATAGCAGTGGTGAGGAGAGGTTTTGATTACGTTTCCACATTACATGACTCTAAGCTTCATGAATCAGGTACCATAATAAAGAGTGGGCCGTGTTGAGATTTTAGAAATCACAAGTGCGCCTTATCTAAACTTTTACTGTAGCACAACATACCCCCTCCCAACCTAACAAAATAACTGAACTTAAGTAATTTCTTCAATTTTCTATTGTCTGGCTGGCAGGTGTGGAAAAATGTTTTACACAAGGGCAGTCTTTGTGTTCATACAGTCATATAGCCTACTGTCTATATACAATAGTACATCAGTCTTTAGAAATTCACTGTCGGTTACAGTTGCAAAAGAAATGAAAAAAATTGTTGGAAATCTGAAATAAAATCAGAAAATACTAGTAATAACAGATCAGTCATCATCTCAAAGGTCAAAGAAAAGGTTAACGTTTCAGGTGGGACTCTCCGTCAGAACTTGTGGCCAGAAGAGCCCTGTATAATCCATGTAAAATGGCTTCAAAGCTTGCTGGTTGTGTTGATCAATATCAAATACACTATTAATGCCTCAGAATTATACACTGTTGTTTCAATAAACTCTACTTTTAATGTCAAAAGCACATTACCTCAATCTCACATTTCAGGAATTTTTACTAGTGTTGGCTGCAGAATATTCAGTGTAAGCTACAGCTACTAACCAGTTGAGTTGGGAGTAAGGTGTGTGTGTGTGTGTGTGTGTGTATATGTGTCCTGTGTCTAGCCTTTCCTTAATAACCTGTAATGTTGCTTTACTGCAAGAGTATTCTCCAACGTTTTGTGGAGGGCCATAATCTTGAGCAGTGACTTGCTAAAGGATTGTTTGTCTCTTCTTTTATGTATATAACCTAGTTTGGCCATGTCACCGAGAGGCAGGCTTATGAATTAAAGCCCAGGAACATGTAGTGCTGCAAGCCTGCTGACCGCAAATAGCCCCAGCTGTAATTTGAGCCCTGCTACCTTGTTACAATGTTTCACAGTTCCCAATACCTGCCCCATTCTCAAACTATCTCAGCTTCCCAGATTCAGGTAGTGTTCAAAAAACGGGTGCCCATTTGGTCTGTTTGACCTTGTATTACAATAACAGTTTACAGTCCGAAAGAATTGTATAATTTTTTTAAAAGCTTATTTTGCAGTCGTTTATAAATGTATTTCTTGATTCTGTGTCCATTTATTATCAATGTCTTGTACAGCTGTTGTGGCACTTATGATTTTTTTTGCACTACTGTTAATTGATTTGTTTTAAAAATGCAAATTAATTTCAACTGGAATACTAAAATACCCTGTGTCTTACTGTAAGTGACCAGTACTTTAGATTTTTTTGTAATTTGTGTGGTCCTTTGCATTGTACAGTATATTGGGAAACATTGATTCTGTCTCTGTGCATGTGGGAATTTTTGATTGTTATTGCATAAGAATAACAATGGAGTTTTAACGAATAACAAAAAAAATCTAATTGTAATGTGTTTGTAGTACTTACTGGTTGCTAGGCTCAGTTTCGGTACAAAACACTATTCTTCTAATAAATTTTGTTTGTTAAATTTTATGCTGTCTGTTAATTTCCTTTTTCATCCTCAAAGCTTTGCTTTGTTTTTATTTATTCTCTTGAACGTTTTGTTCTCTGAAGAGCTCTCAGTATGGCACGAATTTCTGGCAGCCTGCCCATTCAATTTGAACTTTGAAGCAGTATACTTGCATTTGCAACCCTCGCCCCTGTATCTGACTTTTCAAAAAGGTTTATGTTTTGGAGATGTTAAGTGTGGCACCAGGAGAAGCAGTAAAATGCATGCTTGTGAGATAAGCCTAGAAGTGAATAAGCTTATCTCGATTGCTCAGGCTCTGAAAACCACTTGGGTTAAAGGCAGTCACTGTTAAAGCTCAGGAACTTTTTAGGTACTTCAGTAACAATGCCAGCTTTAGATGTTAACAGTGTTAAATTCTGGAGGCAGTTCACTTCCATTGTCTTTGTTTTTGCACTGCATAATGTTGCTTCTGTTAAACTATTGTCACCTGGCTTGTTTAATGTAATGGTACCAACACTGTAGGAAAAATTGCACTTAAGCCAACACAGTTTAATGTTTTGCCAATACGCTTCTTGTGTGATGCTGTCAATCAGGAAGTTTTTGCTGTTAAATAAATGTTCGTTTTGCAAATTTAAATTTACGATGAATTTTAATTTTATGCAATTACTGTAAATGTGCCTCAGCACAAAAGTACTGGCAGCCTTGAGGAATATTCTTTCTATTGATACTTCCTGATTTACAATATTCATTACCTCACATTGCTTCCACCAATGCCAGTGACAGTCTTGCAGCCACCAGGTATGCACCCTAGTGCTGTACAGCTCAAAATGCTCTCTTCAGACACTACAAAGTTTGGAAGTACCCATTTAAAATTTTACTGATTTTTCATCATTCAAGTGGACACGGTATGAAAATTTGATACACCTGTTTCACGTTACCGAAATTTTAGTGACAACAATTTAAAACGCAATATGCACATATCTGCAATATGTCATTGCAAAAAAAAATCATGAAATGGGAGAAAAATACAAAACCAATATTAGTAATTTTCATTTAATCTAGTTAAGGTTTTTTCATATTAGCATATTTATTCCACTAGTTCATGGTTGTACCAAGTCAATATTTTTTTAACAAACCACTGAGACAGGAGAGATTTAATCTTTTGTAAAATACTGTAAAGTACTGTTTCCATCTATTTATGGCGCAACTTTTTTTTGAAATTGGAACTTTCTCATCACTTCTTCCTTTCCTTCTTCTGAAGGTGTTGTTTATGCCACATTATGGTTCTAGGGATGACGAGTGGCTTAACAGATAACCCTGTACAGTAAGGGATAATTGTAAACAATTTTACAACACCAAGTTATAGTCCAGCAATTTTATTTTAAATTCACAAGCTTTCGGAGGCTTCCTCCTTCGTCAGGTAAATGTTCAGGAGCTCCTTGAAGTCTACGCATTTATACATCACAGAACAATACATGGTGTTTACAGACTGCCCCTGCAACTGCCCGTTGCCAAGGCAATCACCGTGTTCAGACAGAGAGGTGTCACCTGCAGAACCCCCGAATACACATTCAACAAAAAAACAAACAGGAAAAAAAACAGAGAGAGGCAGAAACATCCGGAAGGCAGAGAAAGCCAGCAAATGACCCATTATATTAAAAATAGATAACATTTGTTCACTGGTGGGGTAACGTGTAGCGTGACATGAACCCAAGATCCCGGTTGAGGCCGTCCTCATGGGTGCGGAACTTGGCTATCAATTTCTGCTCGACGATTTTGCGTTGTCGTGTGTCTCGAAGGCCGCCTTGGAGTACGCTTACCCGAAGGTCGGTGGATGAATGTCCATGACTGCTGAAGTGTTCCCCGACTGGGAGGGAACCCTCCTGTTTGGCGATTGTTGCGCGGTGTCCGTTCATCCGTTGTCGCAGCGTCTGCATGGTCTCGCCAATGTACCATGCTCTGGGGCATCCTTTCCTGCAACGTATGAGGTAGACAACGTTGGCCGAGTCACAGGAGTATGAACCATGCACCTGGTGGGTGGTGTCCTCTCGTGTGATGGTGGTATCTGTGTCGATGATCTGGCATGTCTTGCAGAGGTTACCGTGGCAGGGTTGTGTGGTGTCGTGGACGCTGTTCTCTTGAAAGCTAGGTAATTTGCTGCGAACGATGGTCTGTTTGAGGTTGGGTGGCTGTTTAAAGGCGAGTAGTGGAGGTGTGGGGATGGCCATAGCGAGGTGTTTGTCCTCATTGATGACATGTTGAAGGCTGCGGAGAACATGGCGTAGTTTCTCCGCTCCGGGGAAGTACTGGACGACAAAGGGTACTCTGTTGGTTGCGTCCCGTGTTGGTCTCCTGAGGAGGTCTATGCGATTTTTTGCTGTGGCCCGTCGGAACTGTCGATCGATGAGTCGAGCGTCATATCCCGTTCTTACTAGGGCGTCTTTCAGCGTCTGTAGGTGTCCATCGCGTTCCTCCTCGTCTGAGCAGACCCTGTGTATTCGCAGGGCCTGTCCATAGGGGATGGCCTCTTTGACGTGGTTAGGGTGGAAGCTGGAAAAGTGGAGCATCGTGAGGTTGTCCGTGGGCTTGCGGTAGAGTGAGGTGCTGAGGTGCCCGTCTTTGATGGAGATTCGTGTGTCCAAGAAAGAAACTGATTCTGAGGAGTAGTCCATGGTGAGCTTGATGGTGGGATGGAACTTGTTGATGTTATCGTGTAGTCTCTTTAGTGATTCCTTGCCGTGGGTCCATAGAAAGAAAATGTCGTCGATGTATCTGGTGTATAGTGTTGGTTGGAGGTCTTGTGCAGTGAAGAAGTCCTGCTCGAACTTGTGCATGAAAATGTTGGCGTATTGGGGTGCGAATTTGGTCCCCATGGCTGTTCCGTGTGTTTGGGTAAAGAACTGGTTATCGAAGGTGAAGACATTGTGATCCAGGATGAAGCGGATGAGTTGTAGGATGGCTTCCGGAGATTGGCTGTTGTTGGTGTTGAGTATTGATGCTGTCGCAGCGATGCCGTCATCGTGGGGGATACTGGTGTAGAGTGCCGAGACGTCCATCGTGGTGAGAAGTGTTCCTGGTTCAACTGGTCCGTTCAACTGGTCCGTGGGTACTGTGGGTACAGTAAGGGATAAACACACTGGAACCTATCAGACGGAGTGAATATTTAAAAAGAAAATCAGCCATGATCTTATTGATGGCAGAGCAGGCTTGAGGTGCTCCTGCTCCTAGTTCTTATGTTCTTAAGCAAACCAATGCCAGTACTCCTTTTGGAAGCCGTTTTTCCCGGTGCCTCTTGCTGCTGGGTGCCGGCAGCAGCAGGCATAAAACACTGGCTGCCGGAAGTATGTACGTCAGGATCACTGTTCGTTTGGTCTAGTTCACTTGGTGCTTGATGTCTCAACCCATTCCTACAGTCAAACAATACATTTTTGGCATTGTTGGTCTGTGTGGACCTTCCCCTCAATGTCGGGGAAGGTGCACACAAGGTAGGCCAAGTCGAGAATGCAGTTTTGCACTAACTGCGCATGCGCAGGGTTTGGGCAAGGCTGGTTGCTTTTAAAGTTGTCCTCTCAAATTCAGAGCAGCTATGCGCGAGTCAATGTCACATGCGCAGTTACCCGTTGCTGAATCTGTCTTGCGGTATAAAGATGGGGGATTGAGCAGCAAGGCTTGGGATACGTAATGAAGTTTGGTATGATTGGTGTGCAGATGTGGATCCTCCGGAGTTAAATGAGTGACTCTAATTTGTCAAAGTCACTACAGGCAGCACATAATTAATGTCCAATTCATTAGCAACTCAAGCAAAGCATATTGTACTTACACCATTGTTGTTTCTTAACAAATTAGATTTCTCACCAGAACCTTGCCGCTATTAAAAATTCCCATATCTACTTTAATCCATAGAGAATCATTTTTAAATCCACGTGCTTTGAGATTCAGTAACCTGTACAACACAGCCCAGTATTAAAGAAGAACCTGGAAGTCCCTACAAATTGTCTTGTTCTCGAGTTTTCAAAAATATTTATATTTGTTCTCGAGATATGGATGACACTAGTAAGGCTGCATTTATTGCCCATTCCCAGTTGCCCTGAGAAGATGATGGTAGGCCTTCTCCCCTTATCTGCTGTAGTCCTTGTGATGGTGTTCCCATGGTGGTGTAGGGAATTCCAGGATATTGACTCTGATGATGAAGGAACTGTACTGTATGTCCATCATGATGGTGTGTGACTTGATGATGGTGTTCCCATGACATTGCTAATCTTGTCCTCCTTGGAGATAGTTGTGGCAGGAGGTGCTGACAAATTAAACTTGATGAGTTGCTGCAGTGCATACTGTAATTCGTATATACTGAAGCCACAGTGTGCTGATGGTGGAGGGGATAGTGAGTCTAGTGGCTGGACCACCGATCAAGCAAACTGCTCTGTCCTGCATGTTGTCGAGCTTCTTGAGTTTTTAAAAATTCATTCATGGGATGTGGGCGTTGCTGGCAAGGCCACCATTTATTGCCCATCGCTAACCTTGAACTGAGTGGCTTGCTGGGCCATTTCAGAGGGCAGTTAAGAATCAACCACATTGCTGTGGATCTGGAGTCACATATAGGCCAGACCAGGTAGGGACAGCAGGTTTCCTTCCCAAAAGGACATTAATGAACCAGATGGGTCTTTATGGCAATCTGGTAGTTTCATGGTCACCATTACTGATACTAGCTTTTTATTCCAGATTTTATTTAATTAACTGAATTTAAATTCCCCAGCTGCCGTGGCGGGATTTGAACTCATGTCTCCAGATTATTAATCCAGGCCTTTGGATTACTAGTCCAGTAACATAACCACTCTGCACTCATCCAGGCGAGTGGTGAGTATTCCAACATACTCCTGATGAGCTTTGTAAGTAGTGTCGAGGCTTTGAGGGGTCACCTTTGAGGAGGTAAGCCATTTGTCGCAGCGTATCCAGACTCTGACCTGCGCTTGTTGCCATGGTGCTGATATTGCTCGTTCAGTTTAGCTTCTGGTCAATGGTGACCATTAAGATATTGAGAGTGGGAGACTCAGCAATGGTGGTGCTGTTGAAAGTCAAGGGGAGATGACTGGGCTTTTTCTTGTTTGAGTTGGTTGTTACCTGCCGCTTGTCAGCCCAAACCTCGATGTTATTTAGGTTCTGCTTTAGGCCAACATGGATTGCTTCATTATTGGATGAATGGAACTAAATACTGGAATAGTTAGTGTAGTCCCACATCTGACTTTATGATGGAGGGAGGGTCATTGATGAAGCAGCTGAAGATAGTTGTGCTGAGCATGCTTCCCTGAGGAACTCCTGCAGTGATGTCCTGGGGCTGTGATGACTGGCCTCTGGAAACCACAACCATTTTCCTTTTGTTTCAAGTATGACTCCAGCCACTGGAGGCATTTGCCTTTGACTCCCACTGACTTCAGTTTTGCTAGGGTTCCTTGGTGCCATACTCATTCGAATGCTGCCTTGATGTCAAGGGCAGCTACTCATCTCTCCTAATACTTTCCACTTAAAAAAAAAGTATACTTTTAGAAATGAAGATTATTTTGAAATTTTAAAGATGTTAAAAGTACCATGAGGTGAACGAATTCCCTTGTCAGAACTGGGTACAGAAATGCAGTTACTTTGGCCTTGGCTCCCAGTTTAGCTGCTCATTGCTTTCAGTAGAGCAGCAAAAGTTGCTGGGACCAAAGAAACTTCGATTTTCAAAGTTCTGACTGTTGTCAAATGTCTGCAACAGTGCCGATCGCAGACCTTCCACCAAAAGGAAATCTCACGAGGTTGAAGGTGTTGTCAAGTGTTGAAGGCACAAGGCAAAACCAAATATATTTGGGCCTCTCTAGCCCTCTCGCAACATCAGGCTCAAACTGAGGCACCCTTGGGACTCCGATGCAGGGAATTTTAAATGGCCAGAGCCTCCGCCAGATTTGGATAAAATATATATAAAACCATAAACCAAGTTGCTGCAAAAAGAATTGGTCACTCAGGAATAAAAAGGAAAAACTGGATGCTGGATATCTAAAATAATAACAAACTGCTGGAAACTGGGCAGATCAGTCAGCATCTGAAAAACATGTTAATGTTCCAGGAGTAGACCAATTCTCGCAACTGTTCTGACAAAGATCTACAACCATCTTTAACCTCATTCCATTGGTGTACCTTTTCGAACTTGCAGCATTATATACCTGTGAAGCCTCGGCACTCCAGCACAGTGGCCAAACTTTTGAGTTTCTAGGCAACCGCTGCACTAAGAAATCCAATGATCTCATCCCATTTGTGCCATTTTGTAGGCGGTACTATACTTAGAAATTACAACCTTCCAGAAACAGGCCACTTGGCCCGATCAATCCACATTGGCATTTTACTCTCCAGGTGAGCAAACAGTCCTAATTATGTTGACCCACCCTATTCCCATATCCATGCTTGTGAGCCCATACAATGAGTGTTGGTAGCATTTTCGATCACAAGGTACATCACAGCTGAGCCAGATCCTGCTCTTGCTCTTATTACCCACACGCAGATACTTCTTAACAGGGCTCAAGTGGCAGCACTCTCGCTTCTGAGTCAGAAAGTCATGGGTTCAAGTCCCACTCCAGAGACTTTAGCACAAAATCTAGGCTGACACTCCCAGTGCCAGTACTGAGGGAGAGCTGCACTGTTGGAGGTGCCATCTTTCGGATGAGAAGTTAAACTGATGCCCCCTCTGCCCTCTTAGGTGGACGTAAAAGATCCCATGACACTATTTCGAAGAAAAGCATGGGAGTTCTCCCCAGTGTTCTGGCCAATATTTATCCCTCAACATCACTAGAACAGATTATCTGGTCATTATCTCATTGCTGTTTGTGGGACCTTGCTGTGTGCAAATTGGCTGCCACGTTTCCTACACTACAACAGTGACTACACTTCAAGGGTACTTTATTGACTATAAAGCGCTTTGCGATGTTCTGAGGTCGTGAAAGGCGCTATATAAATGCAAGTCTTTCTTTCTCGATAGATTTTGATTAGAAACCTGAACCTTGGCTGAGATCAGCTATTTCAGCACAGACCAGAAATGGAACCTGGGATCTCTTGCTCCACATAATTCAAATACATACTCCCTTTACCACCTGAGCCACTTGGGGAGCTTAATTAATTTTTTTTTGCCTACGTAACAGTGACTACTCTTCAAAAAAAAAAGTAATTCATTGGTTGTGAAGTGCTTTTAGACATTGAGGATGTATAAGGCTCCAAATAAATTCAAGTTTTTTTCTTAAATGCTAATGTTAAACCAAATATTACAAATTATGGATCATCTTTTCAATGCAAAACAACACCCATGTTTGGTTTAATTTTGTTTTGTGTAAAATTGCATATTTATAGTAAATATTTTCACCTTGCATCATCTGAGATATTGGCCATCGTGTATATATGACTAGAAGAGATTGAGCTGAAGGCTATAACATACCATACACGGTGTTAGCCTGGGTTTGGTGAAAGGAATACTCTAGTTTGCGCTTTCAAATTTAAGTGAACAGCACTTACAACTAAGAACACAAAGGAGTCTGTGTCATGTTTAACTCATGGTTTCGCTCCAAAACAAATTGCTTTATGTTTTACACTATAGGAGTGCAGCTAGAGGCAGAGCGACCCAGTTCTCCCTCTCAAGTGTAAACAAGCTTAAGCTCCAGGAGCCAATGGCATTGTGCACCCGCAAAGCTTTGTGACTGTGATTGTGTGTTGGATTAAGGCCACCAAATTCAGTGAAGGGAACGCGGCCTGATTGTTTGCAGTCCATTACACGGAGGATCCCATCAGTGTTGCAGAGCAGAACTCCCAGCGTGCAGTATGGAAGTAGGAGAGTGGTACACGGAAATCGCTCTCCTGAAACTAGATGCCAGTGCAACCGCCTAAGTGTGCATTGGGCAGTGCATTAATGAAAAACTCTTTGAGTTTGTTGTGGCACTAAACCAGGGTGTTCAGACTGGTGTGTGAGCAAAATGTAACCCTCCAAAGTCCTGGCAATCCTGCCCACAAAGCCCATGCAACGATTTGTGCTTATGTTTCTTGCTCGTTGGTTTGTCATGTTTCCTTATTGGTGGTTAAATCCTAAATCAGCACACCAAGGAATATGCATGTTAACAGGATCATTGATTTCAATTTTATATGGAGCCTGTGAGGCACCTACGAGGCCCGAAGGCCAAAGGATTGGGCGTTCCAGAAGATCTCGCCTTTGATTTCTGATGTGCTGAAGTAGCTGATCTTAGCTGGGGTGGCAGTATAGATGCTACAACTGGCACCAGTACTGCTGGGTTAGGGAGGGCTCCCAGTCCTGTTCGCTATCTAGTAACCCATATTGGAAAATAAGTGTATGCTGTCGTTGGGTGAGGACAGGATTGAGTTGGGCTGTGTTGTTTCCGACAGGCGAATAGCCTACTGATATTCTCCGCGTGTGTGCCCATGTGAAGAATGGCTGCTTGGCTGAGAAAGAGTCGGTATCTTCAGAAGAGAAATTTGGCAAAACCTGTTTTGTTTGGGGAGAGAGAGAATAGCTGTGTGTTCTTGTTCTCATGGTTACAGGTGCGAGTGACTTGAATAAATATTTGATTTATTCCACTACATTGTGTGTTAGGTAAACAAAATGATAAAAGTTTCTCGAATTCTATTGTCATGAAAACAGTGTCTTTTTAAATTCACCTTGGCCCTGAATTATCTGACTTGTTGCAGCAGCTGGCATTTCTGCTGGTACCTTGCAATTGTTTCCTGTCAATCAGAGGTCAAGGAAAATGCTGGGACATCACCCAAAAGCCATTTTAGGGAAGGTAACTTAAGCTACCGCAATATTGAGGGAGTGCTGCGTTGTCCCAGGTACTGATTTTTGCTTACAGCCGAGGCACTTAAAATTATCATCCATCAATAAATCCGTCCATGGCCTCACCCCTTCCTATCTCTGTAACCTCCTCCAGTCCTACAACCCTCCGAGATCTCTGCACTCCTCCAATTCTGGCCTCTTGCACATCCCCAATTTTCACCGCCCCACCATTGGTGGCCATGCCTTCAGCTGCCTAGGCCCTAAGATCCAGAATTCCCTCCCTAAATCTCTCCGCCTTTCTAGCTCTCCTCCTTTAAGACGCTCCTTTAAACCTACCTCTTTGACCAAGCTTTTGGTCACCTGTCCTAATATCTCTTTATGTGGCTCAGTGTCAAATTTTGTTTGATAACGCTTCTGTTAACCGCCTTGGGATGTTTTACTACATTAAAGGTGCTATATAAATTGAAATTATTGTTGTTTCTTCACATAGATGTTAAAAATCTGATGCCACTATTCAAGGAGGAGCAGAGAGTACTCCTGATAACCAGTCCGCCTCTGGCCAGGACATCAGGAAATTTCCTGAGTGTCCCCGGTTAATAGTTCGCAGATGTCCCAGTGACCCTGACAGCTGAATTTGGAGCGATCTAATTCTCTATGCCTGCCTTGGCGTCCCAATCCTGCGCACACATTTTACAGTGTTGGTTTTTGGGAAGACTGTGATTGGGAATTTCCCGCTTGGAGCTGCTCCCTCTGCCACTGAAGGGACGAGGCTCACGACCCCTGCCTTTTCAAAGGAATTGCTTGCTGACAATGTTTCCTTTTCCAAAAAGCCACCCGCAAAAGAGAAGGTCAACGGGATGCTCTTATGGGTCCCTTACTCGCTACCAAGAACTAGTTTCTGACAGTTTTAGAAGCTGCTGTCTTTTGCAGTGTGAGCAATCCCAAAGCTAAATGGTCCCAACTCATGCATAAGTCTGTTTGGCCTCTATAGTATTGTACCTGCTTACGGTCGGTTGTCCTTGTCTCTACACAATGTACTATTGCTTTTATTAGTTTGCTTGCAGTTAGCCTGGCACTTTCAGTTCCAATACCACTACACAAAACATGTACAGTTTGTTCCAGTTAATAAATTCCTTCCAGGTGATTAGATGTTACAGTATATTGCAATATTGTACTTTCACTTCTGGGGCAAACGTCCAATTTCAACTAGGACAGAGATGATGGAAGCTCCTCTCTCCATCATGGTTGTAATAGCCCGTAAACTAAGTGAGATTAAGCAATTGTTTACGGCTTTTTGGCACAATGCCCTCTCCCGCCCCCACCAAATTGCGCCCCCATTTTACATGACAATTCCCAAGCCCTTTCACAGAGCCAGTCCGCCACTGGTCCTGGCCAACATTTTTCCTTCAATCAACATGACCAAAAACATACATCTCATAGCTGTTTGAGAGATGTCGCTGTAGCAGAATGGCGGTTGCTGGATTTTGCCTACAAAACAGCAATAACTGCTCTGGAAAGTAATTCTCGAAGGCTGCTGCCTCCCGAATCAAGCATTGTTGATCCTTTCTGAACCACCTGCAATGCGTCAGTGTCCTTTAGAAGAAAGAGTGTGCCCACACTTGCCCCAGCTTTTGCGCACGTGCAGTCATTTGCAAAGTTGCGACTTTGTTTTCAGGCCACCAGCCTTTCTCGAATGGCTATCGAAGATCCACACAGGCCAGTGAGGAAGAAGCAACATCGCTGGCCTCTCTGGCGCAGGCTGCCAACCCACTGCTAGGAAAGATGGTGTGCTAGCTCACTCACTCTCCCTGCCCCCAATAGGGGCAATCTCTTAAGTGTGCCCCTATTGGGGGCATGGTCAGCTCCAGGGGTGCTGCTGGAAACCACCGATCAGGTGGATAAGTGCAAGGATCACATAACCATAAGAAATAGGAGCAGGAGTAGGCCATACAGATCCTCGAGCCTGTTCCGCCATTCAGTAAGATTGTGGCTGATTTTTCTACCTCAATTCCACTTTTCCGCCCTATCCCCATATCCCTTGATTCCCTTAGTGTCCAAAAACAGTGAGTGATTTATGCTGCTTCTTGCATTACTGCTCCGCTTCCATTGCAAGTGGTTTTGTAGCTGCCGATTTCTACTGTGTCAGATCTGCCTCCTTTACACTGCTCTGCAGATTTGACAAAAATGGGGAACTGTGCATGCGAGAGATCTGGGGTGCAGCAATTGCTGCAATGTTTTAATTATCGCTTTGTCACTTGTACCTTCTGGCTGAGACACTCCCTGATACCATGGACGTTATGCGCAGACCAACAATGTACAATTGTGTTGCTGACCCCCTATAGCGAGGCAATCCACCCCTGGCCAGACCCTAAAATTACTGCTGATGGCAGTTTCAGTTGGAGGCAGGGAGTGAAGGAAGATTTAACTGCTTTCAATAATGTTGAATTGCTGATATTGCAGAGTTGCCTCTGATGTGCCTTTGACAGCCCAGTAAAGAAAGAACTTGGATTTATATAAGCCTTTCACCACCTCAGGACATCCCAAAGCGCTTTACAGCCAATGAATTACTTTTGAAGTCTAGTCACTTTTAATGTAGGAAACATTACATTTAAAAAATGTATTAAAGAACATTTAAAGAAATAATTCATAATTCTCAACGAATATGTATTCCCTTGAGGAATAAAAACTCCACGGGAAAAGTGGTCCAACCATGGCTAACTAGAGAAGTTAAAGATAATGCTAGATTAGAAGGGGCTTACAATGTTGTCAAAAAGAGTAGTAAGCCTGAGGATTGGGAGGGTTTAAGAAATCAGCAAAGGATAACCAAGAAATTGATAAAAAGGGAGAAAATAGAATATGAGAGTAAACTAGCAAGAAATATAAAAACAGATTGTAAGAGCTTCTACAAGTATATAAAAAGGAATAGATTAGTGAAAGTAAACGTGGGTCCCTTAGAGGCAGAAACAGGAGAAATTATAATGGGGAATAAGGAAATGGCAGAGACGTTAAACAAATATTTTGTTTCTGTCTTCACAGTAGAAGACACAAAAAACATACCAGAAATAGTGGGGAACCAAGGGTTTAATGAGAGGGAGGAACTTAAAGTAATTAATATTAGTAAAGAAAAAGTACTGGAGAAATTGATGGGACTAAAAGCTGACAAATCCCCTGGACCTGATGGCCTACATCCTAGAGTTTTAAAAGAGGTGGCTGCAGAGATTGTGGATGCATTGGTTTTGATCTGCCAGAATTCCCTAGATTCTAGAATGGTCCTCGTGGATTGGAAGGTAGCAAATGTAACCCCGCTATTCAAGAAAGGAGGGAAGAGAGAAAACAGTGAACTATAGGCCAGATGGCCTGACATCAGTAGTAGGGAAAATGCTAGAATCTATTATTAGGGATGTGGTAACAGGGCGCTTAGAAAATCGTAATATGATTAAGCAGAGTCATATGGTTTTATGAAAGGGAAATCGTGTTTGACAAATCTGTGTTTTTTGAGGGTGTAACTAGCAGGGTAAATAAAGGGAAACCAATGGATGTAATTTGGATTTTCAAAAGGCATTCGATAAGGTGCCACAGAAGAGGTTGTTATCCAGATTGGGGTAATAGCTTGGATTGAGGATTGGTTAACGGACAGAAAACAGAGTAGGAATAAACGGTTCATTTTCAGGTTGGCAGGCTGTAACTAGTGGGGTGCCGCAAGGATCAATGCTGGGGCCTCAGCTATTTACAATTTATATCAATGACTTGAATGAGGGGACCAAGTGTAATGTATCCAAGTTTGCTGACAATACAAAGCTAGGTGGGAAAGTAAGCAGTGAGGAGGTTGCAAAGGGATTTGGGTAGGTTAAGTGATTGGGCAAGAAGGTGGCAGATGGAGTAAAATGTGGGGAAATGTGAAATTATCCACTTTGGTCGGAAGAATAAAAAAGCAGAATATTTTTTAAATGGTGAGAAACTATTAAATGTTGGCATTCAGAGGGATTTGGGTGTCCTTGCACACAAATCACAAAGTTAACATGCAGGTACAGCAAGCAATTAGGAAAGCAAATGGTATGTTAGCCTTTATTGCAAAGGGGTTGGAGAATAAGAGTAAGGAAGCCTTGCTGCAATTGTACAGAGCTTTAGTGAAACCCCACCTGGAGTACTGTGCACAGTTTTGGTCTCCTTACCTAAGGAAGGATATACTTGCTTTGGAGGGGGTGCAACAAACGTTCACTAGATTGATTCCTGGGATGAGAGGGTTGTCCTATGAGGAGAGATTGAATAGAATGGGCTTATATTCTCTGGAGTTTAGAAGATTGAGGGGTGATCTCATCGAAATGTATAAGATTCTGAGAGGGCTTGACAGGGTAGTTGCTGAGTGGCTGGAGTGTCTCAAACTAGGGTTCATAATCTCAGGATAAGGGGTCGACTATTTAGGACTGAGATGAGGAAAAATTTCTTTAGAGGGTTGTGAATCTTTGGAATTCTCGGCCCGAGTGCTGTGGATGCTGTGTCGTTGAGTATATTCAAAACTGAGATCGATAGATTTTTGGACACTAAGGGAATCAAGGGATGGGTTAGGGCGAGAAAGTGGAGTTGAGGTCGAAGATCAGCCATGATCTTATTGAATGGCAGAGCAGGCTTGAGGGGCCGTATGGCCGACTCCTGCTCCTATTTCTTATGTCCTTATGAAACTAGGCAGCCAACGTGTGTACAGCAAGATCTCACAAACAGCAATGTGATAATGACCAGATAATTTTTTTTCTAGTGATGTCAGTTGAGGGATAAATATTAGCCAGGACATGGGGGCGAACTCCCTTACTCTTCTTCGAAATAGCGCCACGGGATCTTTTACATCCCCCTGAGAGGGCAGACGTTTGGTTTAACGTCTCATCCGACAGAAGACACCTCCGACAGTGTAGCACTCCCTCAGTATTGCACTGAAGGGTCAGCCTAGATTTTGTATTCAAGTCCCTGAAGTGGGAATTGAATCCACGACCTTCTGACTCAGAGGTGAGAGTGCTACCTGCTGAGCCACGACTGACACTGACATTATTACAGAGGGGACATAGGAGAGTAGCACAAAACATGGCAATTGTGAATATGATGATCTGTTCAGCACTAGAAATTTGCAATAGAGCAGATTTGTTTACTGTTAAGAAACCTGGATGTTTTGCAGATCTAAAAGCAACTCCATACTCTGGCTATTATTTCTATTGACTTGCACATTTATCTTGCTAGCAAATCTCCTGTGCTATTTCTCAAGGTAGTCGGATGATGCACTGTTTTATTATTAACAGGAGCATCATTCCATATAATGCACGTTATATTCTGCAGTTGCAGTGAAGCTGTATTTTAAGTTAGCCACAAAGTCTAATTGCTGTAAGCAAATACAGCCCGAGATCAATGAGAGTTTAATTGTTGTTCGAGGGAGATTTGCAGATTGAAAATAGCCTGAAATGAATGCCTTTTTAAAAAAATAATTTTGAAATGCGACATGTTGTATAAACTTTGATTGATCTTTACCTGCAGAGTGGTTAATAGCTAATACTTATATTGTACGTGATTAATTATGTAACTACTGTGTCGTCTGAAGACCTTATGGGGATAGAAGTTCTGCTCTCGAAGGATTGGGTATACGTTTAAAGTTAAAGGTATTAAAAGAGCAAAAGGAAAATTTAGGCACTATCTGTTTTACTAAGGGGGCGATAGAATTATGGAGCAGATTACTAGCAGCGGTGGGAGAATAGAAAACCACGGCAGGGTTTCAAAAAAGGACTGGATGAATTTCTGTCAGGAGAGGAAATACAGGAATATTAGTTCCAAAATGACCCACAAGGAAACTGAAAGGAGATTTGGAATGATAGGCTTGATTAAATGGGCTTCTCCTGCCTACAACATTATTTTGTTCCCCGATGAGAGGATAGAAATTATGTGTCATTCTTGTAATACGGTTTTTGTTTTGGAAAAGCTGGTCCCTACAGACCAATTCAGGTTAGCTAGAAATGGCGAGCTGAGGAAGTACTGATTAGCTGAGCATTGGCCTTGTAGACCTATTGTACGCTTATCAGACCCCATTGTGTTGCTGGATTGAGGAATGAATCTGTCTGGAGTTTAAAGGAAGCATCACAGATTAGCTGGGTGTGTTGCAGTCAGGGGTGCATTTGTGTTTGGTGTCTGTAACCTCTCTCCACAGTTCAGTTAATAAAGACAATAAGGAGCTAAACCTAACAAATAAGAATATCCCAGGTGGGCGCAAGTTACTGATTGTAGTACGGTTGGCCTCTGCCTCTGCTTTAGGGAGGGATATTCAGCTTGTGCTCTCTCTCCTGATGACTATCCAGCGAACCCTGCTGGAAGACCCTCCTATAATTGCGTGTATGTTGGGTGTAGATGGGATTGAACCAGCTGACACTTGCTGTCTAGGCTCACAATGGAAGATGAGATACTTGGGCATGGTATCAAAAGCTTGGTCAAAGAGGTAAGTTTGAAGAAGCGACTTAAAGGAGGGGAGAGAGGTAATGAGGCGGAGAGGTTTAGGGAAGGAATTCCAGAGCTTAGGGCCTAGACAGCAATGATAGGACGAAGGAAATGGGGGATGTGCAAGAGGCCAGAATTGAAGGAGCGCAGAGATCTCGGAGGGTTGTAGGGCTGGAGGAAGTTACAGAGATAGGGAGGGGCGAGGCCGTGGACGGATTTGAATACAAGGATGAGAATTTTAAAATCGAGACATTGCCAGACCCAGAGCCAATGTAGGTCAGTGAGCACAGGGGTGATGGGTGAACAGGACTTGGTGCGAGTTAGGATGCGGGCAGCAGAGTTTTGGATGAGCTCAAGCTTATGGAGGGTGGAAGATGGGAGGCCAGCCAGAAGAGCATTGGAATACTTGACCTGAGAGTGAATGCCAAAAATGGAAAAATGTTCCATTCCGCAGCACTAACATTCCTCGCCTTGATGAATGCGAATATTTGCAACAAAAGTTTTAAAGAAGCTCCTGTACTCTTTAGCTGGTGGTGGACTGCTCCATTTTGCGAGCATCTCTTCTGGACTTGCCAAGGTCAAGCCATTGGCACTAATAAGATTACAAGGGAAAGAACAGTGAAACAAACTGTGGTCCTCATACTGAACAGAGCTGTGTTTATGTGTTTACATTGGCGCTCGGTCCGGCAAAGCCTCGATTTTAAAATTCTCATCCTTGTTTTCAAATTCTTCCACGGCCTTGCCCCTCCCTATCTCTGCAACCTCCTCCAACCCTACAACCTTCCGAGATCTCTGCGCTCCTCCAATTCTGGATTCTTGTCCATCCTCCATTTCCATTGCCCCACCATTGGCGGATGTGTCTTCAGCTGCCTAGGTCCTAAGCTCTGGAATTCCCTCCCTAAACCTCTCCGCGCCTCTACCCCAGGGTGGATCAGTGTCAAAATTTGTTTGATAATCGCTCCAGTGAAGTGCCTTGGGACGTTTTACTACGTTAATGGCGCTATATAAATGCAAGTTGTTTATATTCTTGAATAACTGAAATGGATTTTTCTCCCACAAAGTCAGTGAGATGCAACAAGACTGTGTTGCTTTTGTCTCTCTTGTTTTAAGCCCCTGGTTTTATTTTGGAAGAATATCACTTTGTTATCTGGACAAGTCACTCCATTTCAGTAAGTATTTGATTGCAGGAAGTAATTCAATATATTTGAATGTGAAAACGTGCAGTATAAATGCACGGTTTTTATATTAACTTTTTTTCCTATCAGCTTCTGCGCATGAGGGATATTACTGCTGGAGAATGGAAGACCCCCTCCCTCATTTCAGACCCTTGTAGGGGGGGGGGGCGGGGGGGTGCGGGAGAAGGGTTCTGATTTTCACTACAACAAAAGCAGAATCTGCCCTGTACCAGCATCAAACACTCTCAGTTCAAGGGCAGGTACAGCACGGGTTAGATACAGAGTAAAGCTCCCTCTACACTGTCCCATCCAACACTCCCAGGGCAGATATTTTGTATCTGTCTTCACAGTAGAAGGCACTAATAACATACCAATAATAGTAGAAAATCAAGGGGCAAAGGGGAGGGAGGAACTATAACAATCACTATCACTAGAGAAAAAGTACTAGGTAAACTAATGGGTCTAAAGGCTGACAAGTCCCCTGGACCTGATGGCTTGCAAGGAAGTGGCTACAGAGATAGTGGATGCATTGGTTGTAATCTTCCAGAATTCACTAGATTCTGAAAAGGTCCCAATGGATTGGAAAACCGCAAACGTAATACCCCTATTCAAGAAAGGAGTGAGACAGAAAGCAGGTAACTATAGACCAGTTAGCCTAACATCTGTCATTGGGAAAATGCTAGAAACCATTATTAAGGAAGTAGTAGCAGGACATTTGGAGACTCATAATACAATCAAGGAGAGTCAACATGGTTTTATGAAGGGGAAATCGTGTCTGACAAATTTATTAGTTCTTTGAGGAAGTAACGGGCAGGGTGGATAAAGGGGAACCAATGGATGCAGTATATTTGGATTTCCAAAAGGCATTCGATAAGGTGCCACATAAAAGATTACTGCACAAGATAAGAGCTCATGGTGTTGGGAGTAATATACTGGCATGGATAGAGGATTGGCTAACTAACAGAAAACAAAGAGTTGGGATAAAAAGGTTATTTTCAAAATGGCAATCTGTAACTAGTGGGGTGCTGCAGGGCTCAGTGCTGGGGCCTCAACTATTTACAATATATATCAGTGACTTGGATGAAGGAACAGAGTGTCTTGTGGCCAAATTTGCTGCTGATACAAAGTTAGGTGGAAAAGCAAGTTGCAATGAGGACACAGTGTCTGTAAAAGGATATTGACAGGTTAAGCGAATGGGCAAAAATTTGGCAGATGGAATATAATGTGGGAAAATGTGAAGTCATCCACTTTGGGAAGAAAAATAAAAAAGCAAAATATTATTTGAATGGAGAAATACTACAAAATGCTGCGGTACAGAGGGATCTGGGTGTCCTTGTACATGAAACACAAAAAGTGACCATACAGGTGCAGCAGGTAATCGGGAAGGCAAACGGAATATTGGCCTTTATTTTTAGGGGGATAGAGTATAAAAGCAGGGAAGTCATGCTACAACTGTACAGGGTGCTGGTGAGACCATACGTGGAGTACTGCGTGCAGTTCTGGTACCCTTATTTAAGGAAGGATATACTTGCATTGGAGGCAGTTCAGACAACGTTCACTAGGTTGATTCCGGGAGGTATGGAAGGGTTGTCTTATGAGGAAAGATTGAACAGGTTGGGTTTATACTCATTGGAGTTTAGAAGAATGAGAGGAGATCTTATTGAAACATACAAGGTTCTGAGGGGACTCGATAGGGTAGATGCTGAGAGGATGTTACCCCTCATGGGGGAATCTAAAACTAGGGGGCATAGTCTCAGAATAAGGTGTCGCCTATTTAAGACAGAAATTAGGAGGAATTTCTTCTCCCAGAGAGTTGTGAATCTTTGAAATTCTTTACCCCAAATAGCTGTGGAGGCTGAGTCATTGAATACATTCAAGGCTGAGTTAGACAAATTTTTGATCAGCAAGGAAGTCAAAGGCTATGGGGAAAGGGCGGGAAAGTGGAGTTGAGGTAAAAATCAGATCAACCATGTTCTCATTGAATGGCGGAGCAAGCTTGAGGGGCCGAATGGCCTACTCCTGCTCCTATCTCTTATGGTCTTATGGAAGGTACATCACGGGTTAGATACGGAGTAAAGCTCCCTCTACACTGTCCCATCAAACACTTCCAGGGCAGGTACAGCACGGGTTAGATACGGAGTAAAGCTCCCTCTACACTGTCCCATCAAACACTTCCAGGGCAGGTACAGCACGGGTTAGATACAGAGTAAAGCTCTCTCTGTACAATCAAGTGCGAAGAGGTAAGGAATAGCGCAGATAAAACTGCACTGTACTCTTGTCTCACCTGACGATATAAAGGGCACCTCCATGGCATCCAGGGCCTAACTTTTCATTGGTTACGAGAGAGGCTCTCTGATGCAGCAGAAGGCACAGCCCTCGTTCCTATCGGCTCTCCAGTGGGCACCAGAGCACCCAGTGGTGCACTGGTAAAGTAGGTCGCAGATCTCCACTTGAGCATGACTCTCCTGACAGCCTACTGTCAGCATAGAAGAGCAGAGCCCTTCCCAGGCTGTGAGATCCCCTGGAATTCTGTCCTTCCAACACGGAATTTCAGATGTGAGGTTAACCATCACACGTGTGCGATGCGCACGCGCACTGCTCACAGGGAAGACGCTGAGCTTTGACCTCGAGAATACTGGCACAAATCCTCTGAGGGCTCTCGTGCTAATCACAACCAGCAGTGTCGCTGAATGTGAGCGGTATGACATTATCGCAGTTCCCCGCACTCTGTTATCATTCCACCTAATACGATAAACTAGGTACTGCTTCTAGAACAATTACATTGTACCTTTCACGCGTTGTAACGTATTTAGCCAGGTTACAAGGGGCCTGGAGTTCCAGAGACTAAATACCTGATGTTGCTGTAGTAGTCATTCAGATGTGACTTTTTAAAAATGTAATATGTATATATTTTTTTTCACCCCTTTCTTTCTCCTCCTCTCCTGAAGACATTAAAGAAAGAAATACCTTGCATTTAAAGAGCGACTTTCATGAACTCAGGACGTCCCAAATCACTTTATAGCCAATGAAGTACTTTTTGAAGTATAGTCACTGTTGTAATGTAGGAAATGCGGCAGCCAATTTGTGCACAGCAAGGTCCCACAAACAGCAATGTGATAATGACTAGATAATCTTTTTTTTAAGTGATGTTGGTTGAGGGATAATTATTGGCCTCAGGACACCGGGAGAACTCCCCTGCTCTTCTTCAAAATAGTGCCATGGGATCTTTTACGTCCACCCGAGCGGGCAGACTAATTCCATCCTGGGCTCCAGCTCATTGGGCGCCAGCTGCCACTCAGTAGCTCGCCCAAATAGCCATTCTCCAAGAGTCACCCAAGATAGCAGCTATTCAGCTGCGTGGGAGGCTTTGTGGCAAAGCCCAATCCTTTCCTCATTCAGCGCCCACTTGTGTCCTTCCACCAGGGATCATTGGGGAATGATCAGCTTTGGCAACACTGGTGGATTTTCCCCGCCCCCCCCCTTCTAGCCCAGGGGTGCTGAAGCCACTCCCTAAACCACTCCTCCTCTTCCTCTCCTCCTTTAAGAAGCTCCTTAAAACCCACCTATTTGAGCAAGCTTTTGGTCACCTGTCCTAATGTCTCCTTCTTTGGCTCGGTGTCAATTTATGTTTGATTATGCTCCTGTGAAGTGCCTTGGTACGCTGTATAAATGCAAGTTGTTGTCAGCCATGGCAGTGGCAAGGCACAATATCAGTTTTAGTTTATCAAACAAAATCAATTATGATTCATGTCACACAGCTCTTCACTTGCTTTTAATAACACCAAAGCATCTTTAACGCAACAAAGAGTCTTTAATATAACAAATATCCCAATGTGTTTTACCGGTAGATGTAAGGAGGCTGAGCTGGGAAAAGAGAGACCAGGGGAGATGGCCAAAAGCTTGGTCAGAGAGCTGGAGAAGTTTAGGGTGGGGATTCCAGAGATTAGAAATCCAGGAGGTTATCTCTGTAATCTTGCGCATCCCCGATCTTCATCGCTCCACCATTGGCGGCCGTGCCTTCAGCTGCCTAGGCCCTAAGCTCTGGAATTCCTTCTCTAAACCTCTCCGCCTCTCTACTTCTTTCTCCTTTTAAGTCGCTCCTTAAAATCTACCTCTTTGACCAAGCTCACCTGACCAAATATCTCCTTATGTAGCTCGGTGTCAAATGTTGTTAGATAACGCTCCTGTAAAGTGCCTTACTACATGAAAGGGGTGTTTTACTACATGAAAGGCGCTATATAAATGCAAGTTGTTGTTGTTAAGGTGACGGGACGGGGGATGTATGAAGGCAGGAGTCATAGGAATGAAGTATTCCAGCCTGGAGATTGGAGGAGATTGCTGAGGTAGGATAGGGTGAGACCATGGTGGGATTTAAGATTGAGAATTTTAAATTTAATGCTCCGGGTGCATGTCAGCAAGGACAGGGCTGAATGTCACTTATACTCTCTGGGAAGTCTACATTACATATTGAGAATGTCTACTGACCAAGTTTGATTCTCTAAGAATTGCAGTCTTTGCTAAGCTTAAAAGAGGGGTGGCCATGGGAAGCAGTCAGGGGCAGCTAACAAGCTTTTTGACCAAACCTAACAGCGATCGCAACCTTCCCTTTAAGGAAAGAGGAAATGGTTTACCTTTAAGGCCCATCCCCCCCCCCCCTTTCCTTATCACCCAGGCTGCCTTTTGTTTGGCTTTAACACTGGAGATTAGTTTTTTAAAAGCCAGTCACTCTTTTAGTACGGGCTGGGCAGAAAGGTGATCAGGAAAGCTCCAGATGGGGAGTTGAACAGTTGCTGCTGTTTTCTACTGGTGCGTGACGGACAGGAAGAAAATTGGGTGAGTTGACACACGATATTATTAATGAACAGTTTTAAAAAAAACCCTAGTGTCCGGATTAAAGAGAGAAGTCAGGAGCAAGAGGAGGAAGTGATGCAAGGGATTTAAAATGAACAGTGAAAAAGGACACCACAGTCTTGTTTTTTCTTCTTTATTCCTCCTCTGGATGCCTAGAAGTGATAAAATTGGGAGATTCTGGAAAAGCCTAATTTGCACCCAAGGAGACAGGATAATTTCAGGCCTGTATTAACATGCAAGTAATATTGAGGCATTCTGTCTGGAGAAGCAGATCAGAGAAGTTAACTCGCAAATAGTTTCTATACTCTCGAGGAAGCTTAAAAAAACAAATTTGAAAGCATGTATAGATTGTCAAACTAGTGGGTCAGTATGTCTATCATCAGCGTTTGATATTTCCTGTATTTGTCAACCAACTAGTGCATTATTTCTTTTGCTGTGTGCTAATAAATAAAGCGTATTTTTGCAATTAGGCCACCATTTCCATTGCGCAGCTGACACTGTCTTTGGGGGTTCCTACGAGTGCGCAGTATTTGCAGGGGGCTCCCAAGGACCGTCACTGTCTGTGGAGAGAACAGACAAGTTATCGTTTCAGGCGTGGACCCGTGTCCCATCTCCCCACACAGATACTGTCTGACCCCGCTGAGTGTTTTCAGCAACTCCGCTTTTGGGATTTTTGTTCCAAAGAGTGTGTCGGTATTTGCAGCAGGTCTCCAGGAACGTATCAATATTTTCAGGTCCCCTGGAGTACGTCAGTACGGTCCCCACCACTTACACCATCCCCGCTTATCCTGAACAGCAGCCTATATCGGGAAAATGGCGCTCACCACATGCTGTCACCATAGGTGTCGATTACAAAGGCGCTGATTAAACCGTATTAAATGCGCTGACTATTTCGTGCAACAACACCAACTTGCATTTATATAGCGCCTTTAACTTAGTAAAACGACCCAAGGTGCTTCACAGAAGCGATTATCAGACAAAATTTGACACCGAGCCACATATGAGGACAGGTGACCAAAAGCTTGATCAAAGAGGTAGATTTTAAGGATCATCTTAAAGGAAGAGAGAGAGTTAGAGAGCGGACAGCTTTAGGGAGGGAATTCCAGAGCGTAGGGCCTAGGCAGCTGAAGGCCTGTCCGCCAATGGTGGAGCGAAAGAAATTGAGGGATGCGCAAGAGGCCAGAATTGGAGGAGCGCAGAGATCTCGGAGGGTTGTAGGGCTGCAGGAGGTTAGAGATAGGGAGCGGTGAGGCCATGGAGGGATTTGAACACAAGGATGAGAATTTTAAAATCAAGGCGTTGCCGGACTGGGAGCCAATGTAGCTCAGCGAGCAGAGCAGCAGTTTAATACTTGCCTGATTGAAGCTGCCCACGTATGAATCCGCCTTCACACTGGGTTTTGCTGCTGTGTTCTCAACTTTCGTTATCCGTACATGGCCTGCAGCAGAAAGTAACACTAAACTGGGACACAACTTCCATCATTTAACCAACCGCATGAAGCTGTCGATCATCGTGGCGTGAACTGGCAGGGAGCGGCTCTCGATCCCCGCAGTGCGAACAGCTGACTGAAGCTTGCCCCAAGACTCCACTTTCACACTGCCTGCCCTAGTTGCTAACGGTGCCAACAACTGATGAAGACTCGGGGCAGCTTCAAGCAGCTGACTGGGCCACTTAACAGCCACAGGAGGCGGTTGGACAGTGGCGACTCCGGGCAGCTTCAGTCAGATGGTTTTACTGTCCATAGTGTGCAGCGGGCGAGTCACATTAGCACGAACAGGCCTGCTACTTGAGGTGGGGACTGTATTTCCAGCAGTCACCTGTCCCAGTATCTCCTTATGTGGCTCGGAGTCAAATTTTGTTTGTTAATCGCTCCTGTGCCTTGGGACATTTACTACACCGTAAATGTAAGATCGTCACTAATAAATCCAATAGGGAATTCAAGAGAAACTTCTTTACCCAGAGAGTGGTTAGAACGTGGAACTCGCTCCCACAAGGAGTAGTTGAGGCGAATAGTATGGAGGCATTTAAGGGGAAGCTGGATAAACACATGAGGGAGAAAGGAATAGAAGGATATGCTGATAGGGTGAGATGAAGTAGGGAGGGAGGAGGCTCATGGGGAGCATAAACACTGGCACAGACCAGTTGGGCCGAATGGCCTGTTTCTGTGCTGTAGACTCTGTAACTCGATAAATGCCAGAAGTTGTTGTCTGTAGGAGTGTCTCTGTTATTTATCTCGCAAAGAAAAGTTTGAAAGCTGCTGTTTTGAGGGAGCGAATGTGCCTTAATGGCTAATGCTGCAATTCAAATCGCCAACACATTTTCTTTCCAATGGAGCGGCACTCCTGGTTCCCCAGAATGATAGCTGACATTTCCAATCGGAGCAGTTGTACCTACTTGTAGCAATAATCCTCTGTGTTGTCACTAGAATCTCAGTAAAGTAGAATGACAAGTGTAGGAGATTCTCAAATTATCTTCACTTGAATTGTGAGGGGGGGATAAAGTTGTGCGTTTGTAGATTTTGCCCTTCTGATCTTGGGTTGTATTTTCTTGCCTCTGCGTCAGAAGGTCGTGGGTTCAAGCCCCACTCCAGGGAAATGAGCATATAATCCAGGCTGACACTCCCAGTGCCAGTACTGAGGGAATGCTGCACTGTCAGAGGTGCCGTCCTTCAGGTGAGCCTTTAAACCGAGGCCCTGTCTGCCCTCTAAGGTGAACGTAAAAGATCCCCTGACACTATTTCGAAGATGAGCGGGGGAGTTCTCCCCGGTGTCCTAGGCCAATAATTATCCCTCGACCAACATCACAAACAGATTATCTGGTTATTTATCTCATTGCTTCTTGTGGGACCTTGATGTGCACAAATTGGCTGCCGTGTTTCCTATATTACAACAGTGACTACACTTCAGAAAGTACTTTGTTGGCGGTAAAGGTGCTGAAAGGCGCTGTATAAATGCAAGTTCTTTCTTTTCACTTGAGACACGCTGGGGGGAGTATCGTAGGTAGTAGGAGCTCAGTAACTGTGTCAATTTCTCTGAAGGCACTAACTTGATTCTAAAGCCACTGCTGCGCGTGTGCAAGTCTCGCATGTCTGTGACCCTTGGTAGTCTGGCTACGGAGCTTGCCCGATGTTGTGATTTCTGCATCGCGGACCTGTATGCAGCTGGACCCCAAAAATGGTGTCCTCAACCTACGTGCCATCACTGGCAGTGCGCATTGGCGTGTCCAAGTGAAAATCTTGTTCCTAAAACTTATCGCTTCCAACAGCAAGAATTATTTATATGCATATGGGATTAAGTCTGATTTCATTTTCCCTATAGCATATATATGTGTATGTATATGTATGTATGTATTTTTTATATATATTAATTCTGGAGATGTGAGTGTCGCTGGCAAGACTGGCATTTATCTCCCATCACTAGTTGTCCCTTGAGAAGGTGGTGGTGAGCCGCCTTCTTGAACTGCTACAGTCCGTGTGGTGAAAGTTCTCCCACAGTGCTGTTAGGTAGGGAGTTCCAGGATTTTGACCAGCGACAATGAGGGAACAGCGATATATTTCCAAGTTGGGATGGTATGCGGCTTGGAGGCGAACTTGGAAGTGATGGTGTTCCCATGCACCTGCTGCCCTTGTCCTTCTAGGTGGTGGAGGTCGAGAGTTTGGGAGGTGCTGTCGAAGAATCCTTGGCGAGTTGCTGCAGTGCATCCTGTAGATGGTACACCAGTGGGGGAGGAAGTGGGAGGAAGGTGGTGGATGAACTGCCGATCAAGCAGACTGCTCCATTCTGGATGGAGTCAAGCTTCTTGAGTGTTGTTGGAGCTGCACTCATCCAGGCAAGTGGAGAGTATTCCATCACACTCCTGACTTGTTCCTAGTAGGTGGTGGAAAGGCTCTGAGGATGTTGATAGTGGGGGATTCAGCGATGTATTGCCATTGAATGTCAAGAGGAGGTGGTTATGCTTTCTCTTGTTGGAGATGCTCCACCATTCAATCAGATCATGGCTGATCTGTACCTCAACTCCATTTACCCGCCTTTGCTCCATATCCTTTGATACCCTTACCCATCGAAAATCTGTCTGTCTGAGTCTTGAAAGATCTGATTGGCCCTTGTTCTTGTGACCGTTACTGTGCATATATCTGAAGCTACCAATATTAACAGATCTTGGTGTTCCGATTTAGGGTTCATGCCCCAGTGAGACCAGAGCCCTTAACCAAACCTTCAGATGCACGTATTTTAAACAGTGAATAATTTAACTCCAAACCAAACATTGACTGGATCACTACTTCAGAGGACAATGATAATTGGAGAGGAGGCACACAAGAGCAACAAGGATAATTTTGGGACTGAAAACTCTTGAATTGATGTAAGGAGTCTGAACTTGAACTTGACCTCATGAGAGAAAGGAAGATTGAGAGGGGACATTTTTTTAAAAAAAAGGATTGAGAACCTGTGGGAACCAGTGAGATGAGATATTTGGGTAAAAGGAGGCCACATGGCTGTTTTCTAAAACTGCTTATTGAAAAAGTGTAAATGTCCTTTTCTTTTTGTTTTGATTTTTTTAGCAACAACAGGACGCCGACACAAGAGGCAGAACCCAGCACAGAATCCCAGACTTCCCTGGACCAGTTTATGGCTAAGCTGTGCAGACATCATCAGATCCAGTTCATGAGTGTGCTGAGCTACATGCGCAGTGAAGCAAATCCCGCTTTGGAACCGTCGGAATCATCAGCGCACGAAGGCATGGCCGCCTCCAGCCCAGCCCCTGTCCAGCAATCGACTAAAAACCATGAGGGCCCGACTGGGAGCAGGTCCGCGTTACAATCGCGTCCTCCCTTCAGTCGAGAGCCACAAACGCCAAGCCAGTCGAACTGCAAAAGCCGTGCGGAGGAAAATTGGTCGGCTCGTGAGGAGGTGCTCCGGCTAGGGACCGAGACGAGCAGCGCTGCTTCTGTTAATAAACCAGCACCTAAAAGCTGCTGTGGTGGGACTTGTATCAAAAACTGGACCATAGGGGTAGGGACCTCCTCTATAGGGCTGTGTGCTGCTGACTGTAACAAAAAGGGGAGCGTGGAACCGTTGCAAAAAGAAACTGTGAGTAGGAAGGAGATCGGTGACTCACAACTGGATCAGTCCTCCTGCCAATGCGCACGCATCAGTACTGTTTCCCAGATAGAAGTAGTGGGCCCTAACAGCAAGGAGAGCAAAGCAGAGGGAGCAGTTGCAGCCAAAGCTCAGAATGAGTCTCTCCGAGCTTTCCCTGTGGAGCTTTTGAATTTAAGTAAGAACTTGGCTAAAAATCCAAGCAGTTCATTGAGCAGTTCTCGACCCTCCTTAGATCACGAAGCAATTAAAAGCACGCCAATTCAAGTAGGGCCTCAAGAAAATACCAACGCCACCAAAAGAACAATCAAAGATAACCTTGTAATCCCAGCAGACGTGAGCACCAAAGATTGCTGGTTTGTCTCGAAGCCTCATGCTGATACCAACGGGCGCCTGAGGTTAAAGGCTCAATCTCCTTCCACTAAGACGGCCAGAAAGAGCACCAGGGTGTCTGTGCTGCGGGCACGCTCTTCCATGTCCACTGTGTGCCAGTATGTCAACGAGCACGACAACCAGTGTGACATTGTTTACATCAGCAAGCCAATCACGGAGTGCCGCTTCGACGCCCAGCGGTCCTTGTCTTCCACTAAGAAGACCGCGAGGAAAAGCACTCGCGGGCACCTTTGCAACGAAGAGTATTGGGAGCTCCAGACTGTTCGCACTTTGGCCAGGAGCTCGGCCACAGACACGAAACGGGCGAACCGCCCCTCTTTGATCCCCAAACCGCCCACCTCAGCCAGCCCAAAGCAAGCACTTACTCTGCCGGTTAGCGTGCCCGCCTTTGAGGTTCCAGTCGCGGCTGGCGCTGGTGAAAATGGGGGTTCGAAGGTGCAACTGAAGGTCGTTCTGAGGCGAGGACAGTCGGAGGAGCTCAAGGAGAACCAAGACTTTCGTTGCCCAGCAGGGGACGGGGAGCTTGTGGTTGAGCCGTGTCAGACCCGCAGGTCGCAGGAGGCCGACGCACCTTCCAGTGACGCAAGCAGTCTGCCAATGGAGCTGAAGAAGCCAGGTGGTCAGACCAACGCTTCTGGCCAATCTCCGGAAATCAAAAGCGCGCCAATTTTAAACATGCAGACAAGCGGCAGCATTGCAACGCGGACCGATTGGAGAGCTCTGGGTGCAAGCTCACGACTTGAGCCTGCTGTTTGCGAGAGTTGCGATCCGTCCAGCAGCCACAGCTGGGAGCCGCTAGAAGAGTGCTGGCAAGCTCCAGGGAGTCCTTCTAGACTGGTGCAGTCAGTTAAGGAAAAAGATGACACGGAGCACGAGTCCTCGACCGAGGGCTCTCTAAACAACTCGGAGCCCAGTCCCAATAACCAGATCGAGGCCCTTTCCGCGCCTTCTTTAAATAACTTGGGCACCAGTCCCGTTAACAATATCAGGGTTGACATCATTCCTTCTCAGGAGCAATGTAATGGTAGCAGTGAAGTATTAAATGGCAGCGAGGTGATGGGGGATATTCCTGGTTCGATAGTGGGAAATTGGCGAGCTGGGGGTTTCTTCGAATCATTTGAAAACACGAAGGAGCTAAGAGAGGAAAGACCGCTAACTGGGAAAGAAAAGTCCAACAGATCAGGACAGACGCTCAGTTTTCCCACTGTAGTTGAAGCAATTGCTTGCACCCTCACCCCCAAGAAAGAACCATGTCCGCAAATAGCCTCTGGATGTAAAGAAGAGAGGAGTAGCAATGATCCAGGAGGGCCCGCACTGGGGCTGAAAGGACCTTGTGAAAGAACTGATGGCATTAAGTGCAAAATGCCATTGGCCGATCCATATTTGGAGGAGAGGAGTTTGGACGATCTTGGTAAAAATGTGGCCGCCAACAAGAGGGAAGGAGGCAATAGCACGGGCAGATCTCCTAACTCTGAAAAGAATACGAGCCCCCAGAAAGAGAAGGCACTTACTCCAGCCACTTCAGAGAAGGTAAAGCATCGTAAAAAGTTGGAGCTTGCTTCTTCGGACAGATGCTTACGGAGTCAGCAGTCTCAGCCCCAACCTACGGCCAGTCCTTGTGGTGTTAAACAGGAGCCGCTGGTTTGTGCTGAGGGGCTACTGGTGCCATGTCTCAACGTGAAACTTCTGAGAAGTCAAAGCGAGAGGGGATACAAAAGGGAAGTGTGTGTCAACAGAGTGGCATCTGTCCAGTTTCCAATGGACTGCTTCAATAAAATCCTTTTGCAAAGTATTATTGATCCCGAGAGCAGAGTAGATGAATCTCTTGCTACCACCTCCGTAAAAGATACTGGCAAAACAAGAAAGCTGACAGCCAAACAGGTCTCCAAAGGTCTTCTGGCTGAAAGCTCAGCAGACGAAGAACCGATGGACGACAGTTTTGTCTATGAAAGAGCATACTGCGGGCAAGGTAGAATGCTTGAGGTCTATGTGGATACTAGATCATCTGAAGAGCGGAAAGTTTCCTTTTCTAGTGAAAAGGTTGACACCGATCAAGGTACCGAGTCTTCAGATGACTCCGCGGATGATCCTTCTCCTGCAACCCATCAGCAGTCAAGTTTAGGAAAGGTGGGTGTCCATAAAGAAAGCCAAAAATGGGCAAGAGGAGGCCTTGCAAAAAGATCGGCCAGTTTTGGACCTCCACATCCAGCAAATAAAGGAATGGCGGCAAAAATGTCTCCAGGAGATAAGAAGGCTATTGGGTCTCGCGACATGAGATTCCCAAATGTGTCCATCACAGAACCAGAAATGGTTGCGCTAGAAGCGGACAACGAAGGCCTAAATATAAATCTGTCCACCGAGGTTCTCCAGGAGCCTGAAGACTCCGAGTTGATAGATCTCAATGACTCAGATGCTCCTGAAGTGAGTCGGCCAAAGTTTTTGGACTGGTGCTCGGAGGATGAGAACCAGGAGCTAATCACCACCTTGAATGCCAAATACGAGAATATCCACAAAGCTTGGATTCAGATTGAGAAGGAAGGCTCGGTGATGCAGAAAGCGAAATCCAAATCCGACTGGCTCAAGGAAATTTGGAAAAGCAAGAAGAGGGCACGCAAAGCGAGGGGGCTGTATGACCACAAAACATCCCCCGTGCAGAAACTCTTTGTGGCCAACTTTGACTTTGCCAACATCTGCAAGTGGTTCATGGAGACGACGGAGACGAGGTCCCTGGTCATCGTCAAGAACGTCACTGCACGGAATCCGGTGGAGACGCTGAAAGCCAAGAGCTTCCTCCAGAAGAGCTCTGCCGTCGGACTGTTCCCCAGTCCCCAAGCTGAGCGGCTGAGGAAGCACCTGAAGAAATTTGCCGTGGCCTCGCCGGCTCGGAATAACTGGAGGACCCGGGCACTGATGGACAGCGTGCAGCGGGGTGGTGCGACGAGAGGGGACGGAGCAAACCAGCGGCAGGACTTCTTGCCTGATGTCGGGGGAGGCCTCGTCCCCCGGAACCTCTTTCTGCCCCAAGCGCGAGGCAGCCTGGCCGAGGGGGACGGGCCGCTCGGCAGCGTGAAAGCGGCCCAGCCCTCCAAGCACCTGGGCATGAAGAAGCCGCTCAGCGCCTGGATCCTGAGGAAGTACTCCAACATGAGGGAGAAGTTGCGGGTGCAACAACAATCACAGCACGGGAAAGAGCAAGCTGCTAGGAAGCACCCAGCCAAGCACAGGAGCGTGTGCATGAATCCCTTGGTCTCGCCCAAGTTGACCTCGCAGACCCAGCTGGACACCCGAGGGGTGCCGCCCCCCTCTGCCTCTCCCAAACCCAAGGAGAATAAAGGGAAAAGGAAGCCGCCCAGGGATGCTCCTGCCAAGGAACTCCGGGCAGGGCGAAGCAAGAGCAGCAAGTCCGAGGCTGTTCCCGTCGCCCTGCCCTCCTCGAAATCTACGTCCAGGCAGCTGCCGGCAAACAGGAAGCCCAGAGCAGAGGGCAGTGCCGCCAAGCCACCCGGTCCCAAAAAGCCTGCCCGGGGCAGCAAGGCTGACACTCTGCTCTCCAGCCTCAGCCGGAAAGGTGTGGAGAAGAGGTTCTCTGGCTCTCCCCTGAAAACTGTTCAGAAGGGCAAGAGCCGGTCCCAGAATCGGGACGGGGTGAAAGGCAGAAAGGTCAAACCGAAGACGAAAGCCGGCAGCGGCAAAGAGCGGCAGGCGAAAACCACCAAGAGGACCAGGCCCTCACCGGTGGTGGCTGCCCAGGCCAGGGCCAAGCGGCGGGAGAAGACTGGCGTCCAAAGGAAAAGCAAGGCAGTCGCCCCAACCAAGTCCCCAGCCAAAGCAGTCGCCCCAACCAAGTCCCCAGCCAAAGCAGTCGCCCCAACCAAGACCCCAATCAAAGCAGTCGCCCCAACCAAGACCCCAGTCAAAGCAGTCGCCCCAACCAAGACCCCAGTCAAAGCAGTCGCCCCAACCAAGACCCCAGTCAAAGCAGTCGCCCCAGTGAAGGGTGTATGTAAGACCGAGGCCGTGCACAAAAAGAAACGCAAGCTAAACGAGAAAAGCCAGCTGGTGCCGAACAAACGCAGACGGACTGATGCAAAATGAGACGTCGTCTTAACGACTTAAACTGTAAATTATTGCGTCTTTATACAAAAAAAATAAGAATAACCGATGACTGCAGTTTGAGCATTAATTGTCACAAAGCTGCTTTTTATAATCTGAAGCGAAGGCCCTTCAGATCGCAGAGGAGAGAACTTGAGTGTGATTTTAATTTTATTTTTTTAAGCCCGTGAGCAGATAACTGTTGTAAAGAAGAATACAGGGAAGCCCCCCGACTGTGAATAGAGTTTTTATATGGTGCTACGAACGGTATTTTTTTTTGTTTTTTCCCCCCGTTTGTTTTGCTTTTTTAAAAAAAAAATTACCCCAGCTTAGAACAGACACGAGAGCTGTTAAACACAAATTGAAAAGAACAGTGCCTTATTTAAACGACAAGAGGAAAAAGCAACATCTTTTTGCGTGTGTGTACCTGAGATTAAAGGCTTGCATTCACAATGGAGACTTGCTCTATACTTGTTGCACCTCCACTTGCAGTAAAAAGAAAGCCATCACGGAGGTCATTCGGCCCATCGTGCCTGTGCCGGCTCTTTGAAAGAGCTTTTCCAATTAATCCCACTCCTCCCTGCCCTTTCCCCATAGCCCTGCAAATTTTTCGTTTTCAAGAATTTATCCAATTCCCCTTTTGAAAGTTACTGTTGAATCGGCTTCCACCGCCCTTTCAGGCAGAGCATTCCAGATCATAACAACTCCATCTCCCCCCTGATTCTTTCGCCAATTACCTTAAATCTGTGTCCTCTGGATACCGACCCTCCTGCCAGTGGAAACAGTTTCTCCTTATTTACTCTTACAAAAACCATTAATAATTTTGAGCATCTCTATTAAATCTCCCCTTAACCTTCTCTGCTCTAAGGAGAACAATCCCAGCTTCTCCAGTCTCTCCACATATAAAGTAAAATTGTTGAGATAAATGGGGAATGTTGGAAAACTGGAGTGAAGCACACTGCAAATCCGCCATCAGCTGGCTGAGGGGGCCGGCTAGAGTACATTCGGGTGAGGACCCTTCATCACATCTGATGCTTCTGAAATGTTAACCTCTCTCTTTTTTCTCTGGTGTTGACCCCCACCCCGTGCATTTGCAGCATTTTTTGTTAAAAAAGTGAATATTGCTTCATCTTTCCCATTAGGCTGTTTTGAGAACCGATTTTGTTACTAAGTGAGCTTGCATTAGGTTTTGAATGCGTATCTGAAATCTCGTTAACCCACATACACTTTGTGTTGCAGACTGCAGTCTTATGGATAGCTGCTGTTTGTTGTGAATGCATGTAGTATTCCAAGCCCCGCCCGGCCTCTCCCAGACCAACTTCCCAAGGTCATAAGATCATTATGGATAAGGGATACCATTTGGTCCTAATTAACCATCCAAGAAGATCCTATACTTTCCCCCCACTCCCTCCACCAGGGCATTCATCTGTTAAATTATTCTAGGATGTTTGCTTCCACTACCCTTCCCAGAACCCATTCCCTGTGCTGATGACTCTTTGTGCGCCCCCTTCCAAGGCTGGAAAGCCCAAGTTTCTGCAGTCTTTTCCCCCATAACTCAAGTCCTCTGATGCTTGGGATTGTTTACATGGCTCTTCTCTGTCCCACTTGCAGATCTGATCAAAAGGTGTGGGCAAACCAGAGCACTGTTCAGTTTAAGCCATGACTTTCATGACTTACCTCCTAGTTACGTGCCACTGTTTTTTGTTATATGTAGTTTGGCTTTCGAATTGCTTTGTTGAGGTAACTATGGTAAAAGCAGACATGAATGTGCAAAGACTCTTGTACGCATTCATAGAATCTTACAGCACAGAAGGAGGCCATTCGGCCCATCGTGCCTGTGCTGGCTCTTTGAAAGAGCTAACCAATTAGTTCCACCCTTGCCCTTTCCCCATAGCCCTGCAATTTGTTTCCTTTTCATGTATTTATCCAGTTCCCTTTTAAAAGTTACTATTGAATCTGCTTCCACCGCCCTTTCAGGCAGTGCGTTCCAGTATACCCCATCATCCCGCTGTTTAGTTAGTGTATTGATCACACCGCTTTGAAAGATCAATTTGTCTGTTATGCCGGCCAGCAGAACGTCAGGCATAACCGTGACTCCACCACCCCCCCCCCCCGCCCCCCCCACCACCGAGCTCAGATTTGCCGGTCATTAAAAAATGTGTTAAAAGCTGCACCAGGTTTTACAGTAGCTTGCTGTCCAGTGTTATCCTGAACACTGTGTGGTAGTACAGATCACATATATGTAGAGCTGGTATTATTGTGACTCGATTGAGGGGGACAACAATTGGAAGGATCAGTTTTGCTGTAATGGTGTAATGAAGAGTTTAGTTTATAGGATCACTTTAGTTTCTAATTGGAGGTTTGGTTACTCCTACACTTACCAAATTGGGGTTTACCTCTCCAATCTGGTGCTCATGTCAGGTTTTACCTGGGAAGGAGGCTGAGGTGATTTGGACTAGTGTTTCAGCTCCTTCGCAGTCACTTCAGCCCTTTCCCATCCCTCTCCCTAGGGCTCCAGAGTGAAGGGGCAGCACCTCCCTCACCCTTCTCCCCATGGTGATTCACAGGTTTCATTTCACAATGTGGGTAAATACTGTACCCCCCCCCCCGACTATATTATAATCTATTGAGAGAGTTCCACCCTCTTTAAATTTGCTATATCTGTTCCCTGGTTAGATGTGGAAGTCTCTCTGCCTTGTGTTTGTTGGAAGTGCCCATTTATTTGCATGCTACTCCTTGTTGCACTTCGTACCTTTTGGGTTGTAGGCGCCTGTTCGCTCCGAGAGTCTCAGGGTCCACGGCACTTTAAAGGTAAAAGATTCCGAGAAGTGACGGCAGCTTAGATTATGCCTGGAATCCTGTCTTCTGCTGGGCAGCCAACCCCAAGGTTGGAATCATAGAATCTTGCAGCACAGAAGGAGGCCATTCGGCCCGTTGTACCTGTGCCGGCTCTTTGAAAGAGCTCTCCAATTAGTCCCACTTCCCCCACCCACCCCCCAGCTCTTTCCCCTTAGCCCTGTAAATTTATCCAATTCCTTTTTGAAAGTAACTATTGAATCTGCTTCCACCGCCCTTTCAGGCAGCGCATTCCAGATCATGACTCGCATAAAAAAATTATCCTCATTTCCCCTCTGGTTCTTTTGCAAATTATCTTAAATCTGTGTCCTCTGGTTACCAACCCTCCTGCCAATGGAAGCAGTTTGTCCCTATTTACTCTTTATCAAAACCCTTCATGATTTTGAACACCTATTAAATCTCCCCTTAACCTCTGCTCTAAGAACAATCCCAGCTTTTCCAGTCTCTCCACATAACTGAAGTCCCTCATCCCTGGTATCAATATGTAAATCTCCTCTGCACCCTCTCCGAGGACTTGACATCCTTCCTAAAGTGTGGTGCCCAGAATTGGACACAATACTCTAGCTGGGGGCCTAACCAATGATTTGTAACGGTTTAGTATAACTTCCTTGCTTTTGTACTCTGCCTCTATTTAAAAGCCCGGGATCCTGTTTGCTTTTTGTTAACAGCCTTGTCAACTTGTCCTGCCGCCTTCAAAGAATTATGTATGTAAACCCCCAACTCTCTCTGTTCCTGCACCCCTTTTAGATTTTTACCATTTAGTTTATATTGGCAGGTTGTGCTGCTGACTGCACCGATCCAGTATGGCGTGTTTGGTTTGTGATGTCAATTTTACATTGTGATGCAAAGTGCAAGTAAGACACCAGGGCAGCTCATTGAGTTCCTCCAAGTCTGAGACTCCAGTTTCAAAATCATCGCTGTCTCTTCCCCCCCCCCCGCCCTTCCCCCTTACCGGCATAGACCTATCAAAAACTGATTCAGATCATTGAGATCCAGAGAATGATGCTGCCCCACATCCGCTGTCTACTGGTAACGGGGCGTTATAAAGTCACATTCACACCCAACTTAGTTGCTTTTTGAAAGAAGTAATGGATTTAAAACTTGAATAGGTGTGTGCAGACTTTACCGAGGCCAATCCAAGCATTTTATAAGAGTCTCCCCAGTCATACCCAAACTGTGAGACTGGGAGATATCCAGTCCCTTTCCTGCATCACATCAGTTAATTCTCTGGTACTGTTAGAAGGTGAGCTTTCTCTTTCCTCTCTTTTCCCCGCCCCCACCATTCATATTAAAAGTGGGGATTGGGTGAATCAACAGCATTTAGGATATTGTCCTTTCACTTCCAGCCCTAGGACAAATCAGTAGGATAAAAGTCTCCTCTCCTCAAGGCTGAAACAAGTTAGTGTGTAATCTTGACCCAAGTGTTCGGACTTGGTACACCTTCTGTGTTTCTCTTACGCACCGCCCCTCCAGGACACGGTGTGACAGGGTCCATGCCCCCCAGCCCCAGAATCTCTCCCACCTGTTTGCTGTTGCCAAGGACCTTGGACTATAGGTGTTTCAGATGGAAGGGTGCTGTTCTGCAACACCAGCAGGCTCTGGCTTGCTGCGTTTCAGGACCAGCGCTTTGCAAAGAGAGACAGTGCCTGTTCCCCCATCACCAGCGGCTTGGGCCTTGCCTCGTGCCTGTGCTCACTCATCAGCAGGTTGGGGTGGAGCTATCGTGGTAGACCCCGCCCCTGCCCAAGACCCTAGAGGCAAGCGGGGCTCCGTAGCGCATCTCATATGCAAATTGTAACTGCTGGCACTCACTCATGCCCTAACTAGCATAGGAACAGGAAGGAGGCCATTCAGCCCCTCTCGAACCTGTTCTGCCATTCAATTAGATCATGGCTGATCTGTATCTTAACTCCATTTACTCGCCTTGGTTCCGTAACCCTTAATACCCTTACCCAACAAAAATCTATCAATCTCAATCTTGAAATTTTCAATTGACCCCCAGCGTCAACATCCTTTTGGGGGAGAAAGTTCCAGATTTCCACTCCCCTTTGTGTGAAGAAGTGCTCCCCTGAACGGCCTGGCTCTAATTTTAAGGTTATGCCCCCTTGCTCTAGACTCCCCCACCAGAGGAAATAGTTTCTCTCTAATTACCCCATCAAATCCTTTATCATCTTAAACACCTCAATTAGATCACTCCTTAATCTAAGATTCTTCTAAGACCATCACAGGATCCTTTCCCTAAGTTCCCTTTATACACTTTTCTTTTTTGTTTCCTGTCTTCCTTTCCTCCTCCCAGTTCCTTCATTCTCTCTTCTTTTTATATTTTCTCTGCCTCATCTGATCGGGATTTTTTTTTGTTGTCTATTTTGCTTTCCCCCCTTCCAGCTCTCTTCTCACTTTTCATTGTGTGCCTACTCCGAATTCCACTGACTTCTTCAGCCCCCCCCCCCCCCACCCTCTCCCACCTCACAAACTGGAGTCCTGCCCGGAGCCTTATTTTAATTGTACAGTTTTTATTTATAAAAAGACATTACACAGGACTCTGGGCAGGGCTTCACCCGTGCACTCATGCCTCCCTTCCCCCAATCATTAGAATCATTCAGCACAGAAGGAGGCCATTCAGCCCATCATACCTGTGCCGGCTCTTTGAAAGAGCTGTCCAATTAGTCCTGCTCCCCCCCCACCCCCGCTCTTTCCCCAAAGCCCCAGCAAAAATCTTTATTTTTCAAGTATATACATAAAAGATAAATGAATGATCTCAAAGGCTGATGTATGAAATGGGAGTGTTAGAAGGGGGTGTTGTACTGTACGTCTGACTGTGCTGTACCCGACCTGATAGTGATCTTGATTCTTTAACTGTACAGTGGCTGATTTGTGAGTGCTTATAGTTGACACTAGGAGACAACAGTAGAAATGTCCCATTCCCAACGCATCTCTGACCCCTCTGAGCACAAGAATTACCAATAAGTATTCTTTCCTTAAGAAAGCACAGACTTTTCGTGGGCCGTTCTCATTAGCCCTGTTATGGGAGATTTCCATCAGGCTCCTAAATGTCTTGGTGGGCTTGGGATGATGGCCTTCAATGGGATGCCTGGAGCACCATTGGCTCCAAATGTTTAAGCAATAAAACTGGTGCTGCTTAAATGATGAGCAATCGGCTTCTACACAGCGATTTGCTGTTTGTCGTTGTTTCTATGCAAGAGAATTGTAGAAGAGAACGAATAATTGTTGCAGTATTGAACACTGACGCCTGGTGGTGCATTGATCTGGATAGTGACACCAGTTGCAATCAGATCATGCAGCAGGAGGCCCCTTTTAATAAGTTGCCTGAATTAGTCCTAACTTGGATCATGGAGGTGCCCTGTACTAGGTTTGGGACTCAGTGGGCTATGTAGGCAAACAGGGCAGCCATTTTGCACATAGGATCGTCCTGCCAACAACAGTGAGATATAAAACAATTATGTTACCTTCATAGCAATGGTCCCCTGCATTTCAAAAGTAATTTATTTTGTGTGTGGCACTTTTTGAGATGTGATGAATGAAAGTCCTTTAAGCAATGGGCGTGGGGTTTTTTGTCCCTTTTGATCACTGTTTGGTTCTTTTCAGTTAGAGAGAGATGGCATGTTGCACTATGGTTATAGGTGGAGAGGTAAGATATGATAGGTGATATAAGATGATTTCTGTTTTCCCCACCTCAGCCATTTTCCCTTTCTATAGCCCTACAACCCTTCGAGATCTCTGCGCTCCTCCAATTCTGGCCTCTTGTGCATCCCTGATTTTCTTCGCTCCGCCATTGGCGGCTGTGCCTTCAGCTGCCTGGGCCCTAAGCTCTGGAATTCCCTCCCTAAACCTCTCCACACCTCTACCTTTTTCTCCTCCTTTAAGACACTCCTTAAAACCTACCTCTTTGACCAAGCTTTTGATCACCTGTTCTAATATCTCCTTATGTGGCTTGCTGTCAGATTTTGTCCAGTTACGCTACTGTGAAGCGCCTTGGGACATTTTACTACGTTAAAGGCGCTGTATAAATGCAAGTTGTTGTTGTCTCCCTTGTATCATCCGCCAACAAGTAGGACAAAAAGGAATGGTGGTCACCAGGTTTCCAGTAGTGTGGCTGTACAGGCCATCACGTGCGAGTGGGGCAGGGGTGGGTGGGTGGGGCAGAGGTAACACTCCCATACGATGGTTTTGTCCTGTTGAGATGCACCTGACCTCCGCTCAACGCTTCCCTGTGACGATACAGCTGCAGTTGGGAGCTCAGTATTGCGGGGATACTTGTGTACAAACCCACATCCTCCCGTGGGACAGTGCGTCTGTGCCATGCTACCCAGCAGCATAATACGACTTTATTTGTGTTCTACGTGGATAAGATTGTACCCATAACTTTAAAAAAAATCATTGGTTGCTGAAGTGCTGGACTCGCCCAATGGCCGTATCTTAATCCCAATGATTGTACTTAAATATATTTCCCTAAGAAAAAGCACTTGTCAGCGAGCTGGAAGCATCCCCTTTGATAAAATGGCTGAGGTTGGGGATTTATTGTTGTGAGGAATCTGGAGCTGTGTGTGATGCACAACGTTGGGGCAGCAACATAACTCTCTGCATGAGGTGAGCGGTTTCCACTCTCTCTAACTCCCATCCCTTTTCTGTGGAGCACTGAGGGAAAGAATACAGCACAGGCCATGATTCGGATTGTCTGTTTTGAGGCTCACGTCAAGGTCCCAGGTCCGTTTCCTGGGGTTGTTTTCTTAGCTGGGGCAACATTTGATCGACTCCTCCCCCTACCTACTGTTGCCTTCTAGTTCCTCTGGGACTGAAAGGCAGAAATATTGGCCAAGTGTTTTCTCTCCTGATCCGGTGACGCTCTCTGGAAAGTGCAGATATGTAGACAGCGACCGAGGAAAGCATCATAAGAACATAAGACATAGGAGCAGGAGTAGCCATTTGGCCATTCAATGAGACTGGCTGATCTGATTCTGGGCGCAACTCCATTTTCCCACCTGTTCCCCATATGCTTTGACTCCCTTGCTGATCAAAAATTTGTCTAACTCAGCCTTGAATATATTCGATGACTCAGCCTCCACCGCTCTTTGGGGCAAAGAATTCCAAAGGTTCACAACCCTCTGAGAGAAGAAATTTTTCCTCATCTCTGTCTTAAATGGGCAGCTCCTTAATCTGAGACTATGCCCCATAGTTCTAGATTCCCCTCTGAGGGGGAACATCCTCTCAGCATCAGACTCGGCTGTGGTCACTTGCTGTCTAGACTCACAACCTGAGTAACAGCAAGGGACTGGAGGAGGCTGCGGAACTGCAGCCGGGCAGGAGCCGGCTCCTTCAGAAGAAATGGGGGGAAAATTCGGGAAACAAATGAAAAGGATTGCCGTTTTTTTTTTCTAATGCTGTAACAAAGCTCAAATTCAGTTACTCACATTTCCCCCCCTTCCCAACACACTTCTCCCCATTTTGATTATTTTTTCCCCATCTGCTCTTGGTCCTCTGATTGTGCCAGTCTTGTTACAGGTTACTCGCTTGGTGGTGACCCACCAGCGACTTAAATTTCATCTGCCCCCTAATGAGAGTTTCGCTCTCTCTCTAAAACTTCTCACAGTAGAATCTCTCCGGTCACCACTGCAGTTCCGACCCTTTCTGTGCTGAGACTCAAAAAAAAAACGTAGTCACGCAGCAAAATCCTTAGTAGAGCAGGAGAAGTTGATGGCCGGTGACAAAATGATGAGCTCCGATGGAAAGGTTTTAAGATCAGAAAGTGTTTTTAAACTATTAAACTGTTGGGCTGCTTGTCCGAATGCTCTGAGTTTGTTAAGGCAGAAATGCTGAGGTGTGAAAATACACTCCCTGGTGTTTTTTAAACGTATAATGTACATATAATATATTTTTTAATCAAAGTATTGTATATGGTAGCAATGGATCGCAGCCTGAACACACACAGGGTTGTATATCTCAGGAGGGGGGAGTCTAATGAGTAATTTCATCTTACACTGGATACTTCTCCAGTGTGTTGGTAGCAACCTTAAATGTAAATTTGGCGATTGGTGTTTATTTGGGAGTGAAGGGGTCAGTGAGAAGCCCCTCTCTCTGAATGCAGCCGAAATAGTTTTACGGTGAGCAAAAAAAATCAGCGGGTTATGAATGGTTGGCTTTCTAAAATCACGCACAAAGTTTATTGAACAGTTTGATGTGTCTTTTGTTTTTGTGATGGTTAATGTATTCATTGTAGTCCTTGGTATGTCGCAAACACTCGCTTTAAGCAGCAGTTGCCTCTCCGGCAACCGACAGGATTTTGCAAAGTATACTAAGCTGGGATCAGCTGTTTTGCTTTGCAACAAGACTGTTGCAGTTTGAAGCCAGGTTGTTTTGTTGGGTCAGGGCATGAGGGGTTACGGAACCAAGGCGGGTAAATGCAGCAGAGGTGCGGGTCAGCCATGATCTAATTGAATGGGGGAACAGGCTCGAGAGGCTGAAAGGCCTCCTCCTGTTCCTAGATTGTAAAACCAGGCCTTGCATGTCAGTCAGCCGATTTCCCCACTCCAGCCCCTCAGAGTTCGAATTAGTGCAAACTGCGCAACAGTATAAAACAGATCAGAAGAACTCCACCAATGGGTCTACTTCAGTGGGTGTTATACATTCAGCGCTGTAGTACTGACCTGCAGAGTCCAGGAAGATTCTCGGGACAATCCTAGTGTTGAGTTAGCCAGGCACAGCTCTTGTTTTTTGGGGGGATAGGGGAGGTTGGTTGGTTGGGTGGGGGGGATAGTTAGTTGGGTGGGGGCAACAGTTGCCCTCAGCACTCTTTTACACGGGAGGGGTATCCGCCAGTTTCTCCGTTCTTGATCACCGTACAGTGATGTGTTTGGGTATCTGGTGATGACCAGAACAGGCTCGCCTAAAGCTGGAACTGCCAACACTCACTGTCCAATCTCATAAATGAACATTACATAGAATTTACAGCACAGATACAGGCCATTCGGCCCAACTGGCCCATGCCAGCTCCACATGAGCCTCCTCCCACCTTACTTCATCTAACCCTATCAGCATATCCTTCTATTCCTTTCTCCCTCATGTGTTTATCTAACTTCCCCTTAAATGCATCTATACTTTTTTTTATTTGTTCATGGGATGTGGGCGTCGCTGGCAAGGCCAGCATTTATTGCCCATCCTAATTGCCGTTGAGAAGGTGGTGGTGAGCCGCCGCCTTAAACCGCTGCCATCCGTGTGGTGAAAGTTCTTCCACAGTGCTGTTAGAAAGGGAGTTCCAGGATTTTGACCCAGCGACAATGAAGGAACGGCGATATATTTCCAAGTTGGGATGGCGTGTGACTTGGAGGGGAACGTGCAGGTGGTGTTGTTCCCATGTGCCTGCTGCCCTTGTCCATCTAGGTGGTAGAGATCGTAGGTTTGGGAGGTGCTGTCGAAGAAGCCTTGGCGAGTTGCTGCAGTGCATCCTGTGGATGGTACACACTGCAGCCGCATTGCGCCGGTGGTGAAGGGAGTGAATGTTTAGGGTGGTGGATGGGGTGCCAATCAAGTGGGCTGCTTTGTCCTGGATGGTGTCTAGCTTCTTGGGTGTTGTTGGAGCTGCACTCATCCAGGCAAGTGGAGAGTATTCCATCACACTCCTAACTTGTGCCTTGTAGATGGTAGAAAGGCTTTGGGGAGTCAGGAGGTGAGTCACTCGCCGCAGAATACCCAGCCTCTGACCTGCTATTTGCCTCAACTACTCCTTGTGGTAGCGAGTTCCACATTTTAACCACTCTCTGGATAAAGAAGTTTCTTCTGAATTCACTTTTGGATTTATTAGTGACTATTTTATATTTATGACCCTAATTTTGGTCTCCCCTACAAGTGGAAACATCTTCTCCACGTCTACCCTATTGAACCCCTTCATAATTTGAAAGACCTCTATCAGGTCACCTCTCAGCCTTCTCTTTTCTTGAGAAAAGAGCCCCAGCCTGTTCAGTCTTCCCTGATGGTTATAATCTCTCAGTTCTGGTATTGCCCTTGTTGCACTTTTTGCACCTTCTCCAGTGCTTCTCTTTTTTTTGTAATATGGAGACCAGAACTGTGCACAACATTGGCCACTAGCACAAAGACTTGCAGGTATTTGTTCAACTGTAGCCAGCAAATGTCTGTGTCTCTAAAGAGTTAGGGAGAAGTTTAGAGACGGAAAAAAAATTATGGGTTTTGGTACAGAAAGGTTGGCTTTTAGTCCTTAATTTCAGAGTCTATCACTATCTAGTGAAGGTAGATTTCAAGTTCAGAAGTATTGGAATAGAAATGTGTTGTGACAAAAATATAAGACCGTGATATTTCTGGAGATCTGTTAAAAACAGTTGGCGGTGTCGGTGTGTCAGGCACGTGCACGTGAAAATAAATTCCAACGTGTACGGGGCAGGGATGTAACGGAAGGGCTGCAAAAAAACAAGAGCATAGCATAGGGCCCAAGATCCACTGGTCAGTGGGAGCAGGGGTACAGGTTTTCTGAAATCACACACAACTTTACACAACAAAGGTCTCGGAACCTCATGCAATAAAAGCAAAATTTCACTTATTCAGTCCTGTAAAAACCAAGTGTCCCTCACGATAGGGGAACAGCAAGCAGTCCCCCTTCTTGTTTATTATAGGCAAGTTAGAAAGTGGACAGAATCGAGGATCGCAATTCCAAAAATTCCTGGATTCCTGTCCGATTTTTAAAAATGAGATTTGACTTATTCAGCAAAGTAATGGCCCCGGTTATGGAAGTGAATGGGGGAGTTACACCATCTGGACATCCCATAAAACAGCTGGTCTTTCCAAGGTGTCTTAATATGTGTTTGAGCAAAATTATAAATTATTTTTTTTAATCATTGGATTTCTATGATTTGAAGATATCTGTTAACAAATAGCGTCAATGGTGCTTTTGTTGATGATGTACAATGTTAGTCAGAAGCTTTCAAAATGAATTTGATCAGGTAAAGTTAATGTGAAGAATTAGTAAAATCTCAGTCCATAATGTTCTGTTGGTCAGAAGAAACCTGTTTAGTGTTTTATTGCAGGTTTTTGAAAGAAGCCTTTTTTTAATTCAAAGGAAGATGATCTTGCTTCTGTAAATAATGTTATTTATGCTAAACATTTTATGTTTAATATTTAAAAATTTAAAAATTTCAGCAACGCAGCAGAGAACACTCTATGAGAAGGATATTTTAAGAGTAATTTTAGGGTCTGCTATAATTGGGGGTGGGAGGGAGAGGAGAGATTTTAAAAGGGTTTTAATTGATCCAACTCAATAACCAATCCCTCACTATTGACTTGATAAATATTTACTGGGTGGTTCTTTTGCAGATGCAATAGTGCACCAGACACAGGGGGGCAACTAGTACTGTGTGTTCATTAGTCGGCACAATACAGGCCCTGGGCCTGTTCACCCACTGGAGACTGTGTGGAGACCAGTGCGAAAGAAGCCTTTTATTACAGGCCTCCACGGCAGCCATTTAATGTGAGTCTCAACAGCGAACTGATATAGATCAGACCCCTGCTTTGTAAAAATAAAACAGGTCAGGTCGAGTAGACAGTGTGTGGATGTGTACATATATCTATATATATGATATATAAAAATACAATTTAAGAAATGCAATTTTATATTGACAGTATATTTGGTAAAGAGGAGTGCTCGGGCCTTTGATATCGTAGAGCCTAAGGAGATTTTTTTAAATGATGTAAGTTTGATGGTTCCAACTTCGGTTTTCTGGATTATCCCAGCAACAAAGGCTGAGGTTTACTTGAATTTCACCAAGGCCGAATTCTTACGGCTGAGTCGCAAATACTCACGTCCTTGGTTACCCCCAGCCCCCCGTGTCACCACTTACCCCCTCCTCACCCAGCCCCCGTGTCACCACTTAACCCCCCCCCCCCCCCCCACCCAGCTCCCATTGTCACTATTTATCTCTCCCCAGTGCCACCGGTCACCCTTTTGCCAGTGGGGGTAGGATAGGAGGGAGTTAATTTATCAGGAACGGAATCAAACTCCCGACAAGTGGGCAAGGTTCGGTTGCAGCGAGTGTATATCTTTCTAGCGGGCGTTTTCAAAAGGCTTGATGTATCTGGACCGGGGACGTATTGGGCGGGAGAGGCCCTTGCACAGTGTGCGCACACTCTGTACAGACACTGACCAACACATTCATCTCCTGACTGACAGTAAATCATGGTTCGGTATTTGTAAAAAAAACACAACACACAGTCCACCACACCCTGTTTCCGCACCTCACCATTAGAATTAAAACAAATGTTAAAAACTTTATTTATAAAATATGTGGATTATATTATCTTATGTTACGATATGTATAACGGTAATTCATAGTTTGCTGTGATTCAACAATGGCAAATTGGATGTTCTCTATTTAGTGTGTGTGTTCTCTCTCCCTCTCTTTCCCTTTCTCTTTTCCCCCCCGCCCCCCACCTTTCTTTTTCTCTTTCTCTTTCTCTCTCTCCCTCTCTGTTTCTCTCCCTCTCTGTTTCTCTCCCTCTCTGTTTCTCTCCCTCTCTGTTTCTCTCCCTCTCTGTTTCTCTCCCTCTCTGTTTCTCTCCCTCTCTGTTTCTCTCCCTCTCTGTTTCTCTCCCTCTTTCTCTCTCCCTCTGTTTCTTTCTCCCTCCCTCCTCTCTGTTTGTTTAAATTACAGTGTATTGGAATTTTATGCAACCTATTTTCTTTTGTGTAGCCTCTCCATCCAAGACTAGATCACCTGTTGCTAATGGTGGTGGGATGGGGGAAATCAATGCTAATTTGATGTGTAAACCAAGTCTTGGATTTTAATTTTCCAATTTCTACCCGAGTTGAATTGGTATTTTTGATTTTTTTTTTGTTCCCTATTTGTGTTTTCTGTTCCAGCATCAGTCGCAGTCATGCTGTGCTTTTTCTGAGCATTCCTAATGTGTATATTTTATTAAATCTTATTAAAACATTACTTGGCTATTTCCCTCTCTCGTGTCCTTGCGGAGTTTATTTAGCGCATATACATGAGGTGGGTAGGGAAGAAGCTGAAGCTACCCATCATTGTTTCGGTTGCATGTGTGCAACTGAACAGAAAGATCCCAGGTCAAAGGAGAAAGAAGGAACTTGCGTTTATATAGCGCCTTTCACATCCTCAGGAAGTCCCAAAGAGCTCTACATCCAATGAAGTACTTTTTGAAGTAGTCACTGTTGCAATGTAGGGAAAGCAGCAGCCAATTTGCACACAGCAAGATCCCTCAAATAACAATGAGATAAGTGGCCGGATGATCTGTTTTAGTGATGTTGGTTGAGGGATAAATATTGGCCAGGACCCTGGGTCAGCTGTCATGTCCTCTATTGGAACTCACTGCCAAGGTTCAAACATGACTATTGGACATAATAGTGGAGTGCAATTGCTATCCATGGAGCAATACCCTAGACAGCTCGTCTGCAACTTCAAATGGGGTGAGGAGAAAATAAGGTATCATGCGTTCCTTTCGCTGAATCTTTCAAACTTCAGAAAGCCGCTGACATTTAGTGTGCTATCTTCCCACAACTCAACAATTCCAACAGCGCATGGCTGGTTCTAAGTTTTGCACGAGAGCTTGACGTTATGCCGTGAAAGTGCGGAAAGTCGTCCAGGAGGAGAGGATGGCGTCGCTCGATCCTACAGCTCAACAAGTGAGGCAGGTCCTGCAGAGAGTGAAGGACATCATGCAGTCCACACACTGCACCTCAAGAGCAGTGACTGCGGTTTTATCTGCACTTCACTGTATCAGGAAGAAGGTGCTTGGGGTCTATTAGTAGAGAGATATGGGAACAGTATTCAAGTCTTGGAAAGACTTGGGCTTTACAACAACAACTTTCATTGATACAGCACCTTTAACGTAGTAAAACGTCCCAAAGCGCTTCACAGGAGCGTAATCAGTCAAAATTTGACACCGAGCCACATGAGATATTAGGACAGGTGACCAAAAGCTTGGTTAAAAAGGTAGATTTTCAGGAGGGTCTTAAAGAAGGAGAGAGAGGCGGAGAAGTTTAGGGAGGGAATTCCAGAGCTTGGGGCCTGGGCAGCTGAAGGCACAGCTGGCAATGGTGGAGCGATTAAAATCGGGGATGCGCAAGAGGCCAGAATTGGAGGAACGCAGAGATCTCGGAGGGTTGTAGGGCTGGAGGAGGTCGCAGAGATAGGGAGGGGCGAGGGATTTGAACACAAGGATGAGAATTTTAAAATCGAGGTGTTGCTGGACCGGGAGCCAATGTAGGTCAGCGAGCATAGGGGGTGATGGGTGAACGGGACTTGGTGCGAGTTAGGATACGGGCAGCAGAGTTTTGGATGAGCTCAAGTTTTCGGAGGCTGACCAGGAGAGCATTGGAATAGGGAGAATTAATAGTAATACTCTAGGCACCTCCAATTCTAGCCTCTAGCGCATCCCCAATTTCCATTACTCCACCATTACTTGCTGTGCCTTCAGCTGCCTAGGCCCTAAGCTCTGGAATTCCCTCGTTAAATCTCTACTTCCAAGATGCTCCATAAAACCTACCTCTTTGACCAAGCTTTTGGTCACCTGTCCTAATATCTCCTTATGTGGCTTGGTGACAAATTTTGTTTGATAATCACTCCTGTGAAGTGCCTTGGGACGTTTTACTATGTTAAAGGCTCTATATAAATGCAAGTTATTGTTTTAATAGGCTATTTGACCATGAGAGGCATCAAAGCCAAGGCACAGTCCTCTTTGTACATAATATGTGCACCACCTGCATTCCCAGCAGGAATTGTTGGATTAGGAATCCCTCCCTAACCCAGAATGGCTGAGGCCAATTGTAGCCCCTCTACCATTCCCCCCGCCGGGGCAGATCAGCTAACCCAGCAAAGACTGGGATTGAACCTGGGACCTTGCTGGCCTGTATAGCTCAGCTACTCACTGGATAAACTGACTTGAGTCACTGGAGGACTTGAGACTTTATCTGTTCATTTCTCCTCTCCCTGTGGGTTGTCCCTCATGACCCCTCCCTATCTTGCCTCCGATATAAATGAGTATTCAAAGAAAATCAGCAACAAGATGCCAACATTGTCAAGGCCTTGGAGAGGGTGCAGAAGGGATTTACCAGAATGGTACCAGGGATGAGGGACTTCAGTTATGTGAAGAGACTGGAGAAGCTGGGATTGTTCTCCTTAGAGCAGAGAAGGTTAAGGGGAGACTTAATAGAGGCGTTCAAAATCATGAACGGTTTTGATAAGAGTAAAGAAGGAGAAACTGTTTCCAGTGGTAGAAGGGTCGGTAACCAGAGGACACAGATTTAAGGTGATTCGTAAAAGGGTCAGAGGTGACATGAGGAAACATTTTTTTTTACACAAGTTGTTGTCATCTCAAATGCGCTGCCTGAAAGGTCGGTGGAAGCAGATTCGATAGTAACTTTCAAAAGGGAATTGGATAAATACTTGAAGGGAAAAAATTTACAGGACTATGGGGAAAGAACAGGGGGAGTGGGACTAATTGGATAGCTCTTTCAAAGAGCCAGCTAGGCACGATGGGCTGAATGGCCTCTTCCTGTGCTGCCCCTACTATGATACTGTGATTAGGCATGTTATAGTTGAGTAGGTTTGAGCAAAAGAATTAAATGAAATCAATGTTTTAGTTAATGAGCCATTTGGAATCATGACTTTGTGGGTCTGGAATCTGCAGTCAAAGATATCAAAGCTTAGATTGAATACGTTTCCAGTTTAGAATAAGATGCGCATATTTCTCAATGACTTTATCTTTTTCATCGTACTTAGGTCCTTTTCAAATGATCCACAAACCCTTTTAGCGACTTTTATCTTTACATGGGGGAGGGTGGAATCTATTGTGAGCATTACTCATCTGCCTTGCTGGTGGTGTAGTGCACAATGTTTTGAAAGCTTCAGATAGTGTGGTACATGGCAGTAAATCTTATCAGAATGTTTAGGGCGGCTGATTTGAGTATCATTTGTGGTCTGCTTGCCTAGGGAAGAAAACTAATTTGTCTGTCTCCCCTCTTTCTGTCTGCCTCGATGCCTGCCTGTGTGTTTCTTTCATTAGCTATGCGCCCAGCCCCTTCTCTTTCTGTCATCTCCATACTGCCCTCCCCTCTGCCAATCTCTCTCTGCTCTTTTCCTTTCTCTTTCTTCCTTTCCCCTTTCTGTGTGTATGCGTGTCCTCCTCCCTGTGTTCTTCCCTCTCAGTCTGTGTCTCTTCCTTCTCTCTCGCCTTTCCCTTTATATTTCTCTCTGTCAATCTGTCGGAGGTCCCGTCTTTCGGATGAGACATTAAACCGAGGCTCCCTCTGCCCTCTCAGGTGGATGTAAAAGATCCCATGGCACTATTTCAAAGAAGAGCAGGGGAGCTTCTCCCCGGTGTCCTGGGCCAATATTTATCCCTCAACCAACATCACCAAAAAACAGATTATCTGGTCATTTATTACATTACCGTTTGTGGGATCTTGCTGTGCACAAATTAGCTGCTGTGTTTCCTACATTACAACAGTGACTACACTTCAAAAGTACTTCATTGGCTGTACAGCGCTTTGGGACGTCCTGAAGTTGTGAAAGGTGCTGTACAAACACAAGTTCTTTCTACGTCTCTTTATTCCCCCTTGTAAGAGTTTACCAGCACTCTGTATTTTCAATATTTACCTGTTTTAAATCAATAAAAAGAGGCTGGAACAGCCAAAGAGAATTTAATGAATCACCGTTCATTTTAACTTGTGTCCTCAACAACTCCACGGGTCAATTTTGTCAGCATCTGTCTGTGTTGCAGTAACCTATGGGTGCATTAGGGACTGGAGTAGGCCATTCAGCCCCTCAAGCCTGTTCCCCACCATTCAATTAGATCGCTCTGATCTTATTTATTTGCATGTAGACCATGAACTTTTAAAGTAAAATAATCAGTTGAGTTGGGAATGGGCCTAAATGTGAGTTTTTCATGCAGGCATGAGTTAAGTTTGTTGGGGGGGGGTGCTATATGTGTGGTTAATACGCTAAAACAGTCCATTTATTTGTAGGGTAGCCAACTCTGATTGGACGTATTCCGGGAGGTTTCATCACATGACTGCCTCCTCCTCCCCTCCAATTGGTCGCCCAACACATCCATCTTCACAGCAATTGGCCAATAATGGCGGCTGCAATCCCCACAATCCTCTGGCCTCCAGAAACCGCACTATCCATTTGCCGGTTGAACCAAAGCCCCCATTGCACCCTGGGCATGTTGCGGCCTAGCTGTTTGAGACCGGCTGGAAACATCAAAAATCAAGTTTGTGTAAAAATCTACATTTTGCGATTCGCCAACAGCAGACTCAGGAAGTGGCACAAATCTTTTGTCGAGAAATAACGTTTAAATCCCTCCATTTGCGTCGCTCTCGAGTTGCTGGCACCGTCGGTGTTTCGATTGAGGATTTATCCACATGGTGCTTAAAAAAAAAGCCCTTTTAAACCCTCCTGTGTAGGAGGTTCCCAACCCTCCAGGACTGGCCTGGAACCTCCAGGACTTGAAGATTAATCTCCAGGACACTGCTGGGAGCAAAAACACCCAGGGAGAGAAAAATCATAAGGAGGGCATTCAACAAAAATTGTGTGATTTTTTTTCATTTTCTTACAACAGTTTTGTTTACAAATTATAAAAATATTGGAGGAGGGGTGGGGGGGGGGAAGGGCTGTTTGACCGGGAGGTCATGGGATGAAAGCTCCAGGAATATATCCAGGGTTAGCAAATCTCCCTCCCGGCCCACAAAATTCAAACAGGACAAAAAAGAGCAGCACCAATCGTCGCTGGGTTGCCTGGGTTTCCAGGGGCAGTTCGCCAGGGGGCCCTGGGGGGGGGGCTCCAGGTAGCCCATGACCGCATTTGGGCACACCCCCTGCTTTATGGACTACGAGTGAGTCCAACGGTATGTCCCCCAGCTGTGGACTTAGACCGACGAGCGACTATTTTGAGACTACCCCAGACTCACTTCACTTAAAGACTCCCTACAGTCCAGCAAAGGCGAGAAGACTTATGTCCAGCTTGAATTTTTCTTGGTACCTGTCCTCGCCTCCCCTTGTGAGTCGAGTTTGCCAACTCTGGTTGGACATATTCCTGGAGGTGTCATCACATGACCCTCCCACCTCCAACCGCCTCCGCGCCCCCCACCCCCCCACACTTCCACCATTGGTCGCACAACACGCCCATCCTCGGCCAATCGGAAAGCGAAAAGTCTCTTCGTTACCTGATTGGATGATTCTTGACTTTCAGTCAAGCAGCCATTTTCTCCTTGTCCATAACTTTAATAACGAGTAAACAAAAGTGGTCAAAGAAAATTTTTCAAAAAACACAATTTGTTTAAGGCCTCCTATGATTTTTCTCTCCCGGGTGTTTTGCTCGCAGCAGTGTCCTGGAGATTAATCCTCAAATTCCTGGAGGCTCCAGGGCAATCCTGGAGGGTTGGCAACCCCTATACTTGTGAAGGTGTCAACTCCCGCTGAGCTTGGGGTCCCGCAGGCTCTGGTCTCCCTGCAGCCCCTTGGCTTTGCTCGTGTAGACAGTGAACGTGAGCAGGATATTCGAGTGCTGGGTTAAGAAGGAGCGAACAAACAGACACATTCTTTCCGGCAAATAAAACTCGACGGGAGCTGGATCCGTAGCCCGGGGGCAGGGGATGGGGGCTGAGGTCAATTGCAGTGACCCCCATTGCAGCCCCCCCCCCCACCCCACCCCGGCTGAGGTCAAACCTTCACGGTCTGGGTGGACCAATCACTTTAGCAATCGAACCAATCGAGGTTCGAGCGCTCGGAGAGGGGAGTATTTTTTTTTTGTGTTCTTCACTGACAGGTTTTAAGTGTAAAGTCAGCTAGCTCTGACTTGTTTTTAAATAATATTTTATTATTTTATATTATAACCATACAACAAACTGGGAAGCCAAGCATCTTACTGTTAATAAAAAAAAACCTTGTATTACCATTCGCTCAGTCACATGACACCACAAGGATTCTGCATGTTGCTTGCCTTGAAACCCACCGAACCCATCAGCACCATTTATCGCAGTGCGTCTACACCGCGTACCCTGCGTGTGTTATATTAAAACCCAGGATGAGGCACGCTGCGAGGCAGTGACACAGGGCAGGTGGAGGTAAGATCACATGTTGTGTGAGGACAACAAAGCTCGAGCGGTTCATCAACTCTCTCTGAGACGTGTTGTAGCCGTGACTCACCTTCCCGTCTGTGCTACTTCCATTTGTCTGAATTATTCGTCTCCTCAAGATGAGGGCTATTAGTGCTGGAGGGCGGAACTCTCTCAGGTACATTATTGACTGGATACAGAGTAAAGCTCCCTCCACACTGTCCCATCAAACACTCCCAGGAGGGGATGGGGGAGCAGAGAGGATAGGATGGGGGAGAGGAGAGGATGGGGGAGAGGAGAGGATGGGGGAGAGGAGAGGATGGGGGAGAGGAAAGGATGGGAGGGAGGAGAGGATGGGGGGGAGGAGAGGATGGGGGGGGAGAGGATGGGAGGGAGGAAAGGATGGGGGGGGAGAGGATGGTGGGGGGAGAGGATGGGGGGGGGAGGATGGGGGGGAGGAGAGGATGGGGGGGAGAGGATGGGAGGGAGGAAAGGATGGGAGAGAGGAGAGGATGGGGGGGGAGAGGATGGGAGGGAGGAAAGGATGGGAGAGGATGGGGGGGGAGAGGATGGGAGGGAGGAAAGGATGGGAGAGAGGAGAGGATGGGGGGGAGAGGATGGGGGGGGAGAGGATGGGGGGGGAGAGGATGGGGGGGAAGAGAGGATGGGGGAGAGGAGAGGATGGGGGAGCGGAGAGGATGGGGAAGAGGTTGTAGAACCTGTTTGAAGGATTCTGCAACATAAAGGCAGCTTTCATTCCTGTACGACATGCACCGAGAGAAAGAGCAACACTTGTTTTGTTTGGTTTGTTATTTCTGCTGTGATTTACCCCATGACCCTCCCACCCTCCCATTCCCGAGCCCTCCCCTCCCCTCCCCTCCCCGCCCACCCCTACAAGGACCATCTTAACATCAGACAAACCACTCTGCAAGAATTGAAAGTTAGACAAGAGACAGACAGTGTCGGCCGTGACGGATTGCGAGGCCCCTCACCTCCCCCCCCACCCTCACATTCGGTTCCGGTTCGGATGCAACGGGACCCCGGTCGCGAACTCCTGCTTCTCTATTCCCTCGATGTCCTGTTCGTGTTGGGGGAGGTGCGGAATTGTTTTTTTAAAAAATTCTTCTGAATGTACATTTCTATCTCGCGTCCGTACAGTGTGGGAGAACGGGAGAAACTGAGATGCTGCTGGAACTGACGACGTTTCCTTCCTTCCTTTTGTTGTCGTCGTTTCAAAACAAGTCTTATTTATATTACAAAACGTCACCGTCCTTTCTCGATTCGCTGATTCGTTCTTGCGTTGTGTATGTGTGTGTGTGTGTGTGTGTGTGTGTTATTTTTAATATATATATAATATACTCTGTTGCAGTCGGGCGGTCGATCGAGCGATCGGTCGGACTTACAGGCATCGGCTGCAGCCGCACTTGATGTTTTTCTCCACCTCCTCTGCGAAGGACGATCCGTCACTACACTCGAAGGTGTATTTCCTCCGCTTTACCTGCAACGAGAGGCAGCAACCCCGGCTGTGGCACGACCCCTGGCACTCCACCCAGGAGACCCGCCGGGCGCTCTGGCAGATGGCGTAGCCCCTCTGCAGCTGGTAATAATCGCGCACAGGTACCCCTCGACACTCTGCTTCTGGAAACATTTGGGGAGGTGGGTTTGTGGGGGGGGGTGGGAGCGGGAAGAGAAAATAAAATCAATCAGAACCGCCCGTCATTCTTGGGGACGTAAGGTTACGTTGGCTTAAAAGATCGGCGTGGGGTTGGGTGGAAAGGGGACGATTCAGGGGGAAAGGTGGCGATTCAGGGCGTAAGCGTGACCGCAAGGCGCCCGCGTCTCCTCCGTCTTTCCCCTCCATCCGTCAAACCCCCCCCAACCCGGTCCCATCAAATCTCCGCCCACAAAAACCCGGCCAGAACCCCCTCCCCCGACTCTCCACACCGGGTATCCCCCAATCACGTTTGTTCGAGGGGAGCGAGGTTCGTCTCTCAACGTTAAGTCCAGGTTTTCAGGTGCAACAGGAAACAAAGTCATTCTTGTGCTCCTTTAATTGCAATGTTTTTGGAGTGTTTTTAAAAGAAGAGTTTATCCTCACTGAGACCCGCTCCGTTTTGTCTGTTTCTTTTAATGGATTTTTATGGCATAAGAATAAGTCACTTTAAAAATTGAAACAGTTCCCTGATTGCAGGTTCAATTGTGCATGAACGATAGTTAAATGAGTTGAAATTTAAAATTTTAAAACTTGAAAGAAGAAATATACTAGTGTGGATTCGGAGTTGCCTTGGGCTCCGATTGTTTACGCTGAAAATCACCTCCAGCCCTACAACCCTCCGAGATCTCTGCACTCCTCCAATTCCGGCCTCTTGCGCATCCCCGATTTTAATCGCTCCACCATTGGCGGCCGTGCCTTCAGCTGTCTGGGCCCTAAGCTCTGGAATTCCCTCCCTAAACCTCTCCGCCTCTCTCTCCTCCTTTAAGACGCTCCTTAAAACCTACCTCTTTGACCAAGCTTTTGTTCACCTGTCCTAATATCTCCTTATGTGGCTCGGTGTCAAATTTTGTCTGGTTATCGCTCCTGTGAGGCTCCTTGGGACGTTTCACTACGTTAAAGGCGCTATATAAATGCAGGTTGTTGTTGATTTATGCCCTTTTTGAGTTCGGGTGTATTATAATGAGGTCGGGACGACACTTGGGCCATTTTTCGACAGCGGAAAAATGGGCGCAGCTTCCAGCGACGTTTGGGGTTTAACTTCTGGGTCACGCCCACGGAGGTCACTCCAGACCGTGGTGTTAAAAATGACGTTCGCTGCTTCTTCTGAAAATTATTTTCCCTCTAAGTTTCTCCTCTCTCTTTCTCTCTCTCTCTCAAGTCTCGCCGGCACCTTTACCGAGACACCATGCTTCACGTGTGAGGCTACAGGGTGAGTGTCGATGGGCTATTCTACATTAGGGGCATCACACCTGACATCCACATTGCAGGAGCGTCAGGGCGGCAGGGGACGGGTCACTGGGTCGTGAATCGGAGCAGTCTTTTTAACTTTACGTTATTTATTAAAAATCGTTTTCTAGCTTTAATTTAATTTATTCTGTTTTTTTCAAGGTTATGTAAACTTCTAATCTGCTTTTCTCTGCCTGTTCTCGTCTTGCATTTTAGAACTGTATCTTAAATCAGTCCCAAACTACACAGACACCAGCCCGTCAGGCAGATCTTAAAGAAAGAACTTGCATTTATATAGCACCTTTCACGACCGCAAAACGTCCCAAAGCGCTTTACAGCCAATTAAGTATTTTTTGAAGTGTGGTCACTGTTGGAACGTAGGAAACGCGGCAGCCTATTTGCGCACAGCAAGATCCCAGAATGAAATAACCACCCAGAGCATGTTTTTAAAGTGTTGGTTGAGGGATAAATATCGGCCAGGACACCAGGGAGAACTCCTCTGCTCTTCTTTGAAATAGCGGCCGTGGGATCTTTTACGTCCACCTGAGAGGGCAGACGGGGCCTCGATTTGACGTCTCATCTGAAAGACGGCACCTCCGACAGCGCAGCACTCCCTCAGTACTGTAGTGGGACAGTCAGCCTGGATTATGGGCTCAAGTCTCTGGAGTGGGACTTGTCCCCACGACTCTCTGACTCAGAGGCTACCCACTGAGCCACGGCCGACAACTCAAACACTAAGGCGTAGAGTTTCTGCCTTGGGCGCAAACGGGAAATTGCGTCCAAAATGTGTTTGAAATTGGTTAGGCATTGAGGTTCCGCTAAATTCATTTTCAATATCATAAATGTCAAATCTTCCCTGAACCAGCGCGACCGGGCAGTGCGATAGAACGTAATCATTTCTTTTTTAAAACATTTCCATTAAGTGTATTCTTTGATCTATTTAAGAGCGGTAACTTGGTGCAGTTTTACCAATACAGCTGAAAACTCCCCCGATCTCTTGCGCTGGTTCGGCTGATTTTGCCCGGATTGCACTGATCGAACCAGCGGAAACTCGACCCTTTAAACCGGTAATCCTCCCCCTCGCTCCCTCCAGCCGGTCACGAGTCCTGAGATGAGCCCTTACCTTTGTCGCAGAGGTCGCCGGTGTAACCGTCCTCGCACTCGCACGTGGCCCTCCCGAGGTTGGAGATCTGACACTGGCCGTGCCTGCACTGCAGACTCTTACACGGATTGAACAGCTCCTCCTGCTGGGTGCACAGTGCCCCCTTATGGCCCTCGTCACATTCACAGCGATAGGTCACCACGTCCAGCGCCACACAGCTCCCGTGCACACACCTTTGGGACAGATCGACACACGGTTATCTGGGGCAGTGTAGAGGGAGCTTTACTCTGTATCGAACCCGTGCTGTACCTGCCCTGGGAGTGTTTGATGGGGCAGTGTAGAGGGAGCTTTACTCTGTGTCTAACCCGTGCTGTACCTGCCCTGGGAGTGTTTGATGGGACAGTGTAGAGGGAGCTTTACTCTATATCTAACCCTGTACCTGCCCTGGGAGTGTTTGATGGGACAATGTAGAGGGAGCTTTACTCTGTATCTAACCCGTGCTGTACCTGCCCCGGGAGGTGAGTCAACTCCAGTCTCTGCATTGATATTCCTCACCTTGAGGACTAAACATGAGGCAGGAATCAATCCTGTTATTTTTAACCTGTGAGGATCAGAAACATGCAAAAAAGCTCCAAATTGCAAGAAAATGAACCTAAGGGTTTTTTTTGTGTTAATTTCCTCCCCTCCTCTCCTGACTCCTATCTGAGGGGTTCCACAAGTGCCTTCCACTACCTCACCCCACGTGGTCGTTCATCATTAGTGAACGCAGGCAGTTCAGCAGGCCGTTCCACCATGGGGTGAATCACTGCTGAGCCCGAACCTGTTCCCGCCTCAGCGATCAGGAGCCAGCAATCAGGAGCCGAAGCCCTGGTAGAGTTCCCTTTTCCCTGACCCGGTGGCACTCTAGTGAATTGTAGCAGCCCCAATAAATGCAACTAACACTGCACGGATCAGCCATCAAACCAGGTTCAGTCTGGTCTGTATTGTTAAAATTGGATAGCCCGGTGGTGAAGGATGGATAGAATACTAGAGCCTGGTCCTCAGTGGCTTCTAAGTCTTTATTCACAGAGGTTCCCCTTACACACACAAAACACCCTGGATAAGCTCTCCCATAAAAAGAATACAGAGAGTCCCCAGTTGATACCCACCACCTGACTACAATTAACACTCATTGATATAAATCATACAATTAACATGTACGGCTCAGTAACACTCAGGGTGGTGCCATTACCAGCTGAATGGTTGGGGGGCGCTGGGGGAAGGAGGGGGCTGGGGGACGGAGGGGGCCGGGGGAAGGGTGACCGTGACGGGGGAAGGGGGGGCCCGGGGGAGGAGGGGGCTGGGGGACGGAGGGGGCCGGGGGGAGGAGGGGGCTAGCAGTAGCTGTGAGGGTTCATTGGGAATCGATCCCCTCCACACTGCAAGCTTTGTCTCTCGATGTTCACTGAGACAAACCCTTACACCAGGTGGCTGAGGCGGTAATTTCAACCACTCACTCTCACGATCGTACAAACCAGTGTGTCCCATATCTTCATTTACTGTTTGTGTTATTTGTTGGTATATTAAAAACAAGCCTTTCACCACCTCAGGACGTCCCAAAGCGCTTTACAGCCAATGAAGTACTTTTTGAAGTGTAGCCACTGTTGTAACGTAGGAAACGCGGCAGCCAATTTGCGCACAGCAAGATCCCACAAACAGCAATGAGATAAACGACCAGATAATCGGTTTTAGTTGAGGGATAAATATTGACCCAGGACACCGGGGAGAACTCCACTGCTCTTCTTCGAAATAGTGGCCGTGGGATCTTTTACGTCCACCTGAAAGGTTTAACGTCTCATCTGAAAGCACTCCCTCAGCACTGCACTGGGAATGTCAGCCTGGATTATGTGCTGAAGTCCCCGGAGTGGGACTTGAACCCACAACCTTCTGACTCAGAGGCGAGAGCACCACCCGCAGAGCCACGGTTTACACCAACAGGCACTATGCTCATGGACCTACATTTTCTCCCAGTCCGACAACACCTTGATTTTAAAATTTTCATCCTTGTTTTCAAATCCCTCCACAGCCTCGCCCCCTCCTTATCTCTGTAACCTCCTCCAGCCCTACAACCCTCCGAGATCTCTGCGCTCCTCCAATTCTGGCCTCTTGCGCATCCCCGATTTTAATCGCTCCACCATTGGCGGCCGTGCCTTCAGCTGCCTAGGCCCTAAGCTCTGGAATTCCCTCCCTAAACCTCTCCGCCTCTCTCTCCTCCTTTATGTCGCTCCTTAAAACCTACCTCTTTGGCCAAGCTTTTGGTCACCTGTCCTAATATCTCCTTACGTGGCTCAGTGTCAAACGTTTCTCTGATTTATGTTCCTGTGAAGCGCCTTGGGACGTTTAGCTACGTTAAAGGCACTCTATAAATGCAACTTCTTGTTGAATTTCATGACTTACTTGTGCCCGAGGCAGGGGTCACTAATGGGCTGGTCGCAGCGAGGCCCCCTCCAGCCCGGCTCGCAGTGACAGACGGGCTTGGAGTCGGCCCGGGGTTGGCAGATGCCGTGGAGGCAGACGATCTTCCTGCAGGGCTCGCAGCCTGGCACCACCCCCACCCCCGCCTTCATCTGGGTCTTGGTGAAGTCCTGGAGCTCGTTGTTGATGTACAGGTTCTGGATGCACCCGTGGAAGCTGGAGCCATTCTGGATCTGCCAGAGCCGGAAGGCAGCGGAATTCACGTCAACGGGCATCCCTGGGGAGAGGGGAGAGGGGAGGGGAGGGAAGGGAGGGGAGAGGGGAGGGGGGGGGGAGAGGGGAGGGAGGGGAGAGGGGAGGGGAGGGAAGGGAGGGAGGGGAGGGGAGAGAGAGGAGGGGAGGTGGGGGAGAGAGAGGGCACGGAGCAGAGAAACACAACCCTGATTAAAGGACAGAGACGGTGCAAGCAGCTCCACTGGTGATTAATCTGCGCTGAGCAGCACTGGTCCCAGCAGGAGGTGATATATTTTTATAAACTGCCCATATTTTTATATAAGGCCCCAGCAGTCGCCAACTCTGACGGGTCGTATTCCTGGAGGCGTCATCACATGACCCCTCCCCCCCCCGCCGCCCGCTGTATTCTGCCCCGCCCCCACACTCCCGCCATTGGTCTCCCATCACCGCGACGCCCCGCCCCGCCTTCCCCACGGCCAGCCGGAAAGCGAACAGACTTTTCGTTACCCGATTGGATGATTCTCGACTGTCAGTCAAACAGCCTTCTTTCCCCCATCTCCAGTAATTTTTTATAATTAGTAAACAAAAGTGTTCAAAGAAAATTAATACACACAATCTTTTTTTAAAAAGGCCTCTATGATTTTTCTCTCCCGGGTGTTGCTCGCAGCATGTCCAGGAGATTAATTCCTGGAGACTCCAGGACAATCTAACTCGCTCTGGTCTCTCCACAGTTGCTGACTGACCCGCTGAAAGTTTAGAAGATTAAGGGGTGAAAAAGTTGAGGTGTTTAAGACGATTAAAGGATTTGATGGGGTAGATAGAGAGAAACTATTTCCTCTGGTGGGGGGAGTCCAGGACAAGGTGGGGGGGGGCATAACCTTAAAATTAGAGCTAGGCTGTTCAGGGGTGATGTCAGGAAGCACTTCTTCACACAAAGGGTAGTGGAAATCTGGAACTCTCTCCCCCAAAAAAAGCTGTGAAGGCTGGGGGTCAATTGAAAATTTTAAAACTTGATTGATGGATTTTTGTTGGGTAAGGGGATTAAGGGATATGGAACCAAGGCGGGTAAATGGAGTTAAGATACAGATCAGCCATGATCTAATTGAATGGCGGAACAGGCTCGAGGGGCTGAATGGCCTCCTCCTGTTCCTTTGAGTTTCCAGCAGTGTTTTTTTTTTGCTCTCTAACTGCCTCGCAGTGCTGTGATGGGGTGTTTGGCTCAGCTCGCCCGCGCTCCGGCCTGAAGCGACGCCTAACACAGGCGATCAGCTTCTACTCCCTCCCGCACAACGACTTTCTCCCCATGTTGCTGCTTCCCGGCCGGGATGGAAGGAAGCAAAAGTGGGGTCCGCGTCGAAACCCCCACACTGTTCCGACGGAGCTCAACGCAAGCTCGAGGAACAGCACCTCGTCTTCCTACCGAGCACGTTCCAGCCTTCCCGCCTCAACACTGAGTCCAACAACTTTAGGTCTTAAACCACCGCTCCCACTGCCTCTCCGACAGCAGGTGCTGGGAATGGAGGGCGGATTCACCAGGGCCACTGGGAGTGGGAGGGGGGATGGGAGGTGGGGGCAGAGTTGGGGGGGGGTAGGGGTTTAGGGAAGTGGGGGAGGGTGGGGAGGGGTGGGTGAGTGGGGGTGGGTGGGGGAGTGGGGGAGGGGTGGGGGAGTGGGGGAGGGGTGGGGAGATGGGGGAGTGGGGGGGATGGGGGAGTGGGGGAGGGGTGGGGGAGTGGGGAGGGGTGGGGGAGGGGTGGGGAGATGGGGGAGTGGGGGAGTGGGGAGGAGTGGGGGAGGGGTGGGGAGTGGGGAGGGGTGGGGAGTGGGGGAAGAGTAGGGGAGTCGGGGAGGGGTGGGGGAGGTGTGGGGGAGTGGGGAGAGGTGGGGAGTGGGGAGGGGTGGGGAATGGGGAGGGGTGGGGAATGGGGAGGGGTGGGGAATGGGGGGTGGGGAATAGAGGGGGTGGGGGAGGGGTGGGGAGTGGGGATGGGTGGGGATTAGGGGAGGGGTGGGGAGTAGGGGAGGGGTGGGGGCTGGGGGAGTGGGGAGGGGTGGGGAGTAGGGGAGGTGTGGGGGAGTGGGGGAGGGGTGGGGAGTAGGGGAGGGTGGGGGAGGGGTGGGGAGTAGGGGAGGGGTGGGGGTGGGGGAGTGGGGAAGGGGTGGGGGAGTAGGGGAGGGGTGGGGGAGTAGGGGAGGGGTGGGGGAGTAGGGGAGGGGTGGGGATTAGGGGAGGGTGGGGGAGGTGTGGGGGAGGGGTGGGGAGTAGGGGAGGGGTGGGGGTGGGGGAGTGGGGAAGGGGTGGGGGAGTAGGGGAGGGGTGGGGGAGTAGGGGAGGGGTGGGAGAGTAGGGGAGGGGTGGGAGAGTGGTGGGCTGGATTGGTGTTCGGGGGGGAACCCCTCTCGATACACAGCCGGTGGGGGGGTCCGTACCCCGGGGTCTCCCCACCTTTCTCCGCCACATTCCCGGGCCACAGGAACCTTCTCCTCTTTGCCAGATTTTCAATGTTTCCCTCCCCACCTCTGCTATTCTCCTGTAACCATTCATACCTCCTCTGGACCCAGCTTTTGTTTCTATACCTGTCCCATTCCCTCCCTCCCTGCCTTGCACCATCATTTGTCATTTTGAGCACTCCTGCCCTCCACCCTATCACAGACCCTTTTTTTCTTTCCCTGGCTCTGTACTTGCTTAAAAACTATAGAATCTCTAAAATCTTCGGGTTTTTGACGGAGGGTCATTGACCTGAAACGTTGACTCTCTGTTTCTCTCTCCCCTCCGACGCTGCCCGACCTGCTGAGCGTTTCCAGCATTTCACTACGTTGCTGGACCGGGCTCCTGAACCTGCCAGGTGGGGGGGGGGGGGGGTGGGGGGTGCGGAGAGGGGGCCAGCGGAGGGGCTGCCGCTGCTGGATCAACTACAGCGGTGACAGGGGGACTGTCAGCCGGAGGAAACAGATTCATTCTCTTAAAGAAGAAAAGTACCGAAGGTAAAACGTTAAACGCTCGGCTTGGAACTAAACTCCCAATTCCCGGGTCGCAGGACTGGGATATCCAGATCCGTGTTTTGCTCCCCTCCTCTCCGTGAGCGGCCGACTCGTCCCGTGGTACGGTTCCCGCCGGTGCGTTGGCCGGGTGAGGTCTGACGATGGGCGTCGGCGGACTATTCTACCGCAGGGAACGTCGCGGCCTCACCCAACTCTCTCTCCCCCCTCCTTACCCTGACCGCGAAGCCGATCGTAGAGATCGTACAGAAGAGACACCCCCACCTCCCCTCAGTACCATCGCCCATGGTTTTGAGATCAGCTGGCTGGGTAGAGACCCGAGAATCAAACCTTGGTCCAAACACGGACAAAAAAAGCTATAGTTCCAGAGGTGAGGTGAGAGTGACTGATCTCGACATCAAGGCAGCGTTCGACTGAGTGCGGCACCTAGGGGCCCAAGTAAAACCAAAGTCAATGGGGATCAGGGGGAAAACTCTAGTCAGGAGTGTGATGGAATACTCTCCACTTGCCTGGATGAGTGCAGCTCCAACAACACTCAAGAAGCTCGACACCATCCAGGACAAAGCAGCCTGCCTGATTGGCACCCCATCCACTACCCTAAACATTCACTCCCTTCACCACCGGCGCACTGTGGCTGCAGTGTGCACCATCCACAGGATGCACTGCAGCAACTTGCCAAGGCTTCTTCGACAGCACCTCCCAAACCCACGACCTCTACCACCTAGAAGGACAAGGGCAGCAGGCACATGGGAACAACACCACCTGCACGTTCCCCTCCAAGTCACACACCATCCCGACTTGGAAATATATCGCTGTTCCTTCATCGTCGCTGGGTCAAAATCCTGGAACTCCCTTCCTAACAGCACTGTGGGAGAACCTTCACCACACGGACTGCAGCGGTTCAAGAAGGCGGCTCACCACCACCTTCTCAAGGGGCAAGTAGGGATGGGCAATAAATGGCGGCCTTGTCAGCGACGCCCACATCCCCAGACGGATCTGGCGCCTCAATGATGGGGTAGATTTTAAGGGTGAGGGGGAATTCCAGGTGCGTTGCGGGGGGAACGGGTGTGAACCAGGCCCGGCTCGGCTCCTCTCCTCTTACCTCCGATGTAAAGCGGCGTCTCGCGGTTGAGGGTGGATTGCTTGACGGAGCTCTCCATGCTCTTGGGGATCCCACCGTCAATGGAGAGATTCACCATCTGGTCCAAGGTCACTATCTCCACCGTGTGGAACTGCCCGTCGTTGATTGTCTCCAAGCTGCGGGAAGCACAGAAACAATTGCTGTTTGACCAATGTTTCTCTTCCTTCTCCTCCGCACCCTGACTCTTTGTTACATAGAATTACATAGAGTTCACGGCACAGAAACAGGCCATTCGGCCCAACTGGCCCATGCCGGTGTTTATGCTCCACACGAGCCTCCTCCCTCCCTACTTCATCTCACCCTATCAGCATGTCCTTCTATTCCTTTCTCCCTCATGTGTTTATCTAACTTCCCCTTAAATGTATCTACACTATTCGCCTCAACTACTCCTTGTGGTAGCGAGTTCCACATTCTCACCTCTCTCTGGGTAAAGAAGTTTCTCCTGAATTCTTTATCATAGAATGGTTACAGCACAAAAGGAGGCCATTCGGCCTATCGAGCCCATGCCGGCTCGTTGTAAGAGCAATCCAATTAGTCCCATTCCCCTGCTCTTTCCCCGTAGCCCTGAAAATATTTTCCCTTCAAGTATTTATCCAATTCCTTTTTGAAAGCCACGATTGAATCTGCTTCCACCGCCCTTTCAGGGAGTGCATTCCAGATCATAACAACTCGCAGCATAAAAAAGTTTTTCCTCATGTCGCCTTTGGTTCTTTTGCCAATTACCTTAAATCTGTGTCCTCTGGTTCTCGCCCCTTCCACCAATGGGAACAGATTCTCTTTATTTACTTTCTCTAAACCCTTCATGATTTTGATCACCTCTATCAAATCTCCTCTTAACCTTCTCCGTTCCAAGGAGAACAACCCCAGCTTCTCCAGTCTATCCACGGAACTGAAGTCCCTCATCCCTGGAACCATTCTAGTAAATCACCCTCTCTTTTGCTGACAAGCCTATTATGCGGCACTTTATCAAATGCCTTTTGGAAGTCCATATACACTACATCAACTGCATTGCCCTCATCGACCCTCTCTGTTACCTCATCAAAAAACCCAATCAAGTTAGTTAAACATGATTTGCCTTTAACAAATCCATGCTGGCTTTTCTTAATTAATCCACACTTGTCCAGGTGAGTGTTAATTCTGTCCCGGATTATCATTTCTAAAAGTTTCCCACCACTGAGGTTAAACTGTCTGGCCTGTAGTTGCTGGGTTTATCCTTACACCCTTTTTTGAACAAAGGTGTAACACTTGAAATTCTCCAGTCCTCTGGCACCACCCCCGTATCTAAGGATGTTTGGAAGATTATGGCCAGTACCTCCGCAATTTCCACCCTTACTTCCGTCACCAACCGAGGATGCATCCCATCCGGACCGGGTGATTTATCTACTTTACTGGATTTATTAGTGACTATCTTATATTTATGGCCTCTAGTTCTGGTCTCCCCTGCAAGTGAAAACATCTTCTCTCTGTCTACCCTATCAAACCCCTTCATAATCTTAAAGACCTCTATCAGGTCACCCTTCAGTCTTCTCTTTTCTAGAGAAAAGAGCCCCAGCCTGTTCAGCCTTTCCTGATAAGGGTATCCTCTCCAGTGCCTCTATATCCTTTTTGTAGTACGGAGACCAGAACTGTTCACAATACTCCAAGTGTGGTCTAACCAAGGTTCTATATGAGCTTAGCATAACTTCTCTGCTTTTCAATTCTATCCCTCCTAGAAATGAACCCCAGTGCTTGGTTTGCTTTTTTATGGCCTTATTATGACCTGCATCGCTGCTTGTAGTGATTTGTGTATCTGTACCCCCAGATCCCTTTGCTCCTCTACCCCATTTATGTGGTAGTATGTGGCCCCCTTATTCTTCCTACCAAAATGTAATACCTCACACTTGTCTATATTGAAATTCATTTGCCACTTACACGCCCATTCTGCAAGTTTATTAATGTCGTCCTGTATTTTGTCGCGGTCCTCCTTGGTATTAACTACACCTCCCCCCAATTTGGTGACGTCCGCAAATTTTGAAATTATACTTCCAATTCCCGAGTCCAAATCATTTCTGTAATTGGCGAACAACAGTGGTTCCGGCACCTATCCTTGTGGAATACCACTTCCCACCTTTTGCCAGTCTGAGTAACTACCTTTAACCCCTACTCTCTGTTTTCTGTTGTTGGGATGTGACCTGTGGGGGGGCTGTGGGGGAGGGGAGCTGTGGGGGAGGGGGGCTGTGGTGTTGCTGGGGCTCCTCCAGTACCTTTCTCATTTTTTTTACATAGATATATAGACATAGTTCTCGGAATGTGGGCATTGCTGGGATTTATTGCCCATTCCCTTGTTGCCCTGTGGACTTTAAGATTCAACCGCTGGAATGCGCTGCCCGAAATTCAATAGTAGCTTTCAAAAGGGGAATTGGATAAAAACTTGAAAAGGAGAAACTTGGGGAAAGATCGGGGGGAGTGGGATTAATTGGGTAGCTCTTTCAAAGAGCCAGCACAAGCAAGATGGGCTGAATAGCCTCCTTCTGTGCTGTATGATTCTATGTAACTTGGGACGGGAGTCACACATAGGCCCAGACCGGGTAAGGACGGTAGGTTCCCTTTCTTGAAGGACACCAGTGAACCGGTTGGGTTTTTACCACAATCTGGCAGCTTTCATAGTTATTTTATCAGTCCACAAATCACCGGGTTTTAATGAATTCAGGTTCCCCCAAGCTGCCATTGGTGGGATTTGAACTCACGGCCTCCGCGGAGTTCGCCGGTTTCCCCAGTCCCATAACCACCGAGCCATCCCTTCACGATTGTCGTCGCTTCGTAGCTGAACCGACAACCGCGCATTTTGGCGAGGGTGGAGATGCACAAGTCACGGGAAAGCGGGGTCAGGAGCAGGGACCCTGCCCGACGTCCCCCTCTCCCTAGTCCAGTGATGGAGAGACCGCCTCTAGTGACCCAATCACTCCCCCGGCTCAGATCAGTTAACTCAGCACAAACCGGGGTGCGGGCGGTGGAGAGGGAATTGAATCTGGATCTTCTGGTCCGTATAGTTCCCCTACAAGATAATAAAGAAAGAACTTGCATTTCTAGCGTGCTTTTCACAACCTCAGGACGTCCCAAAGTGCTTCACAACCAATTAATTGCTGTTTGAAGTGGAGTCACTGTTGTAATGTAGGAAACGCGGCAGCCAATTTGTGCACAGCAAGATCCCACAAACAGCAATGTGAGAATGACCAGATAATCTTTTTTTTAGTGATGTTGGTCGAGGGATAAATATTGGCCCAGGACACCGGGGAGAACTCCCCTGCTCTTCTTCAAAATAGTGCCATGGGATCTTTTATGTCCACCTATGAGAGCAGACAGGGCCTCAGTTCAGCGTCTCATCCGAAAGACGACACCTCCGACAGTGCAGCACTCCCTCAGTACTGGCACTGGGAGTGTCAGCCTGGATTTTGAGCCCAACTTCCCGGCTGCCACCTTTGCTGGAGACAGTACGTGACGGGAGGAATAGGTAAACGTACAAGCTCCTCCCCGAACCCCATCACCCCCACCCCCCCCCACCCCCCCCAGTAAAAGGCTCAGTCGGTGAATGCACCCCCAATGAGGAACTTGGGTCCGATTCCTGGATCGTGACGCCTCCCACAGTCTGCTGGCGCTCACTGCCTGGACAGAGAGGCCACTTGGGGTGAGATGCCACAGGGACCGGTGCTGGGACCACTGTTGTTCACCATTTACAGAAACGATTTGGACTCGAGAATCGGAAGTACAATTTCAAAATTTGCAGACGACACCAAACTGGGGCGATGTCGAGATGTGGAACGGGAAGGAGGAGGGGACGGAGAGAGAGAAATTGGTGGAAAAGAAAGGAGGGATGGAATCAGACTGAATTCTGCCTGTTGGGGAGAGACCACGTCAAACTCGCAGCAGCCCCGCTTTTCATCACCTGTAGATAGCGGAGCTCGGGTAACTGCCTGGGTCGTAGCTGACTCGCACGTGACCTTGGTAAAGTTCAACTGCGATGTGGTCGTTGTCTCCGTTGTAAAGCAAGATCCCGTTATCTTCCGCAGTGGAGACCTGAGGAAACAAAAGTCATCTGCATATTATTAACAATCTTGCGTAATGGCATGCACTTCCTGTTCACAAGCTTCACTTCCTGTTGTCACAACTTTTGGTCACGCTTTTCTGTCAACATTGCCCATTCAATTTTGCTATGTAAACTGTCACGATGTAGTTGCAGGCTCTGGCCACTAGGTGGTGTCTGAGTTTCTGTTACCATGTTGTATATTAAAAAAATGCAGATTCATCAACTGACTTTCACTAGTTAAAATACTAGTGAAAGTCAGACAATTTTTTTTGTGTCAGCTGTGGTTCAGCGGGCAGCACTTTCACCTCTGTGGGTTCAAGTTTCACTCCAGACTTGAGCACATAATCCAGGCTGACACTCCAGTGTGAGGGAGGGCTGCGAAATGCTGAACAGCTAATGCAGACCTGAAATTTTGTATTTGTGAAAAGCTGATTTATCTGGTGAGCCTGGATAGGCAGTACATTGCACCGAAGGGACAGGCTCAGAACATTTACTGCCTCATAACAGTCAGATAACAGAGGGGGTCTCCTATAGGCAGTGGGCCAATGTCTCACCGTCTTACCACAAATATTCTCAGTGTAATAAATCCCAACACAAAATCTACAGTAATTGGGCCTGTAAAATACTGTCCTGAACGAATCTGGAATCAGGCATGATGGGGAGCGAAGAGTCAGAGAGGAACTGCACTGAACCTGGAGTCTGTGTGAGTGATGCTGAATCTGGAGTCTATGTGCAGCAGGGTTAAATCTGGAGTCTGTGTGGAGCAGGTTAAATCTGGAGTCTGTGTGGAGCAGGTTAAATCTGGAGTCTGTGTGGAGCAGGTTAAATCTGGAGTCTGTGTGGAGCAGGTTAAATCTGGCGTCTGTGTGGAGCAGGGTTAAATCTGGAGTCTATGTGGAGCAGGTTAAATCTGGAGTCTGTGTGGAGCAGGTTAAATCTGGAGTCTATGTGGAGCAGGTTAAATCTGGAGTCTGTGTGGAGCAGGGTTAAATCTGGAGTCTATGTGGAGCAGGTTAAATCTGGAGTCTGTGTGGAGCAGGTTAAATCTGGAGTCTGTGTGGAGCAGGTTAAATCTGGAGTCTGTGTGGAGCAGGGTTAAATCTGGAGTCTGTGTGGAGCAGGGTTAAATCTGGAGTCTGTGTGGAGCAGGTTAAATCTGGAGTCTGTGTGGAGCAGGTTAAATCTGGAGTCTGTGTGGAGCAGGTTAAATCTGGAGTCTGTGTGGAGCAGGGTTAAATCTGGAGTCTGTGTGGAGCAGGTTAAATCTGGAGTCTGTGTGGAGCAGGGTTAAATCTGGAGTCTGTGTGGAGCAGGTTAAATCTGGAGTCTGTGTGGAGCGGTGCTGAATCTGGCGACTGGAGTCTGGAGACTGGCGTCTGTGGTCTGGCGCCTGGAGAACGGTGTCTGGAGACTGGCGTCTGAAGTCTGGAGTCTGGAGTCTGGAGTGGGTCCTAAGCTTCCTCACACTTACCTGCAGCGAGATGTTGGCCCGGGGCCAGTTCTTCAGCTCGGTGAACTGCAGGTAGGAATCGCGGTCCACGAAGTTGACACTGACCAGCTTGTCGCACCGCGCCCCCCCGAAGCCGGGCAGACACTGGCACAGGGCGCGGGCCCCAAGGCTCACGCACTTTCCCCCGTTGAGGCACTCCTGCAGCTGGCACTGGACGGGGCTCGGGAAAGCCTGAGAGGGGAGTTCACAGAAACGGCCACTGTGGGGAGACAGAGAGCCACAGACAGAAATATAGGGCAATGTGGAGAGGAGCAGGTACAAGATACAGAAACACACACTGTCACTAACTACACCCACAAACGCTCGAATACTATCATTTCCCTTCTGTTTTGCTGGGATATCGTTCCACAGACCTGGCGATACGTCATTCATGTGTTCATTTGTCATGCGTGAGCCTTAACATTCAGCCTCGCCCCTCCCTATCTCTGTAACCTCCTCCAGCCCTACAACCCTCCGAGATCTCTGCGCTCCTCCAATTCTGGCCTCTTGCGCATCCCCGATTTCCATCGCTCCGCCATTGGCGGCCGTGCCTTCAGCTGCCTGGGCCCTAAGCTCTGGAATTCCCTCCCTAAACCTCTCCGCCTCTCTCTCTCCTCCTTTAAACTTCATAAAACCTACCTCTTTGACCAAGCTTTTGTTCACCTGTCCGAATATCTCCTTATGTGGCTCGGTGTCAAATTTTGTCTGTTAATCGTTCCTGTGAAGCGCCTTGGGACGTTTTACTACATTAAAGGCGCTATATAAATGCAAGTTGTTGTTGTTAATGGTGAGCCAAGCTTTATGTTGTACTTAAAAAAAAATTATTATTAGTTCTCAGAATGTGGGCATTGCTGGCAAGGCTGACATTTATTACCCATCCCTAGATGCCCATTTGAGAAGGTGGTAGTGGGCCTTCTAGTAGTTTAACAAAACTGAGGGGTTTTCTAGGCCACTTCATGGGGGCAGTTAAGAGTCAACCACGTTGGTGTGGGGACTGGAGTCACCTATAGGCCCAGACCGGGTAAGGACGGCAGGTTTCCTTCCCTAAAGGACATTAGTGAACCAGTTGGGTTTTTACAACAATCCGACAGCTTCACGGTCACTTTTACTGAGACCAGATTTTTATTTCCAGATCGTCTGTTTTCAAACTGAAAATTCAAATTCTCACACTGCCCGCGGTGGGATTTGAACTCATGTTCTCTGGTTTATTAATCCAGTAACATCACCAGTACATTGACGTCGCCCCATGAGGGGCACTGGACAGCGATCAGGGGCAGGATCCCTGGCTGTTTTCCCCTCCCTTGCTTGTCCAGTTGAACCCTCCCCATCAGCGCCTTGAGACCTGCGAGCTCGACACACATCGCAGGGAGATCAAACCTGGGACCTGCCTGTCTGTACAGCCCAGCTACTCACTGGAGTGCCTCTGGGTCATTCTTCATGTACGGACCTAGACAGTGAGCGGAGTGGGCTATTCCACCGTGGGAGGAATCACATCGGAGCCCAATCTTGCGTTCATCCAATGTACGCACTGGTGCACTTCCTGCGGGATAGCAGTACTGAGGGAGTGCTGCACTGTCAGAGGTGCCGTCTTTTGGATTAGACCTTAAACCGAGGCCCGTCTGCCCTCTCAGGTGGGCGTAAAAGATCCCCTGGCACTATTTTGAAGACGAGCAGGGGAGTTCTCCCTGGTGTCCTGGCCAATATTTATCCCTCAATCAACATCATAAAAACAGATTATCTGGTCATTCTCACATTGCTGTTTGTGGGATCTTGCTGTGTGCAAATTGGCTGCTGCGTTTCCTACATTACAACAGTGACTACACTTCAAAGGGCTGTAAAACATTTGGGACGTCCTGAGGTCGTGAAAGACGCTGTATAAATGCAAGTCTCTTTCTTTAAGTGTCAGCTTGGCTCAGTTGGAAGGAGTGCTACCCTTTACCAACACGTCCTGGGACGGTACGGTGGGAGATGGGGCTGAGAATTGCCGTTACACTGCGTGATTCCTGAGCTGGTGAAATGCTTGCCGGCTCTCACCTGTAACCCTCCGAGCACAGGCAGGTATAGCCCTCGATCCCATCCATGCAAACTCCGTTCCCCTGACACTTGTGATCCTGACAGTCGTCAACGGCAATACTGCAGTTATCGCCCACATACCCGGGGCTGCACTCACATCTGCAAAACACGGCACAAGGATTCCATCAGGGGATTGGGATCAGGATGTGCAGGGCCCCAGTGGCAGAAAGTAGGGCACCAGTTCACACCTTTAAGATCCTACATGTTAGATACAGAGTAAAGCTCCCTCTTCACTGTCCCATCAAACACTCCCAGAGCAGGTACAGCACGGGTTAGATACAGAGTAAAGCTCCCTCTGCACTGTCCCATCAAACACTCCCAGGGCAGGTACAGCACGGGTTAGATACAGAGTAAAGCTCCCTCTACACTGTCCCATCAAACACTCCCAGGGCAGGTACAGCATGGGTTAGATACAGAGTAAAGCTCCCTCTACACTGTCCCATCAAACACTCCCAGGGCAGGTACAGCACGGGTTAGATACAGAGTAAAGCTCCCTCTACACTGTCCCATCAAACACTCCCAGGGCAGGTACAGACCGAGTTAGATACAGAGTAAAGCTCCCTCTACACTGTCCCATCAAACACTCCCAGGGCAGGTACAACACGGATTAGATACAGAGTAAAGCTCCCTCTACACTGTCCCATCAAACACTCCCAGGGCAGGTACAACACGGATTAGATACAGAGTAAAGCTCCCTCTACACTGTCCCATCAAACACTCCCAGGGCAGGTACAACACGGATTAGATACAGAGTAAAGCTCCCTCTACTAAAGCATCAGGAGGATATTCAATGAACCGGCCCTCATCAATCCACCAATTTCATTCAGAGTTTAATAAAATCTGTATCCTGTTCTGTAACTACCCGTGAACGCGATTCAGTGCCTCTGACCTGCACGGATTGTCGTGGCTCCAGTGATTTACTTACTTGGGTCCCTCCGTGGTGATCACGCACTTCGAATCTTGCTGGCAAGGGTTTAAGTCGGATGCACAAAAGTCAACCAGCTCCTCGCACAGCTCTCCTGCACGGAAACAGAGGGACCAGGTCACGGCCTGTCAGTGACGCAGCTTGTACAGAATATTCACAAAACGTCACTAAACACAGTGTCAGTCGTGGCTCAGTGGGTGGCACTCTTACCCCCTCAGTCAAAAGGTTGTGGTTTCACACCCCACTCCAAGAGACTTGAGTATAAAATCCAGGCTGATGCTCCCAGTGCCAGTACTGAGGGAGTGCTGCACTGTTGGAGACATTAAACTGAGGCCCCGTCTGCTCTCTCGGGTAGATGTAAAAAGGTCCAACAGCCACGATGTCAAAGAAGAGCAGGGGAGTCCGTCCTGGGCCAAGATTTATTCCTCAAACAACATTTACTAAAAACAGATTATCTGGTCATTATCACATTGCTATTTGTGGGATCTTGCTGTGCGCAAATTAACTGCCGCATTTCCTACATTACAACAGTGACCACACTTCAAAAAGTACTTCGTTGTAAAGCACTTTGGGATGTCCTGAGGTCGTGGAAGACACTATATAAATGCAAGTTTGTTCTTTTTCACCTACATGGCCTGGGGTGGTGCGTTTTGTGGGGGACGGTGAGGGGACTTCAGTTATGTGGAGAGACTGGAGAAGCTGGGATTGTTCTCCTTAGAGCAGAGAAGGTTGAGGGGAGATTTAATAGAGATGTTCAAAATTATGAGAGGTTTTGATAGAGTAAATAGGGAGAAACTGTTTCCCGCTAGTGGGAGGGTCGGTAACCAGAGGACACAGATTTAAGGTAATTGGCAAAAGAGCCAGAGGGGAGATGAGGAGAAATTTTTTTACGCAGCGAGTTGTTCTGATCTGGAATGTGCTGCCTGAAAGGGCGGTGGAAGCAGATTCAATAATAACTTTCAAAAGGGAATTGGATAAATACTTGAAAAGGTGAAAATTTGCAGGGCTCTGGGGAAAGAGCAGGGGGAGTGGGACTAATTCGATAGCTCTTTCAGAGAGCTGGCACAGGCACGATGGGCCAAACGGCCTCCGTCTGTGCTGTAAGATTCTATGATCAGTCAAGATTCCCACCCTGATTTGCTTGAAGCGGATGTTGGGTTCAGCTGTGATGCTCCCCTTGGTCAAATAGCCAGGTGCGCGCACACGGTGCCGGTATCTGCAGACCTGTGCCCGCCACCCCCCCGGAGGTGTTAATGCCTTCAGGAGAGGAACCAGGGAGAGGCGTGTGTGAAAAGAAAAGAGAGAGAGGGGGGGAGGGAGAGAGAGAGAGAGAGTCAGCACTCTGAGAGGCGGCCACAGCGAGCTGCAGCGCTGGTAGTGGAGGTGAGTACGAACTCATTTAACGGAGAGTTCAATTCACTGGAGGTAGAAAGCCACTGATCCAGTTCATTAACTGTCTCCCGGGCAAAATGCATGGGATTCCTGGGCTGTGATAATTCTTAATTAGCAGTGAGATGCAGAGAGGACGTGCACTGTGTAATTGTAGGTAATTATTGATTTGCGGGTTATTAGCACGAAACCTCTAATCAGGGCTGAATGCAGTGCTGCAGGGGGAGTATGGAGCAGACATTAGCAGGTGCTGCACTCGAAAACTGAGATCTTATCAGTGCTGCGCTCGAACTTTCCCCCATCGCTTCTCCTCGGCTCCATCTTTGCCTCCTGCGCACCGCTCAGTCTGTGGCTCAGTGGGCAGCACTCTCGCCTCTGAGGCAGCAGGCTGTGGGTTCAAGTCCCACTCCGGAGACTTGAGCATGTAATCCAGGCTGACACTCCCAGTGGAATACCGAGTGAGTGCCTCACTGTCGTGTAGGCGCCGTCTCGCGAATGAGATGTTAAACCGAGGCCCTATCCGCTCTCTCAGGTGGATGTAAAAGTCTTGTGTTGTCCACTGGTACCCAAGTAGACAGTGAGTGTTGGCTGGCTATTTGACCAGGGAAGCATCACCACCAAGCCTGATCCTATGAATTCATACATGTGTTTTCCAGTAGGTGCTGACTAAGATCAGACCTGGGACTTTCCTGACCTGGGCAGCTCAGTGCCACACTGGGCAGTGTGGTTATACTCACTGCGCATTCAGCTCACAGTTCTAACATACGCTACCTGATGAGCTAAACCTGCAAGAGAAAGGGTTGTACACCCAGGGAATAGAGCTGGAATCCTTTTGCGGGAACAGCCTCCAGTCCCGTTCTGTGGTCTCCCACCTCCCTCCAGCCCCTTCTCTCAGTCAGTCTCGCAGTGCGGCCATGCCTCACCTCTGTGGTACAGCGGGCACAGGCAGGTGTAATTATTGATTCCATCCAAGCAAGTGGCACCGTTTCTGCACTCGTTCTCTTCACAGTCATCGATATTGGTGGCACAGGTGGTGCCCTTGAAACCCTCCGGGCAGGTACACCTGTCGGGGTGACAGGAGGTCAGAATTAAAATCATCTCAAACACACACAGCTTAACAACAAATAAAAACAACCTCAAGGACTCGATGAACTGCGGCACTTCCCAGCGATTCCGCTTTATCCAAAATGGCCAATCTCCCAGGGACTGGTGGCACTCCCAGTGCAGTACTGAGGGAGCGCTGCACTGTCGGAGGGTCAGCACTGAGGGAGCGCTGCACTGTCGGAGGGTCAGCACTGAGGGAGCGCTGCACTGTCGGAGGGTCAGTACTGAGGGAGTGCTGCACTGTCGGAGGGTCAGTACTGAGGAAGCGCTGCACTGTCGGAGGGTCAGTACTGAGGGAGCGCTGCACTGTCGGAGGGTCAGTACTGAGGGAGCGCTGCACTGTCGGAGGGTCAGTACTGAGGGAGCGCTGCACTGTCGGAGGGTCAGTACTGAGGGAGCACTGCACTGTCGGAGGGCCAATACTGAGGGAGTGCTGCACTGTCGGAGGGTCAGTACTGAGGGAGCGCTGCACTGTCGGAGGGCCAATACTGAGGGAGTGCTGCACTGTCGGAGGGTCAGTACTGAGGGAGTGCTGCACTGTCGGAGGGTCAGTACTGAGGGAGTGCTGCACTGTCGGAGGGTCAGTACTGAGGGAGCGCTGCACTGTCGGAGGGCCAATACTGAGGGAGTGCTGCACTGTCGGAGGGTCAGTACTGAGGGAGTGCTGCACTGTCGGAGGGGCAGTACTGAAGGAGTGCTCCATTGTCGGAGGGGCAGTACTGAGGGAGTGCTGCACTGTCGGAGGGTCAGTACTGAGGGAGCGCTGCACTGTCGGAGGGTCAGTACTGAGGAAGCGCTGCACTGTCGGAGGGTCAGTACTGAGGGAGTGCTCCATTGTCGGAGGGTCAGTACTGAGGGAGTGCTCCATTGTCGGAGGGTCAGTACTGAGGGAGTGCTCCATTGTCGGAGGGTCAGTACTGAGGGAGTGCTTCACTGTCGGATGAGACGTTAAACCGAGGCCCCATCTGTCCTCTCAGGCGGATGTAAAAGCTCTCTTGGCAATATTTGAAGAATATTTATCCCTCAACCAACATCACTAGAACAGATTATCTGGTCATTATCACATTGCTGTTTGTGGGATCTTGCTGTGCGCAAATTGGCTGCCACATTTCCTACATTACAACAGCGACTACACTTCAAAAGTATTTCATTGGCCGTGAATCCTGAGGTGGTGAAAGGCGCTGTAGAAATGCAAGTTCTTTCCTTTTTTTCTTTTATTTTGCTTGAGACCTGGAGAAAGGGCCTGGCTGGGTTGAATGGGTCAGGACAGAGGATGGGGTCGGGGGGGGGATGGGGTTGGGGAGAGGGTGGGGTCAGGATGGGGAGGGGGAGGGGGTGGGGTTGGGAAGGGGGTGGGATCGGGATGGGGTGGGGTTGGGGAGAGGGTGGGGTCATAGAATCATAGAAAGATTACAGCACGAAAGGAGGCCATTCGGCCCGTTGAGTCTGCGCCGGCTCTATGCAAAAGCAATGCAGCTAGTCCCACTCCCCCGCCCTTTCCCCGTAGTCCTGCAAATTTTTTCCTTTCAAGTACTTATCCAGTTCCCTTTTGAAGGCCATGATTGAATCTGCCTCCACCATCCCCTCGGGCAGTGCATTCCAGATCCTAACCACTCGCTGTGTAAAAATGTTTTTCCTCATGTCGCCTTTGGTTCTTTTGCCAATCACCTTAAATCTATGTCCTCTGGTTCTTGACCCTTCCGCCAATGGGAACAGTTTCTCTCTATCTACTCTGTCTGGACCCTTCATGATTTTGAATACCTCTATCAAATCTCCTCGCACCGTCTCTGTTCCAAGGAGAACAACCCCAGCTCCTCCAGTCTATCCGCGTAACTAAAGTCCCTCATCCCTGGAATCATTCTAGTAAATCTCCTCTGCACCTTCTGTAAGGCCATCACATCTTTCCTAAAGTGAAGTCCAGTGTCCAGTTCCCAGAACTGGACACAATACTCCAGTTGTGGCCGAACCAGTGTTTTATAAAGGTTCATCATGACTTCTATACTTTTGTACTCTATACCTCTATTTATAAAGCCCAGGATCCCGTATGCTTTTTTAACCACTTTCTCAACCTGCCCTGCCACCTTCAACGATTTGTGCACATAAACCCCCAGATCTCTCTGTTCCTGTACCCCTTTTAGAATTGTGCCCTCTAGTTTATATTGCCTCTCCCCGTTCTTCCTACCGGAATGTAGTCGGGCAGACACCGTGTTGTGCCCACCCGTTCTCCGTGGCCGGTTGCGGAGCGGAATCCCGCGTGTTACACGGAGACCGGCGGAACAGGAAATGGGAGAAAGTCCCTCCCCCCTCACAATAATGGGGGGGCCCTCCCCCTTCCGATAACTCAGTGAGATTATCCAATCGTATCTGGGCCGTAGAGAGGGTGTAGATTTACTAGAATGGTACGAGGGGTGAGGGGCTTCAGTTATATGGAGAGACTGGAGAAGCTGGGATTGTTCTCTTTAGAGCAGAGAAGGTTAAAGGGAGATTTGATAGAGGTGTTCAAAATCATGAAGGGTTCTGATAGAGTAAATAAGGAGAAACTGTTTCCAGCGGCAGGAGGGTCAGTAACCAGAGGACACAGATTTACGGTAATTCGCAAAAGAGCCAGAGGGGAGATGAGGAGACATTTTTTTACGCAGCGAGTTGTTATGATCTGGAATGCGCTGCCTGAAAGGGCGGTGGAAGCAGATTCAATAATAACTTTCAAAAGGGAATTGGATAAATACTTGAAGGGAAAAAAATTTGCAGGAGAAACAGCGGTGCGGTGGGGGGGGGGGTTCATTGGAGAGCTCTTTCAGAGAGCCATCATGGGCACGATGGGCCAAATGGCCTCCTTTTGTGCTGTAAGATTTTATGATTCTATGATACGGACCTGGTCAGTGCTGAGCCAGTTGATTTCGGTTGGGTTGCCGGTCGGGGGTCTCACAATCAGCCTCAGTGTTGCTGGACTAGGGAAAAGGGGAAAAATTGTCCAGGGTTCCTGATCGTGTATCTGTGTTTTTTTTTTATTCGTTCATGGGATGTGGACGTCGCTGGCAAGGCCGGCATTTACTGCCCATTCCTAGTTGCCCCTTGAGAAGGTGGTGGTGAGCCGCCTTCTTGAACCGCTGCAGTCCGTGTGGTGAAGGTTCTCCCACAGTGCTGTTAGGAAGGGAGTTCCAGGATTTTGACCCAGCGACGATGAAGGAACGGCGATATATTTCCAAGTCGGGATGGTGTGTGACTTGGAGGGGAACGTGCAGGTGGTGGTGTTCCCATGTGCCTACTGACCTTGTCCACATTGTGTGTGTGTGTGTATGGTGTGAGTGAGTGGGTATATGCGCATGTATGTGTGTGTGAGTGTCAGTGAGTGTGAGTCAGTGTGTATGTGTGAATCAATGTGTGTGTGAGTCAGTGTGTCGGTGAGTATGAGTCATCATGTGTGAGTGTGAGTCTGTGTGTGTCTCTGTGTGAGAGTCAGTGTGTGTGAGAGTCAGTGTGTGTCAATGTGTGTCCATGTATGTGTGTGTCAGTGTGTATGAGTGTGAATCAGTGTGAGTCAGTGTGTGTCTGAGTCTGTGTGTGTGAGTCAGTGTGTGTGAGTGTGAGTCAGTGTGTCTGTGTCTGTGTGTGTGAGTGTGAGTCTGTGTGTGTGTGTGTGTGTGTGAGTGTATGTGAGTCAGTGTGTGTGTGTCAGTGTGTGTGTGTGTGTGTGTGTGTGAGTGTGAGTCTGTGTGTGTGAGTGTATGTGAGTCAGTGTGTGTGTGTCAGTGTGTGTCTGAGTCTGTGTGTGTGTGTGTGTGTGTGTGAGTCAGTGTGTGTGTGTGTCTGAGTCTGTGTGTGTGTGTGTGTGAGTCAGTGTGTGAGTGTGAGTCAGTGTGTGAGTGTGAGTCAGTGTGTGAGTGTGAGTCAGTGTGTGTCTGTGTCCGTGTGTGTGAGTGTGAGTCACTGTGTGTGCGTGAGTGTGAGTCAGTGTGTGTGAGTTTCTGTGTGAGTGTGAGTCAGTGTGTGAGTAAGAGTCAGACTGAGTCAGTGTGTGTGTGAGTGTGAGTCAGTGTGTGTGAGAGTGAGTCAGTGTGTGTGGGGATGTTGAATGAGGACGGATCAGGCACAGCTGTGATGCCGCTAATGGTCGAATAGCAAGCTGACACTCACTGTCTAGACTCACGTGGACAGCAACAATGTAAGATGCTGGTGAAAGACTGATCCCATCACCCTCCCCGCCCCACACACGAGTCAGGGAGAAAACTGGAGAGGAAAGAACACAAAAAAAACAATGAAAGGGTGAAGAGTGGAGAGTGAGTGTTACTGAGCGAGGCAGCTGGGAATGTTTGGGTCTGTTTACACAGCGGATCGAATTCACCCCCAATCTATTGAAGCCAATGGAATCCAATCCCCCTGATTATTTACACGGCTCCACAGTCTCCGGTCCTCCCCCCACCCCCAGAAGGACATGTGTTGTACTGTATTGAGTTACAGCCCTGGGTCACGGTCATGTGTTTCAGGGGTGGTGGTGGGGGGGATGGGCGAGGAAGCTGCAGGCACTCAGCATTCACCTTTTGTCTCCCTCATCCGTGCCTTTGTTACCTCCAGACTGGACTATTCCAATGCTCTCCTGGCCGGCCTCTCATCTTCCATCCTCCATAAACTTCAGCTCATCCAAAACTCTGCTGCCCTGTATCCTAACTCGCACCAAGTCCCGTTCACCCATCACCCCCTGTGCTCACTGACCTACATTGGCTCCCGGTCCAAGAATGCCTTGATTTTAAAATTCTCATCTTTGTTTTCAAATCCCTCCATGGCCTCGCCCCTCCCTATCTCTGTAACCTCCTCCAGCCCTACAACCCTCCGAGATCTCTGCGCTCCTCCAATTCTGGCCTCTTGCACATCCCCGATTTTAATCGCTCCACCATTGGCGGCCGTGCCTTCAGCTGCCTAGGCCCTAAGCTCTGGAATTCCCTCCCTAAACCTCTCCGCCTCTCTCTCCTCCTTTAAGACGCTCCTTAAAACCTACCTCTTTGACCAAGCTTTCGGTCACCTGTCCTAATATCTCCTTATGTGGCTCGGTGTTAACTTTTGTCTGATTTACGTTCCTGTCAAGCGCCCAGGGATAATTTACTATGTTCTCTACTGCCGCACAAGTACCACGCCAAGTTTCTCACCGATATATCTTCACTGCTTTCCTCCTTCACCCTCTGCACCGAGCGACTTCTCATCATCGGTGATTTCAACCTCCATCTCAACTCATCGTGCCCTCTCTCCTCTGAGTTCACTGCCCTCCTATTCTGCCTTAGGCTCTCCCTCCATATAAACTCCCCTGCCATACTCACGGACATTCCCCTTACCATCTCACGTGGCCTCTCTACTCCCATCGTGTCAATCACAGGTAAGGCCATCTCTAATCACTTCCTTGTATCCCTCTCCACTCATATCCCCTTTCCCCCTCCCCGTCCCATTTCCTTCTGTGTCCGCCCCGGGAAAAAAAAACTTCCCCAAGTCACTTACGACGGCACTTTCAAATTCCCAACTGTCCAGCCTTTGGCCCTCCATTCACCGCGACACTTATGATAAAGGTTCAGAAGCTCGGCCTGATAACACAATGACCAGAAATGCTCCACTGAAAAATTTCCAACAAACGTTCACCTGAGGAAGGAGGAAGCCTCCGAAAGCTTGTGAATTTAAAATAAAATTGCTGGACTATAACTTGGTGTTGTAAAATTGTTTACCACTGAAAAATGGAAGCAAAGCGTATTAGATGTTCCACTCACCAGAACGCGCTGGAGTCTCCCTCCTTCACATGGCAAACCCCCCCATTCTCACAAGGGCCACTGATGCAGGCAGTGATCAGGGATTCACAGTGTTTGCCCTGGAAGAGTTGGAGGAAAAAAAAACGTTACTTTTCGTTGGACTTTTGCGCTCATCGAGACGAGGGGTGTTACTGCTGGTGAAAGAGATGTTTCCCGTTTCGAGTGTGTGCAGTCTACATCATGAAGGGTTAAAATCATGTAGGGTTTTGATAATAGTAAATTAAATAAGGAGAAACTGTTTCCACTGGCAGGTGGGTTGGTAACCAGAGGACACAGATTTAAGATAATTGGCAAAAAAGCCAGAGGGGAGATGAGGAGAATTTTTTTTTTACGCAGTGAGTTGTTCTGATCTGGAATGTGCTGCCTGAAAGGGCGGTGGAAGCAGATTCAATAGTAACTTTCAAAAGGGAATTGGATAAATACTTGAAGGGGAAAAAATTTGCAGGGGGGAGAGTGAGACTAATTGCACAGCTCTGTCATAGAGCCGGCACAGGCAGGATGGGCCAAATGGCCTCCTTCTGTGCTGTTAAGATTTTATGATTGTATACCAGGCGTTCCTAACCCAGTTAGAACACATTTAGACACAGAAGGACGGAATAAGGGGCGACTGGATTGCCTGACCTGCACCATCGAGACATGGTTTAGTCCACAACCCTCCCCGAGTCACGTCATTTGCTGGGAAACTCAAACAAAAAAGAACAGAGATCCTCCCAAAGTTTATTCCGCAGCATCGGAATTTGGCAACAAAAGAAAAAGCGAATTACTGCGGGTGCTGGAAATCTGAACTAAAAACAGAAAACGCTGGAAACACTCAGCAGGTCAGGCAGCGTCTGTGGAGAGAGAGAAGCAGAGTTAATATTTCAACTAGTTGGAACTCCCGTCAGAACAGGAGTAACTGGAAGAGCAGAGGGGTGCGACTAATCGGATGGCTCTTTGAAAGAGTCGGCACTGGCTCGATGGCTCCTTCTGTGCTGTAACCATTCTAGGATTCTATGTTAGAGATTTAACAGTTTAGAAGCAAGTGCAGAGCCAGAGAAATGTGGGGGGTGGGGGTTGGGGAGGGTGGGGGGTCGCAAAGAACAAAATGGTACAGTCTGTGATGGCTCGGAGGGCAGGAGCAATTAAAGGGTGGTAGAAGTTTGGAACTCTCTTCCGCAAACGGCAATTGATACTAGCTCAATTGCTAAATTTAAATCTGAGATAGATAGCTTTTTGGCAACCAAAGGTATTAAGGGATATGGGCCAAAGGCAGGTGTATGGAGTTAGATCACAGATCATCCATGATCTTATCAAATGGCGGAGCAGGCACGAGGGGCTGAATGGCCTACTCCTGTTCCTATGTTCCTAAATGACAAAAGGAGGTGATAATAAAGCTCAACGGAAGCTCGAGGAGCAGCCCCTCATCTTTCCATTAGGCACTTTACAACCTTCCGGACTCAACATTGATTTCAATAACTTCAGATCATAACCACTGCTCCCATTTCTTCGGTCAGTGAGTGCTGGTAATGGTTCTGCTGCTGCCAATTACAGCTACTCCTGATCAATCTTTTGTTTCTTTACTTGTCCCATTCCCACCCTCCTTGCCTTGCACCATCATCCCTTTTGTCATTTAATCATTCCTGCCCTCCACCCTATCACAGACCTTGCCTTTTGTTCTTTCCTCCCCTCTCCCCCCCACCGCCTCCTTTCCCTGGCTCTGTACTTGCTTAAAAACTCTTTTAACATCTTCCCGTTCTGACGAAAGGTCATCGACCTGAAACATTAACTCTGTTTCTCTCTCCACAGACGCTGCCCTGACCTGCTGAGCATTTCCAGCATTTTCTGTTTTTATTTCAGATTTCCAGCGGATGCTTTTGGTGAGGTGATAATGACACTAGTACAAAATCCATGCTTCTCTCCCCACTAAGCAATTCTGCTGTAACCATTTAAACCTCCTCTGGACCCATTTTTTGTTTCTTTACTTGTCTCATATACAGAATAACAGATACCCGGGAGTGAGTTACAGGCTGGAATCTAATCGAGGGGTTCGGGGTGTTTATATATAGAATAACGGATACCCGGGAGTGAGTTACAGGCTGGAATCTAATCGAGGGGCTCGGGTGGTTTATATATAGAATAACAGATACCCGGGAGTGAGTTACAGACTGGAATCTAATCGAGGGGTTCGGGGGTTTATATATAGAATAACAGATACCCGGGAGTGAGTTACAGACTGGAATCTGATCGAGGGGTTCGGGGGTTTATATATAGAATAACAGATACCTGGGAGTGAGTTACAGGCTGGAATCTAATCGAGGGGTTCGGGGGGTTTATATATAGAATAACAGATACCCGGGAGTGAGTTACAGGCTGGAATCTAATCGAGGGTTTCGGGGGGTTTATATATAGAATAACGGATACCCGGGAGTGAGTTACAGACTGGAATCTAATCGAGGGGTTCGGGGGGGTTTATATATAGAATAACGGATACCTGGGAGTGAGTTACAGACTGGAATCTAATCGAGGGTTTCGGGGGGTTTATATATAGAATAACGGATACCCGGGAGTGAGTTACAGGCTGGAATCTAATCGAGGGTTTCGGGGGGTTTATATATAGAATAACGGATACCCGGGAGTGAGTTACAGACTGGAATCTAATCGAGGGTTTCGGTGGTTTATATATAGAATAACGGATACCCAGGAGTGAGTTACAGGCTGGAATCTAATCGAGGGGTTCGGGGGGTTTATATATAGAATAACAGATACCCGGGAGTGAGTTACAGGCTGGAATCTAATTGAGGGGTTCGGGGGGTTTATATATAGAATAACAGATACCCGGGAGTGAGTTACAGGCTGGAATCTAATCGAGGGTTTCGGGTGGTTTATATATAGAATAACGGATACCCAGGAGTGAGTTACAGACTAGAATCTAATCGAGGGTTTCGGGTGGTTTATATATAGAATAACGGATACCCGGGAGTGAGTTACAGGCTGGAATCTAATCGAGGGGTTCGGGTGGTTTATATATAGAGTAACAGATACCCGGGAGTGAGTTACAGGCTGGAATCTAATTGAGGGGTTCGGATGGTTTAAATATAGAAGAACGGATACCCGGGAGTGAGTTACAGGCTGGAATCTAATCGAGGGGTTTGGGGAGGGTTTGTTGAGAAGCCACACTGACCTTGTAGCCATACGGGCAGCTGCATCTGTAATAATCCAAGGGATGATCCTGGCAGGTTCCTTGGTTCTGGCAGGGTTTGGACACGCACGGGCTGCATTTTGCCAGGATACTCAGTTCCGTTGGACCTGTGCGGAACAACATGGTGGTGTACGTGAACCAGAAAGCAACGATTGTTCTGCTCTCCTGAACCGACTGACGACAACTCTGCGATTTAATTTACGGGCCGGTCCCGGTCAAAGCGATCGACTGCTGTCGCTCAATAGTTATAAAATATTAACATTTTGTTTTACCGTTAGCCCATGAGCAATGGCCTGGCACATCAGCTAGTGACCCGATAATCTCCTCTATATTAGCAATGAGCAACAATATCAAGGTACCCAGGAGACACCAAGAGGGACCGAGTAACAGAACAGCATCTCCATGAGGGATGTAAACTTCAAAGGGTGATTGTGGCACCCACTAGCCTATAAAAATCTCTCTCACAAGGCTTCTGTAATCTCCTCCAGCCCTATGACCCTCCGAAATCTCTGCACTTTCATCGCTCCACCATTGGCGGCCGTGCCTTCAGCTGCCCAGGCCCTAAGCTCTGGAATTCCCCCCCTAAACCTCTCCGCCTCTCTTTCCTCCTTTAAGACGCTCCTTAAAACCACCTGTCCTAATACTGCTTTATGTGACTCGGTATCAAGCAATGTCTGATTTACTCGCCTGTGAAGGGCCTTGGGATGTTTTAACTACATTAAAGGCGCTATATAAATTCAAGTTGCTGTTGTTGTGGTTGCTCAGTGAGAAAGCGCACTGCCTGGTTCGGGTACTGACCACTGACCCCTTGCTGGAAAGCGGGTGTGTGGGCACGCGAGGCCCACCACTGCCGAATAGCCGGCCCAGGCTCCGTGTAGCTGGTATCTGCGGAGGTGTATCCCAGCAGGGAGATAGGGGTTTCTTGTGGAGAAGGAATGGGCACACTGTAAGCCTCGTAGCTCAGTTTGTACTGGAAGAGGAAACCCAGCTTCTTACCCTGGCACTCAAACTTCTTGGCCGGAGTGGTCAATAGGAGCTTTCCCTCCATGTCTCCTGGTCCAGCACAGCGGGCGATGCCAGGCTCTTTGTACCCAGTTTTAACCCAGTCTGAAAGCCAGCGCAGATTGCAGTCACAGTAGAGTGGGTTGGCTCCAATGGCACTGAGAGAGAGAGAGATTTAGGAAGAGTTTTACTCCATCTGGGTTCCATCTTACAGTTCTCCTTTTGTATTATTATTCATTAGTTACAGCACATTGTACCCTGTCCGTGGCTCAGTGGGCAGCACTCTCACTCTCTGGCTTAGAATGGTCGTGGGTTCAAGTCCCACTCCATAAAACTTGAGCACCAAATCTAGGCTGACACTGTTAGTGCAGTACTGAGGGAGTGCTGCACTGTCTAGAGGTGCCATCTTACAATGAGACGTTAAATCAAGGTCCCGTCTGCCCTCTCAGGTGGACACAAAAGATCCCATGGCCCCTATTCAAAGAAGAGCAAGGGAGTTCCCCCACCCCGGTGTCCTGGCCAATATTTATCCCTCAACCAATGTCATTAAAACAGATTATCTTGTCATTATGACATTGCCGTTTGTGGGATCTTGCTTTGTACAAATTGACTGCCCTGTTTCCTACATTACAACAGTGACCACACTTCAAAAGTACTTTGTTGGCCCTAAAGCACTTTGGGATGTCCTGAGATCGTGAAAGGCGCTATATAAATGCAAGTTCTTTCTATTTTTCTTTTTGATGTGTCTCTGCCCTGCAGTGCTACTGGTGTCAACTGAGCACAGGTTCACGGTTGACCCTGGTTCTGCCCTCATCTGACGCCCACGTATTTCCTGTAGGGTTCAATGAATCGACAGCAGTAGAAGGAACCAGCACCGTTCTCCCCCCTCCCTAACCCAGGAGAGCTGACACCAACTTCAGGACCTGTGCAGCTGCCCTGGCCGAGATCAGTTAACCGCATAGGCTCTAGATCAACGCTGGGACCTCCTGGTCTGTCCTGGTCAGGTATTGGTCGGAGCAGAGGCTTCGGGAGCCAACTCCGCATGTTTAACATAATGTGCCATTAACATTTCCTCCACTTACAGGTGAGACAGAGAAGCCACGTCACCAAAGATTCCTTTGGGAAGAGTGGAAATGTCATTCCCATGAAGTGACCTGTGTGGGAAAAGGTAGAGGTAAGTTCAGGAAGTGCACGTAAATCATCACGTGAGTAGTCAGACACTGAGATTGAGCACATCGGGAAGTATACTGAACTTTCGCAAATCCAGAGGATACATTGGACCGAACCCCTTCCCATTCACTCCCATTATATAAAGCCTTAATGGACCAAACCCCTTCCCATTCACTCCCATCATATAAAGCCTTAATGGACCAAACCCCTTCCCATTCACTCCCATCATATAAAGCCTTAATGGACCAAACCCCTTCCCATTCACTCCCATCATATAAAGCCTTAATGGACCAAACCCCTTCCCATTCACTCCCATTATATAAAACCCTAATGGACCAAACCCCTTCCCATTCACTCCCATTATATAGAATCCCAATGGATCAAACCCCTTCCCATTCACTCCCATTGCATAGAATCCCAATGGATCAAACCCCTTCCCATTCACTCCCATTATATAGAATCCCAATGGACCAAATCCCTTCCCATTCACTCCCATTATATAAAACCGCAATGGACCAAACCCCTTCCCATTCACTCCCATTGTATAGAATCCCAATGGACCAAACCCCTTCCCATTCACTCCCATTGTGTAGAATCCCATTCACGTGCATTGGGTAGTATTTTAGATCCAAGTTTAAAGTGTTCCCAGATGAACCATTTTGATTAACGTTGAAGTCATCAGACAACAATCAAACCATGGCCAATTGTGGGCTGGAGACGCAATATTTAAGAAATGTGATCCGTTAGCTGTAAGTGACCTGTTTTTGCTCAGAGTTTGCTGAGTGAATGGTTCCAACGGTTGGGACATGGAAACTTGCAAAGCTGCTGTTTCTACAGAGCCTTTTTTTTAAGTTGCTCTTCCTGTTTCCCCCTCCTCCTCCTGCGTTAGCTATGGCTCAGTGAGGAGCATTCTTGTCTCTGAGTCGTTTGGTCATGGGTTCAAGTTCCACTCCAGAGACTTGAGCACAAAATCCAGGCTGACACTCCTACTGCAGTACTGAGGGAGTGCAGCACTGTCAGAGGTGCCGACTATCAGATGAGATGTTAAACTGTGGCTCTGTCTGCCCTCTCAGGTGGACATAAAAGATTCTTTGGCACTATTTCTAAGAAGAGCAGGAGAGTTCTCCCTGGTGGTCAGGGTCAATATTTATCCCTCAACCAACATCACTAAAAAACAGATTATCTGGTCATTATCACACTGCTGTTTGTGGGACCTGGCTGAGTGCAAATTGGCTGCTGCGTTTCCTACATTACAGCAGTGACTGTAAAGCGCTTTTGGGTCGTCCTGAGGTTGTGAAAGGCCCTGAATAAATGCAAGTTCTTTCTTTCCTCCTCTGAAGTTGTCTCCTCGCTGGGTCTTGCAAAAGCTCTTCATACGCGAGCCTGGATCACTCAGTATGGGCAGGCTATTCCACCACAGAAAGGCATCACAGCCAGACCTGATCCTGTCCACACACACACCCACTTACACTGTGTCAATGGACGGTACTCCAGAGTGGGGAGAAAGGGCCGATCTTTTCCCTTCCTTAGCCCCCGGGTGCTTGAGACTTTGTGTAAACTCTCCTATCACAAGCAGAACATTTCCTGCCCACGTGTAGGTGAACCCCCAGGTCTCTCTGTTCCTGCACCCCTTTTTAAAAATTGTACCCTAAACATATGCTGCACAAACACATTTGTTTGATTGAATTTCTTTCTGTGGCCCCAGTGGGTAAAGTTACACTTTGGAAAGAGAAATGGGAAAACCAGCGAACAACCCCATCAATATCGTGTGTTTGAAGGCCGCATGTTTCCATGGTTACATTGCTGGGTTGTTAGTTACAACCCAAAACAGGCACCCTCCTGTTTATTGTCAAAAGAGGAATTTTACAGCTGACAAGGTCAAGGGAATTTCAATCTCTCTGGGCCAGCCACTTTCAGCTGCCACATCATTGGCACTGGAACAAATCTTAATATTACAGTAATAAACTGACTCACACACCAGAGTAGCTTTACTAACTTATAATAGTAACGCAAAACCAACAACCTTAATAGTAGCAATTTTAAATTTTAAAAAATGTGAACACACGCAGCCTAGATTCTCCAATTTGTGGTCATTTCCAATCAGCTGATGGAAGATCGAGCTGTCCTTCTCCAGTTTTCCTTCGTTCTCTCTTCTACTCACTTTTTCCCCCTTTATTCCTACGCTCTGTCTCCTGCCTCCCAACCAATTACCAACCCATGTCACAAGGCCTCCTGCAATTCCGTGCGCTTTCATTTTTGCTAATAATCTCTTGTGCGGAATCTTATCAAAAGCCTTCTGGACGTCGATATCCACAACAACCACAGACACTCCTTTATCCACCATGTTAGTGACCGCCTCAATAAAACTCAGCGAGATTAGTCAGACTGTGTGGGGGCAATGCAGGGCCTGTGCTGGGATCCTGCTGGGGCCACGCTGGGACCATGCAGGGTCCGTGCAGGGACCATGCAGGGCCTGTGCTGCGATTCTGCTGGGATGATACAGGGCCTGTGCTGGGATTCTGCTGGGATGATGCAGGGCCTGTGCTGGGATTCTGCTGGGATGATGCAGGGCCCGTGCTGGGATCCTGCTGGGGCCTTGCAGGGACTGTGCTGGAGCTGTGCTCGGGTACGGTTCTACAATCGCTGTTGCCTTCTCAGTGGCTATTCTCGAAGTGTGTGCCCAGAGTGTCGGTAAGATATTTGAACACGGAGTCCTATCCTGTCCTCACCCCATGTTCACACACACAAACACACGAGCAATCTTTTTTTTGCACTTTCTCCAGTGCCTCGATATCCTTTGTATAATATGGAGACTCTGCATCCCTCTTCGAACGATAAACGCACAGGCCCTGTGCTTCAATTTCTTCTTAGCCGTCACATCCCACACCCAGTGAGAGATGAGGTCTGTAATTAGTAAACTATCTTCTGCCAGGAACACTCAGCAGGTCAGCGAGGGGAACTGTTCCTGGGCTTTCATGAAAGCCCAGGCCTGTTAAATAATCTGCCAGCTTGTTACTGAATTAGGAGCCAGACTGTTGAAGCTATTCGCTCTACAGCAGGGCAGTGCCAGCTCACGTAAGGGAGCGTCTCCAAAAAGATGTCAAAACGAGGAAGGGGATAAAACAAGCCCCCACACTCTTCACAAAGTTTTAAAAAAAAATTTAAGTAGAAATACTAAGTCCTGTGTTTGGTCTCTCCATGACACAAAGAATGAGGCATCGGAAGTAACGTTTATCAAGAGATAGTGAGGGACAGAGAGAGAGATGCAGAGAGATATACAGGAGAGAGAGAACAAAGGGAGACAGAGAGAAAGAGGTAGTGGGGAAAGAGAAAGACAGACAGACAGGGCGAGAGAGACAAACATGGAGAGAGAGACATACACAGGAGAGGAACAGGCGGACAAAGGGGAAAGGGAGAGATAGAAACAGACAGGGAGAGAGAGACATACACAGGAGAGGGGAAGGCAGACAGAAGAGAGAGGGAGAGGTAGAGGGATGGATAGAGTAAAGGCAGGAAGAGACAGAGCAAGATAGAGGAAAGGGAATGGGAGTAATGAACACAGACAGACAGGGAAATAGAAAGAGACAGACAAAGGAGAGAGGGACAGATAAACAGAGAAGGACAGAGACGGAGACAGATAGAGAGAAAGAGAGATCCTTGGACCCATTCCGCTGTAAGTGTGACAGAGCGAATGTCCCCCTATGTCCATGACCTCCAGCCTTGACCCCGCTCGAGCGTCCAGGGTCAAGGTGGGGTCACTTGTTACAAATTCGGGTCTGCTGTCAATACCTTCTTGGGTTCAGTGGCCTCAGTAAGTGGTCTGAGAGTCTTACTTTTGTGGGGCTTGACTCACACTGCCCTGTGTCTACTTGTTCGATAAGGGATTCTGGGGGTTAACAATAGTGACCTTCTTTCCCCCCATGACCTGCTTCTTCAATCTCTCCCATGGCAAGGTGAGCAAACACTTGGTGAGACAAGGCCAGATACAAACCCATAAGCTCCTTCATCTCACTGCATGTTGAACATACAGAGGCATAGCGATGATTGAATTCAATCAGTACAACCTACCTTCCTGTAATGATACAAACTAAAGGCACACCAGGTAAGCCCACGTAATATCATAGTATCATAGTAGGTACAGCACAGGAGGAGGCTATTCGGCCCATCGTGCCTCTGCCTGTTCTTTGAAAGAGCTATCCAATTAGTCCCACTCCCCTGCTCTTTCCCCAGAGCCCTGTAAATTTTTTCCCGTCAAGTATTTATCCAATTCCCTTTTGAAAGTTATTATTGAATCTGCTTCCACCGCCCTTTCAGGCAGCGCATTCCAGATCATTACAACTCGCTGAGTAAAAAAATGTTTCCTTATAGAATCATTACAGCACAGAAAGAGGCCATTCGGCCTATCGATTCTGTGCCGGATTTTTGTAAGAGCAATCCAGTTAGTCCCATTCCCCCACTCTTTCCCCGTAGTCCTGCAAATTTTTTCCCTTCAAATATTTATCCAATTCCTTTTTGAAAGCCACAACTAAATCTGCTTCCACCACCCTGTCAGGCAGCGCATTCCAGATCATAACAACCTCTGGCTCTTTTGACAATCACCTTAAATCTGCGTCCTCTGGTTACCGACTTTTCTGCCACTGGAAACAGTTTCTCCTTATTTACTCTGTCAAAACCGTTTATGATTTTGAACACCTCTGTCAAATCTCCTCTTAACCTTCTCTGTTCTCCAGTCTCTCCACATAATTGGTACACTAATCCCTGGTACCATTCTAGTAAATCTCCTCTGCACCCTCTCTAAGGCCTTAACATCCTTCCTAAAGTTTGGTGCCCAGAATTGAACACAATACTCCAGCTGAGGCCATATCAGTGGGTCATCTTATTTGATTTAAACAAAAATGACATAACTATCCTCCAAAAACTGAGGAAAACTGAGATACAAAGAGGCAGCTAGACAATACTGATTAAGGAGAAAATTGCAGTGCTGGAGAGAGAAGATGTCCTGGAAGGGTCAAGGACAGAATCTATTTGGTTAGAATTAAGAAACAATAGAGGTGCCATTACACTAATGGGTGTATTCTATAGGTCATCAACTGGTGGGAAGGATATAGAGGAGCAAATTTGCAGGGAAATTACTGAGAGTTGCAAGAGCCATAGAGTAGTGATAATGGGGGACTTCAACTATCCTAACATAGACTGGGATAGTAACAGTGTAAGGGGCAAAGAGGGGGAGGAATTTTTGAAGTGTGTTCAGGAGAACTTTCTTGACCAGTACATTTCCGGCCCAACGAGGAAGGAGGCATTGCTGGACTTGGTTCTGGGGAGTGAGGTGGGCCAAGTGGAGCAAGTGTCAGTGGGGGAACATTTAGGGAACAGTGATCATAGTATCATAACATTTAGAATAGCTATGGAAAAGGACAGGGACCACTCTAAAGTAAAAATACTCAATTGGAGAAGGACCAATTTCAGTCGTTTGAGAACGGATCTGGCCCGGGGAAATTAGAATCAAAGATTGGCAGGCAAAACTGTAATTGAACAATGGGAGGCCTTTAAAGAGGAGATGGTTCGGGTACAGTCTAGGCACATTCCCACCAGGGGGCAAGGTAGGGCAACTAAAGCCAGAGCTCCTTGGATGATGAAAGAGAGAGAGAGTAAGATGAAGCAGAAAAAAGGGGGCGTATGACAGAATGTCAGGTTGATAATACAAGTGAGAACCAGGCTGAATATAGAAAGTACAGAGGGGAAGTGAAAAAGGAAATAAGAGGGGCAAAGAGAGAGTACGAGAATAGACTGGCAGCTAATATAAAAGGGAGTGCAAAAGTCTTCTATAGGCATATAAACAATAAACAGGTAGTAAGAGGAGGGGTGGGACTGATTAGGGACCAAAAAGGAGATCTACTCATGGAGGCAGAGGGCATGGCTGAGGTACTAAATGAGTACTTTGCATCTGTCTTTACCAAGGAAGATGCTGCCAAAGTCACAGTAAAAGGAGGTAGTTGAGATACTGAATGTGGTAAAAATTGATAAAGAGGAGATATTAGAAAGGCTGGCTGTACTTAAAATAGATAAGTCACCTGGTCTAGATGGGATGCATCCTAGGTTGCTGAGGGAAGTAAGGGTGGAAATTGCGGAAGTACTGGCAATAATCTTCCAAACATCCGTAGATATGGGGGTGGTGCCAGAGGACTGGAGAATTTCAAGTGTCACACCCTTGTTCAAAAAAGGGTGTAAGGATAAACCCAGCAACTACAGGCCAGTCAGTTTAACCTCGGTGGTGGGGAAACTTTTAGAAATGACAATCCGGGACAGAATTAACAGTCACTCGGACAAGTGTGGATTAATTAAGGAAAGCCAGCACGGATTTGTTAAAGGTAAATCGCGATTAACTAACTTGATTGGGTTTTCTGATGAGGTAACAGAGAGGGTCGATGAGGGCAATGCGGTTGTTGTGGTGTATATGGGCTTCCAAAAGGCATTTGATAAAGTTCCGCACAGTAGGCTTGTCAGCAAAATTGAAGCCTGTGGAATAAAAGGAGCAGTGGCAGCATGGATACATAATTGGCTAAGTGACAGGAAGCAGAGAGTAGTGGTGAACGGTTGTTTTTCGGACTGGAGGGAGGTGTACAGTGGTGTTCCCCAGGGGTCGGTACTAGGACCACTGCTTTTCTTGATATATATTAATGACTTGGACTTGGGTGTACAGGGCACAATTTCAAAATTTGCAGATCACACAAAACTTGGAAGTGTAGTAAACAGTGAGGAGGATAGTGATAGACTTCAGGAGGATATAGACAGGCTGGTGGAATGGGTGGACACTTGGCAGATGAAATTTAATGCAGAAAAGTGTGAAGTGATACATTTTGGTAGGAAGAACGAGGAGAGGTAATATAAACTAGAGGGTACAATTGTAAAAGGGGTGCAGGAACAGAGAGATCTCGGGTATATGTGCACAAATCATTGAAGGTGGCAGGGCAGGTTGAGAAAGTGGTTAAAAAAGCATACGGGATCCTGGGCTTTATAAATAGAGGCAGAGAGTACAAAAGCAAGGAAGTTATGATGAACCTTTATAAAACACTGATTCAGCCACAACTGGAGTATTGTGTCCAATTCTGGGCACCGCACTTTAGGATGGAAGTGAAGGCCTTAGAGAGGGTGCAGAAAAGATTTACTAGAATGGTTCCAGGGATGAGTGACTTCAGTTATGTGGATAGACTGGAGAAGCTGGGGTTGTTCTCCTTAGAGCAGAGAAGGTTAAGAAGAAATTTGATAGAGGTGTTCAAAATCATGAAGGGTCCAGACAGAGTAGATAGAGAGAAACTGTTCCCATTGGCGGAAGCATCAAGAGCCAGAGGACATAGATTTAAGGTGATTGGCAAAAGAACCAAAGGTGACATGAGGAAAAACTTTTTTACACAGCGAGTGGTTAGGATCTGGAATGCACTGCCGGGGGGGTGGTGGAGGCAGATTCAATCATGGCCTTCAAAAGGGAATTGGATAAGTACTTGAAGGGAAAAAATTGCTGGGCTACGGGGATAGGGCGAGGGAGTGGGACTAGTTGGATTGCTCTTGCAGAGAGCCTACATGTACTCAATGGGCCGAATGGTCTCCTTCTGTGCTGTATCTTTCTATGATTCTATGACACAGTGACACACAGACAGATGGATTGCATTCAGGGAAAAGAGATAGACAGGGAGAGAGAGGGAGAGAAATTCAGAGAAAGACAGGGAGGGAGAAGGTAAGAAAGACAGAGAAATAGACAGAGTGAAAGAGGGAGAGGAGGACAGAGATAGATAGGGAGAGAGAGGAAGAGAAAGACAGAGATAGATAGGGAGAGAGGGAGAGGAGGACAGAGATAGACAGGGAGAGAGAGGGAGAAAAAGATAGAGATAGAGTGGGAGAGAAAAAGCGAGGAGTTAGGGAGAAAGACACACATAGACAGGAAGTGTGTGTGTGAGGGAGAGCGAGAGAGAGAGAGAGCAGGGAGGGACAGTCAGGGAGAGAACAGATGATTCAGGAAGAACAGGATAAGTGTTGCATTGCCTTAAGCAAACAAAAGAAAATCAGATGTTTGATTGGAAAGATATAAGCGCAAATCTGCCTCAACATCTGCCTCCCCTCCCCCGAAACTGTCCCCATGTCTGCCTTCCCCCCCACCTCAAGTCAGCTTTGACAATTGCCAGAAACTGAAGCAAACTGTGGAGCAAATGCTGGTTACACTGAAAATACATCTCGGTACAGTCAGGACGATGATAAAGGAGGGGCAGTGGAGCGGAATGCAATACCCCTTCATCACTCTATACCATACAGAGTTCCTCAGTGAGCCAGTAGGTGAGCTCACCACAATGTGGTACTGACCAGGCACGCCCCAGCTTCATTCCCCACTCTGGGCTGTGTTCGCTGATCTCAGCCGGGGCAACAGTCAGAGTGTTTCACTGGCCTCCGTGCCCTGGGCCGGTTCCTGATCCCTACGCTGGAAAATGTGTGTGTGCATCAGGGGCGACTAGGATCGGACTCAGCGGCGATGCCCTCCATGTTCAAATAGCTGGCCTGGACTCACTGCCCTGGCTTGGACACTAAGACTGGCCATTCGCCCTTCTGGGGGCCATATTCCAGCAGGATTCAGGAGAGGAGGGGAGGAAACAGGAAATGAACCCTGCTCGCAATCGCAGGGAGCTAGAAGTCACAACAAATAAAAAAAAACACCTCCAGGATAAAAAGGCACCAATTTAGAGACACTCCCTTGCGGTGTTTGGTGGGACCGGTACACTGTCCTGCGGTCCACCCCCTCAGGCTCTGACCTGCTGTCATTGCCCTTCCTCCCGGTCGCTCAAAGTCAGTAAACACTACATGAGCGAGATTGTGTTTTTGGACAGGCAATTAGTTACCATCATGGATATCTCACCACCTCCCCATCCCCACCACAGCAGGCCGTCCTGAGACTCGGTCACAGGCAGCTCTGGCTGGTATTCAGGCACGGAGGCTGCACACAGCTCCTTAGTGATTCGCTGCTCGAATTCCTCTTGCGTTTATTTATTTTTACTTTCCTAGTTTCCTCCCTTCTCCTCCTCCTCCCTCTACTAAGTCATGATGTGGAGATGCCGGTGATGGACTGGGGTTGACAATTGTAAACAATTTTACAACACCAAGTTATAGTCCAGCAATTTTATTTTAAATTCACAAGCTTTCGGAGATTTCCTCCTTCCTCAGGCAAACATTTGCCTGAGGAAGGAGGAAATCTCCGAAAGCTTGTGAATTTAAAATAAAATTGCTGGACTATAACTTGGTGTTGTAAAATTGTTTACAATTCCCTCTACTAAGGTGCGGGCTGTTGCTGGGATACAGTCACTCTGAGCACTAATCCGCTAGCACCCTCACAGGCTGCTGTCCTTCTGCACCGAAAACATCCCATGAGTCTCACACTGTCGATTCCCTCGTCCCCCACCCTTCGAGTGACATCAACAACAACTTGTATTTATACAGCGCCTTTAACGTAGTGAAACGTCCCAAGGCGCTTCTCAGGAGCGTAAATCAAGAGAAAAACTCACACCGAGACACATAAGGAGATATTAGGACAGGTGACCGAAAGCTTGGTCAGAGAGGCAGGTTTTAAGGAGCGTCCTAAAGGAGGAGAGAGAGGTGGAGAGGTTTAGGGAGGGAATTCCAGAGTTTAGGGCCTAGACGGTTGAAGGCTCGGCCGCCATTGGTGGAGCGATGAAAATCGGGGATGTGCAAGAGGCCAGAATTGGAGGAGCGCAGAGATCTCGAAGGGTTGGAGGTTACAGAGGTAGGGAGGGGAGAGGCCATGGAGGGATTTGAACGCAAGGGTGAGAATTTTAAATTCGAGGCGTTGTCGGACCAGGAGCCAATGTTGGTCAGTGAGCACAGGGGGTGATGGGGGAACGGGACTTGACATTGCCAATTTAGTGCCAAGCTGGGGACACGTTGATCACGGACTGGGACGAGACTGCACCAATTCACTTCATGTAAGGACCTGAGAGTTGGCAAAGAGGTGAGACTTTCACCCTGAGTCTATGCCAGCTGTGAATCTTGGTCCCAGGGATAAGCATGTTGCACCCAGTTTCTGTTGGGTACAGGGTTTAGTGTCAGTGTACATAGAAACAGGAGTGGGCCATTCAGCCCCTCGAGCCTGTTCCACCATTTTATTAAATCATGGCTGATCTGTACCTCAACTCCATTTCCCCGCCTTTGCTCCAAATCCCTTGATCCCCCTACCTAATAAAAATCTATTGATTTCAGTCTTGAAAGCTCTAATTGACCCCCAGCATCCACAGCCTTTTGGGGGAGAGAATTTCAGATTTCTACCACCCTTTGTGTGAAAAAATGCTTCCTGATTTCACTCCTGTAGCTCTAATTTTAAGATTATGTCTCCTCATTCTGGATTCCCTCACCAGAAGAAATAGTTTCTCCACATCTATCCTATTGAATCCTTTTAACATTTTGAACACCTCGATCAGATCACCCCCTCAACATTCTAAACTCAAGGGAATACAAGCCTAGTCTATGCAACCTGTCCTCATAATTTAACCCTTTAAGCCCTGGTATAATTGTGGTGAATCTACGCTGCACCCCCTCCAAGGCCAATATATCTTTCCTGAGGTTAGGTGCCCAGAACAGAATGCAGCGCTCCAGATGTTTATAAGGCACACCTGGTCATTAACAGCTTTGCGGAAAGATCTGTTCTTCTCACTGCTTTGGAGGGACATCGTAAAAGCGTTCGTGAAGATTTCCAATGGTTGCAGGCACGTTCCTTCTTAACGAATTTACGACACTCCTACAGATAGACTTTCCCATCAGTGTCTTCAGCGCTGGGGGTGACTCGTTCACTGAAAGATCTGAGTGTAGGGCCAAGACCCACAGTACAAGACACTACCCAGGCGGAAGAGAGTTGGGGAGAAGAGGAGGTGATTGAGTGAACCCCAAGCTTGGGATTTAAAGGCCCGAAGGTTGCAGGAGGAAGTTGAAGACTGAGGGAGGTGAGGAATTCCATAGTTTTGAGGTTCTGGGAAAGACGTAAGTAGGGTAGGAGAGTGCAATGTCAGTACTGAAGGAGTGCTGCACTGTCGGAGGTGCCATCTTTCAGATGAGATGTTAAACTGAGGCCCTGTCTGCTCGCTCAGGTGGAAATAAAGATCCCATGGCCATTATTTGAAGAAAAGCAGGGGAGTTCTCCCCTGGGGCCAATATTTATTCCTCAACCAACATCACTAAAAACAGATTATCTGGTCATTAATCACATTGCTGCTTGTGGGACCTTGCTGTGCGTAAATTGGTGCCATGTTTCCTGCATTACAACAGTGACCGTACTTCATTGGCTCTAAAGCGCTTTGGGACATTGTGAGAGGTGATTTATAAATGCAAATTCTTTCTTTTCTTTTTAGTAAACGAACTGCAAATTCTATAAGAGAAATCTCAGTAAGCACCTCTCACCTTAATACCTTAGAATGAAAACCTCGCTGTGGAACACTATCTATTTAATTAATCCCGTGTGAAAACTAAATGTCACGTTGGAAGGAAGACAGATATTTAAAATAAAAAGAACTATTCACATTAGCCGGCAGTGCAGACAATTCCAATCAAATCACCGGGGCCCTGCTCCCTCACCTCACTCAGAGATCAATCAACATGCTGTGCTGAACAACACTAGGCATTTATATTACAGGCCCGCTTCCTAAAGTGCTTCTCAATATCATCTTAGGCCTTTAGCATTGCAGGTACAGCATGGGTTAGATACAGAGTAAAGCTCCCTCCACACTGTCCCATCAAACACTCCCAGGGCAGGTACAGCACGGGTTAGATGCAGAGTAAAGCTCCCTCCACACTGTCCCATCAAACACTCCCAGGGCAGGTACAGCACGGGTTAGATGCAGAGTAAAGCTCCCTCCACACTGTCCCATCAAACACTCCCAGGGCAGGTACAGCATGGGTTAGATACAGAGTAAAGCTCTCTCTACACTGTCCCATCAAACACTCCCAGGGCAGGTACAGCATGGGTTAGATACAGAGTAAAGCTCCCTCTACACTGTCCCATCAAACACTCCCAGGACAGGTACAGCATGGGTTCGATACAGAGTAAAGCTCCCTCCACACTGTCCCATCAAACACCCCCAGGGCAGGTACAGCACGGGTTAGATACAGAGTAAAGCTCCCTCTACACTGTCAAATCAAACACTCCCAGGGCAGGTATAGCACGGGTTAGATACAGAGTTAAAGCTCCCTCTACACTGTCAAATCAAACACTCCCAGGACAGGTATAGCACGGGTTAGATACAGAGTTAAAGCTCCTTCCTTCTACAAACGATAGACTATTGAAACACAAACTTCGCATCAACTAGTCATTGCTTCTTACTTTGCCGCTTCTTATCTTCTTAAGCTCAGACCATGACTCCAAACGGCTTTACCGGGACACGGGATTACAAATGAGCCACGGTGACTCATGGGACACCTTGCCTGGGGCACGGGATGTTTGAACCTGTGCTGCTCTTCACCGCAAACATGGTCACCGCCCGAAAACGTTTACCGTCTGCCTAAAACTCGGATCGAAGGCATGTCTGGTCCTGCCCTCCAGTATCAGCCTCTCCGCTCTGGGCTTCTCATTAAAAAGAAGCTCCTCAAACCAACTGACCACTAATCTGTTGCTGAACTGCAGGCTTCTGAATTTATTTCTAATGTAAGCATTGTGGGTGATTCATAGAATCTTACAGCAAGGAGAAGCCATTCGGCCCATCGTGCCTCTGCCGGCTCTTTGAAAGAGCTATCCAATTAGTCCCACTCCCCTGCTGTTTCCTCATAGACCTGCAAATGTTTCCTTTTCAAGTATTTATCCAATTCCCTTTTGAAAGTTATTATTGCATCTGCTTCCATCACCTTTTCAGGCAGTGCATTCCAGATCGTAACAAATCACTGAGCAAAAAAAGTTTCTTCTCATCTCCCCTCTGCTTCTTTTGCTAATTACCTTAAATCTGTGTCCTCTGGTTACTGTCCCTCCTGCCAGTGGAAACAACTTCTCTTCATAATTTTGAACAACTCTATTAAATTTCCCCTTAACCTTCTCTCCTGTAAGGAGAACAATCCCAGCTTCTCCAGTCTCTCCACATAACTGATGTTCCTCATCCCTAGTATCATTCTAGTAAATCTCCGTGCCTCTAGCCAAACTGTTCCAGTACAGCTACAACACTGGCATCTACCCGACAAAGTGGAAAATTGCCCAGGTATGTCCTGTCCACAAAAAGCAGGACAAATCCAATCCAGCCAATTGTCGCCCCATCAGTCTACTCTCAATCATCAGCAAAGTGATGGAAGGTGTCGTCGACAGTGCTATCAAGCGGCACTTACTCACCAATAACCTGCTCACCAATGCTCAGTTTGGGTTCCGCCAGGACCACTCGGCTCCAGACCTCATTACAGCCTTGGTCCAAACATAGACAAAATAGCTGAATTCCAGAGGTGAAGTGAGAGTAACTGCCTTCGACACCAAGGCAGCATTTGACCGAGTGTGGCATCAAGGAGCCCTAGTAAAATTGAAGTCAATGGGAATCAGGGGGAAAACTCTCCAGGAGTTCCTCAGGGCAGTGTCCGAGGCCCAACCATCTTCATTGACCAGAAACTTAACTGGACCAGCCACATAAATACTGTGGCTACAAGAGCAGGTCAGAGGCCGGGTATTCTGTGGCGAGTGACTCACCTCCTGACTCCCCAAAGCCTTTCCCATCTACAAGGCACAAGTCAGGAGTGTGATGGAATTCTCTCCACTTGCCTGGATGAGTGCAGCTCCAACAACGCTCAAGAAGCTCGACATCATCCAGGACAAAGCAGCCGCTTGATTGGCACCCTATCCACCACCTTAAACATTCACTCCCTCCACCACCGGCGCACCATGGCTGCAGTGTGTACCATACACAGGATGCACTGCAGCAACTCACCAAGGCTTCTTCAACAGCACCTCCCAAACCCGCGACCTCTACTACCTAGAAGGATAAGGGCATCAGTCACATGGGAACACCACCACCTGCACGTTCCCCTCCGAGTCACACACCATCCCGACTTGGAAATATATCGCCGTTCCTTCATCATCTCTGGGTCCAAATCCTGGAACTCCCTTCCTAACAGCACTGTGGGAGAACCGTCACCACACGGACTGCAGCGGTTCAAGAAGGCAGCTCACTACCACCTTCTCAAGGACAATTAGGGATGGGCAATAAATGCCAGCCTTGCCAGCGACGCCCACATCCCATGAATGAATAAAAAAAACCCTCTCCAAAGCCATGACATCCTTCCCAAAGGGTGGCCCAGAACTGGATACAATACTTCAGCTGTGGCCGAACTAGTAATTATGTGTGGGAAGATGATTGTGTTTTCCGGTGAGGACTTACAGGAGCCGGAGAGAGCGGAGGCCTTGGAACGCAGAGGCAGGGATACATCGTAAGGAATTGTAACTGAGAATCCTGGGGAAAGAGACAAGGGAAGAAACAAAAATAACAGTTAGAGGCTGGAAAAGGAAATGTGACTTTATTGTCACTTTGTGAGTTGTCCCACACCCCATCTTCCCTTTTCTCCTCTGTGGTGCTCCCTCTGTCTTGATGTTTCAGCTTGGCTCACTGGTAGCACTCTTGTATCTGAATCAGACCATGAGTTCAAGTCCCCACTCCAGAGACTTGAGCACATAATCCAGGCTGATACGCCCAGTGCAGTACTGAGGGAGGGCTGCACTGTCGGAGGTACCGTCCTTTGGACGATATGTTAAACCGAGGCGCCGTCTGCCATCTTCAGGCACGTTGGGAAGATCCCATGAGACTGTTTGAAGAAGAGCAGGGGGAGTCCTTGACGTGGGAGCCTACAGAGTGAGTTAGAGGTGACAGTCTCTACAGCAATTAACCCAACAGAGGCATGCAAATTTGGTGCAATAATTTAACATCACATATATACCCTCCGCATCTACAATACATGTTCCCCAGAGAGTTCGGTAGGAAAAGGAGGAGCTTAGACCAGGTGCTTCTAAACAGAGAGGGGAGGGGGTAAAACAGTGTCATAAAAAGTGTCAGCTGTGGCTCAGTTGGTGTCACTCTTGTGTCTGAGTCTGAAGGTTGTGGGTTTGAGCCCCACTCCAGGGACTTGAGCCCACAATCTAGGCTGACACTCCAGTGCAGTGCTGAGGGAGTGCTGCACTGTTGGAGGTGCAGTCTTTCAGACGAGATGTTAAACCGAGGCCCCGTCTGCCCTCTCAGGTGGATGTAAAAGATCCCATGGTCACTATTTCCAAAGAAGAGCAGGGGCGTTCTCCCCAGTGTCCTGGCCAATATTCATCTCTCAATCAAAGAAGATCTGGTCATTATCTGTTTGTGGGATCTTGCTGTGCACAAATTGGCTGCTGCGTTTCTGACGGTACATAAATGACTACACATCAAAAAAATACTTCATTGGTTGTAAAGTGCTTTGGGAGGTCTTGAAAGGCGCTATATAAATGCAAATTCTTTCTTTCTTTTGGATGAGTCACTTGTTCCATCCTCCCTCTGAGCCAAGACAAGCCTTGCCAGTGACAGAGCCTTTCTTTGCAGCTCTCCCGCTCATCCTGTGGAGTGGGAATTTACGAGCACTGCGCCCGCTACATGTCCCGAGTCATTCAATGCCTGGGGAAACAGTGACCTGGTGGGCGAGTGGGTTATGCCCTCAGCTTCACTCGTACTTTCGAAATGCATTTGTTTTTAAATGACGTTTTTTTTTTGTATTTATTGAGCTGGGGGTGCGCTTATTGTCAACCAGTGTCAGCATCAGCTCCGAGACCAGGCTATGGGTCGCCAACCCTCCGGGATTGTCCTGGAGTCTCCAGGAATGAAAGATTAATCTCCTGGACCCTGCTGTGAGCAAAATCCTGGAAAAATCATGGTGGCATTTTTTTCATTTCCTTTGAACACTTTTTATTCATTAGTTATAAAAATATTGGAGATATTGGGAAACCGTTTGACCAGGCAGAGCGGTTAGAGGGCAGGAGGCCACGTGGATGCAACCTCCAGTAATACGTCCAACCAGACTGGGTGACCCTGGATCAGGGGGCAGTTGTCTATGGTGCGTCACCATTATCGGTGCTGGGAGGGGGACTACAGGCTACTTACAGTGTGGTCAGTTGGCTCATGTTGATGAATGACGTATTGGTCAAGGAGCTGATCCGATTGTTGCTCATGTCCCTGGTGAGGGAAGAATGGAACAATTAGCATCGCTGATTGTAAACCGCTGAGGCGAGAATGGACCTCGTTGTCTCCGTTTTTCCAGGCGGGAGACGAGGGCACGGAGGTCCAATTTAGGGGGCCAACCTGCGCTCAGGATTACCTGCTCTATATGTGGCCTGGCCAGCGGTCCTCAAAGGTAAGTTTATTAAAAACACTTATTCTAATATAGAGGTGGGAGGATAGCTCGTCCTGGCTCCTTAGCAATACTGGGGGACGCTACTAACCCGTGCTCGGCCCCCCTCCCATTCGACACCCACCCCCCCTCTTCCTCCCAGGACTTAACTTAGGACTCCTGACGGTGAGGCAAGTGGCCTGAAATTGGAGGGGACCAGAGCAACAAGCTTATTAAAACGAGGACCAATTTCGGGTGGTCCTCAAGCGGCCTTTTCCGGTTCCTGCCCAAAAACGTGGACCAATTTATTCCTCCATGGGCATGAAGTGCAAAGGTTCCTGTACACGGGATGGGGGGGGTAGGGGGGTGGTTGGGGGATGGAGCACTGGGAGGAGGGTGGGGGCTTAGCAGGGTCAAACCAACAATTGGCCCAGCCTACAATGCGCCATTGGACAGGCGAAATGGTGAGTTGACCCAGTCCATGTTCATGTTGTACCTTCTAGCGTCACAGCACAGCACTCAGGCCAAGGAGCAAGGTTCCTCTCCTCCGATTTACTTCAGGTTATATCCAGAAAGCACAAGACCCAAGGTCCATCTAGTTCGCCTTCTACCACCCTGGTAGTCGCTGATGCAACGATAATGGAGTTGTTGACTAATCATAGCGATCGATCTCTATCAATGAGTCTACAACAGACCCAGACATGAGGTGAGCAAAACCCCCAGTGGTGGAGAGTTTTGGGAACCATAGGTCCAAAGTCACCTGTTCCTCCCGAGCCTGTTACACTCACCACATGTCATGTCTCAAATTACTCATATACCGTATCTCAATATGTTACTTTCTGAAAGGAATCTATCTAATTTGCGCTTGGATGAATCGATACTAACTGGTTCCACCAGGTCCCCTGTTCCATAGATTGACCACTCGCTCACTGAAATATTGTTTCCGCAGATTAGTTTCGAATTTACCCCCCCTTCAAACACGTGGGGAGCAAGGTATGGTGCACACACATCACTTCACCCACAGAAATAAGAGTGCTGAATTTCATCTCCCCTCAAACCCTGCACCCTTGAAATGCACTGCACCTGTCAGAGCCTCAGATCGCCCTTACATACTGTCTCCGGCAAACCCCAGGCTTTAGCACTGCTCCCCGGGAGGAACTGGGGCCAGAATCAGGAGTACAGCTGCAGGCCTCTGCCCCGTGGGCAGACAAGGAGGAAGTCGAGGTGGGAATGTCCCCATCCACCTCATTCTCCTGGTCCCGGATCTATTTCAGGGGAGGGGCAGAGAGCTGATATCACGGGGTGTCTCCATCACTTTTTCCTCCGAGCCACTCCTTTGGAACCAAGCATTTTCCAGACCCTGCGATAAGGGACATCGACCCCATGGTGGGTCATCGTGAACCAACCGCACTCTTCCCACTCCCCAATTTGCTTGTTCAGAGCTGTTCCTGGAAGTGAATTGCCTCTCCCCCCCCACTCCCTCTGCGTCCGCCCCACTCCCAATGCCTCCTCCCACTCCCTCTGCCTGCCCCCCTACTCCCTCTGCCTCCCCCCGCCCCCGGCCAGGATACCTACACCAGCTGCAGATGTTTGAAGGTGTAGAGTACAGTGGGAACTGCACTGAACTGGTTACCATCCAGGTACCTGGAAGATAAAGGAAAGAATTAGTGCTGATGGAATTTTATTAATGGGTTTGCGTTCAGTTTGGAAAGAGACATGCTCACCCATTGGTTGACCCAAGCGTGTAACTGCCCATCTGCTGCCCGTGCTTTTGTTACCTCTAGACTCGACTATTCCAATGCTCTCCTGGCTGGCCTCCCATCTTCCACCTTCCATAAACTTAAGCTCATCCAAAACTCTGCTGCCCGTATCCTAACTCGCACCAAGTCCCGTTCACCCATCACCCCACTGTGCTCGCTGACCTACAATGGCTCCCGGTCTGGGAACACCTTGATTTTAAAATTCTCATCCTTGTGCTGAAGACTCTCCATGGCCTCGCTCCTCCCTATCTCTGTAACCTCCTCCAGCCCTACAACCCTCTGAGATCTCTGCGCTCCTCCAATTCTGGCCTCTTGCGCCTACCCGATTTCCTTTGCCCCACCATTGGCATCTGTGCCTTTAGCTGTCCAGGCTCTAAGCTCTAGAATTCCCTCCCTAAACCTCTCCACCTCTCTCTCCTCCTTTAAGATGCTCCTTAAAACCTATCTCTTTGACCAAGCTTTTGGTCACCTGTTCTAATGTCTCCTTCTTTGGCTCGGTGTCAAATTTTGCCTGATTCACGCTCCTGTGAAGTGACTTGGGACGTTTTATTACGTTAAAGGCGCTATATAAATGCAAGTTGTTGTTGCTGATAGGCAGGGACCAGGAAGGGACCAGTTTAATCCCTGGTCTGCACCTGACAATCTCGGCTAGGACAGCAGTATGAGTGCTACAACTCTGCCCAGCCAGAGAGGAGAAAGAAATCAGCCAGGGTTCCCACTCCTGTTCCCTAGTCAGTGACCGATGTGTGGGGTATCGGGTAGGATTGTTAACCCCCCCAGATGATCCTGGAGTCTCCAGTGTCATAAACTGGATAGTCCGGTGGTGAAGGATGGAATACTAGAGCTTGGTCTTCAGTTGCTTCCGAGCCTTTATTCTCAGAGATCCCATTTACACCCCCTAGATAAGCTCCCTCCTATAAATGGACACAAGAGAGTCACCAATTGATATGCACCACCTGAATACAATTAAGACTAATTGATATAAATCACATGGATACAATTAACATCTAGGAATTAAAGATTAATCTCCTGGACACTGCTGAGAGCAACAACCCAGGAGGAAAATAATCGGGGTCATTAAAAAAATATTGGAGATGGAGGAAAAGGCCGTTTGACTGAGAGTCAAGAATCATCCAATCGGGTAACGAGGAATCTGCTCGCTCAGGATCGGCCTTAATGTCCCCACGATTGAATAGCCGGCCAATGCTCAGTGTCTCCGCTCAACACACGAAGGAGGGCTGGAACTGAACGAAGGTCTTCAGGAGGGGAGAGAAGTGGGGGGAGGGGGAGGGACAATATCTCCCCTGAATGCTCCCCTGAAAAGTCAAAATTCATCCTAATTTTTTAAAAATCGTTTGCTTCCGTGATCTGGATGTCAGCGAGCGGTCTGCGTAACACGGAACCCCCTCCCCAACCCTGGTTTTACTGGAATGCTTTTCCTTTCATCTCCCGACATTCACACATTGTTTTGCAACCCTCTCCCAGCAGCAAACACAGGCCATGAAATACTGCCCCTGGCAACTCAGTCTCTGTAATCAGCACCTTCAGTTGAGATATTTAACGGCAATCTGAAACGTGGGAACTTGTTTAGGGAACAAAGGGAGAGTCGCTGATCGACACACCTGGACTTACAATGGATTGGCCGTACATTCCATCCCCCCCTTCACACCCTCCCCCTCCCCATTGCTCATTCAAACCGTGGGATGAATCGGCAATCATCAACGACAACAACTTGCATTTATATGGCGCCTTTAACTTAGTGAAACGACCCAAGGCGCTTCACAGGACCGTAAATGACACCGAGCCACATAAGGAGATATTAGGACAGGAAGGGGTAGGTTTTAAGGAGCGTCTTAAAGGAGGAGAGAGAGGTAGAAAGGAGGAGAGGTTTAGGGAGGGAATTCCAGAGCTTAGGGCCTGGGCAGCTGAAGGCACGGCTGCCAATGGTGGAACGATTAAAATCGGGGATGCGCAAGAGGCCAGAATTGGAGGAGCGCAGAGATCTCGGAGGGTTTTAGGGCTGAAGGAGGTGACAGGGATATGGAATCAGGACCTGACATCTGTTCATACCACACAACCGGTTTCTGATCCAGTCTGTGGTCCGGGATCAGCAGCAGCGAGGCTGGAGACTCGCAAACATGCGATGTTCGTCGCCATGGCCGCAATCACAAGAACATAAAAAATAGAAGCAGGAGTAGGCCATACAGCCCCTCAAGCCTGCTCCGCCGTTCAATAAGATCATGGCTGATCTTCGACCTCAACTCCACTTTCCCGCCTGATTCTCATATCCCTTGATTCCCCTAGAATCCAAAAATCTATCTATTTCAGCCTTGAGCATATTCAACAACTGAGCATCCACAGCCCTCCAGGGTAGAGAATTCCAAAGATTCACAACCCTCTGAGTGAAGAAATTCCTCCTCATCTCAGTCTTAAATGTCCGACCCCTTATCCTGTGACTATGTCCCCTAGTTCTGGACTCTCCAGCCAGGGGAAACAACCTCTCAGCATCTACCCTGTCAAGCCCCCTCAGAATCTTATATGTTTCAATGAGATCACCTCTCATTCTTCCAAACTCCAGAGAGTATAGGCCCATTCTGCTCAACCTCTCCTCATAGGACAACCCTCTCATTCCAGGAATTAATCTAGTGAACCTTCGCTGCACCGCCTCTAAGGCAAGTATATCCTTCCTTAGATAAGGAGACCAAAACTGTACTCAGTACTCCAGGTGAGGTCTCACCAAAGCCCTGTACAATTGTAGTAAGACTTCCTTACTCTTGTACTCCAACCCCCTTGCAATAAAGGCCAACATGCCATTTGCTTTCCTAATTGCTTGCTGTACCTGCATGCTAACTTTCTGTGTTTCTTGTACGAGGACACCCAAATCTCTCTGAACACCAACATTTAATAGTTTCTCATCATTTAAAAAATATTCTGTTTTTCTATTCTACCTACCAAAGTGAATAACCTCACATTTCCCCACATTATACTCCATCTGCCACCTTCTTGCCCACTCACTTAACCTGTTTATATCTCTTTGCAGACTCTTTGTGTCCTCCTCACAGCTTACTTTCCCACCTAGCTTTGTATCGTCAGCAAACTTGGATACATTACACTCGGTCCCTTCATCTAAGTCATTAATATAGATTGTAAATAGCTGAGGCCCAAGCACCAATCCTTGCAGCACCCCACTAGTTACAGCCTGCCAACCTGAAAATGACCCATTTATCCCTACTCTCTGTTTTCTGTCCTTTAACCAATCTTCTATCCATGCTAATATATTACTCCCAAAACCCATGAGCCCTTATCTTGTGTAACAACCTTTCATGTGGCACCTTATCGAATACCTTTTGAAAATCCAAATATACGACATCCACTGGTTCCCCTTTATCTATCCTGCTAGTTACAACCTCAAAAAACTCTAATAAATTTGTCAAACATGATTTCCCTTTCATAAAACCATGTTGACTCTGCCTAATCATATTATGATTTTCTAAGTGCCCTGTTACCACTTCCTTGATAATGGATTCCAGCATTTTCCTGACGACTGATGTCTAACTGGCCTGTAGTTCCCTGTTTTCTCTCTCTCTCCTTTCTTGAATAGCAAGGTTACATTTGCCACCTTCCAGTCCGCTGGGACCGTTCTAGAATCTAGGGAAATTTGGAAGATCACAACCAATGCATCCACTATCTCTGCAGCCACCTCTTTTAGAATCCTCAGATGTAGGCCATCAGGTCCAGGGGATTTGGCGGCTTTTAGTCCCATTAGTTTCTCCAGTACTTTTTCTCTACTGATATTAATTACTTTAAGTTCCTCACTCTCATTAACCCCTTGATTCCCACTATTTCTGTTATGCTTCTTGTGTCTTTCTCTGAGGCTGGTTGGAATCACGCTGAGAGCCTGTGCCAATCTCCGCTCCCCCGCGTCGCCCCCCCACCCCCGAAATGCGGCTGGACGCAGACCGTGAAACCACCCCCCACCCCCCCTACTCCCTCCCCCCACCCCGACTGAGGCTGGGTGTCGTCGCATCTCCTCCGAATCACACACCATCCCGACTTGGACATATATCGCCGTTCCTTCATCATCACTGGGTCAAAATCCTGGACCTCCCTTCCTAACAGCACTGTGGGAGAACCGTCACCACACGGACTGCAGCGGTTCAAGAAGGCGGCTCACCACCACCTTCTCAAGGGGCAATTAGGGATGGGCAATAAATGCCGGCCTCGCCAGCAACGCCCACATCCCAAGAATAAATAAAAAATATACCACCATCTCAATGAGGGGGCAATAGGTACAGATTAAACACCTTTGGAAGGAGGAGAGGGGGAGAGTTGGGAGTGTGCTGCAGTATAATTTAAACAAAGGTGGGGAAGAATCATTTTGTTTGCTGTGTAGCAACATCATAACTGTTCTCAAAAAGAACATGTTTGTGATATCGCTACACACAGTGACCAGAGCAATTTTGCTTTCTATTCTCTATCCCTTTCGTAGGTGTCAGCTGTGGCTCAGTGGGCAGCACTCTTGCTTCTGAGTCATGAAGGTTGTGGGTTCGAGTTCCACTCCAGAAACATGAGACCATAATCCAGGCCGACACTCCCAGTGCAGTACTGAGGGAGCGCTGCACTATGGGAAGGTGCCGTCATTCAGATGAGATGTTAAACTCAGGTGGACGTAAAAGATCCAACGGCCACTATTTCAAAGAAGAGCAGGGGAGTTGTCCCTGGTGTCCAGGCCAATATTTATCCCTCAACCAACATCACTAAAACAGATTATCTGGTCATTCTCACATTGCTGTTTGTGGGATCTTGCTGTGTGCAAATTGGCTGCCGCATTTCCTACATTACAAAAGCGACTACACTTCAAAAGTACTTAATTGGATGTAAAGCACTTTGGGAAGTCGTGGAGTTGTGAAAGGTGGTATAGAAATACAAGTCTATTTGTTTTTCTCTCTCTCTGTCTTGGCGGTAATTTTAACCGAACCCACCTGGTGAGAAACCGACGCGAAAAGTAAAAACATAGAACCATAGAAAAGATACAGCACAGAAGGGGGCCATTCGGCCCATCGTGTCTGCACCGCCTCGAAGAACAACCAGGTGCCCATTCTAACCCCTCCTTCCAGCACCCGGTCCGTAGCCCTGCAGCTTACAGCACTTTAGGTGCAGGTCCAGGTACTTTCTAAAAGAGTTGAGGGTCCCTGCCTCTACCACCAATTCGGGCAGCGAATTCCATGCACCCACCACCCTCTGGGTAAAAAAGGTTTTCCTCATGTTCCCTCTAATCCTTCCGCCAATCAGCTTAAATCTATCTCCTCTAGTTCTTGAACTCTCTGCTAGGGGAAACAGGTACTTCTGTCTACTCTATCTGGGCCCCTCATAATTTTGTACACCTCAATCAAGTCTCCCCTCAGCCGCCTCTACTCCAAGGAAAACAACCCCAGCCTATCCAATCTCTCCTCGTAGCTGCAATTCTCAAGCCGTGGCAACATCCTTGTAAATCTTCTCTGCACTCTCTCCAGGGCGATGTGGGCAATTGGATCGTGTCAATTTCACACCAGGTCAGTTAGGTTAAAATTAACCCCTTATGTTTCTCTCTCGCCCTATTAACCTGCCTCTTTTTCTCTCTCGCTCGCTCTTTCTCTCTATCTGTTTCGCGTGCACTCTTCCTCCTGCCTCATCACTCCAGATTCACCGTCAAACACTGGTGAATATGTTCAGATGAACGACAGTCTGATTACTGCAGCCCTCCAACCCTCCGAGATCTCTGTAACCTCCTCCAGCCCTCCAACCCTCCGAGATCTCTGTAACCTCCTCCAGCCCTCCAACCCTCCGAGATCTCTGCGCTCCTACAATTCTGGCCTCTTGCGCATCCCCGATTTTAATCGCTCCCCCATTGGCAGCCGTGCCTTCAGCTGTCTAGGCCATAAGTTCTGGAATTCCCTCCCTAAACCTCTCCGCCTCTCTCTCCTCCTTTAAGATGCTCTTGAAAACCTACCTCTTTGACCAAGCTTTTGGTCACTGTCCTGATGTCTCCTTTTGTGGCTCGGTGTCAAAATTTGTTTGACTTACGCTCCTGTGAAGCGCCTTGGGACGTTTACAATGTTAAAGGCACTATATAAATACAAGTTATTGTTGTATTTTACCGGGAGTGAACACACGCGGATCGAAGCCATGGCAGAGAGAATCCAGTTCTCACAGAGGGTCCGTCTAAGCCCCTCTCACTCACAGTTCAGTCACGTTCTTCGGGATTCCTTTTGGTAGAGATTTCAGGTGCTTGTTGCTGCATCGGACGACAGTCTCCAGGCAGGTGCATTCCGCAGGGCACTGAGGGCGAGGACTACAGCTAGTCTCCTCGTAACCTGAGGCAGAAACCACAACTTCACATCACTGACATTTACTCTCCATCTAACCCGTGCTGTACCTGCCCCGGGAGTGTTTGATGGGACAGTGTAGAGGGAGCTTTACTCTGTATCTAACCCGTGCTGTACCTGCCCCGGGAGTGTTTGATGGGACAGTGTAGAGGGAGCTTTACTCTGTATCTAACCCGTGCTGTACCTGCCCCGGGAGTGTTTGATGGGACAGTGTAGAGGGAGCTTTACTCTGTATCTAACCCGTGCCGTACCTGCCCAGGGAGTGTTTGATGGGACAGTGTAGAGGGAGCTTTACTCTGTATCTAACCCGTGCTGTTCGTACCCTGGGAGTGTTTGATGGTGACTCCTGGTTCCATTCCACAGTAACACCCGTCACTTTAATGAACACAAAAGTTCACAAAATAAAAGTGAACAATTTTATTTATCCAAAAGTAAACCAGGTGATTGTTGCCGAGTTACCTTCTTCACACCGGAAGTCCTGGTAAGCCACGTCCTGTAACGGGATCTCTCTCAGGAAGTCCGGCTTCTGGCACCGTGGGTTTCCACTGACTATCTTCCTCTTCCTCAGCCACTCTCCCAACCAGGCCAGTTGGCAGTTACAGTTGAAGGAGTTTGCGAGGAGGTTGCTGAAATCAGAGAGTCAGGGCAGAACATTTAATCTGTGACAGGGCAACTTTCTGTTTACAAAGCTCCAGGAGAAGTGATGGGTTATAAAACTGTGTTTGTTCGCAAACGTGTGTTTGTACATATGTGTTTGTACATGTGCGTCGCATGTGTCTGTATACATGTGTATGTGTGAGTGTTTATGCATGTATGTGTGCACGTGTATGTGTTTATGTATTCATGCGTGTGCGCATGTGTGTATGCATGCATGTGGAAGTGTGTGTTTACGCATGTATGTGTGCACCTGTGCATGTTTTTACGCTTGTGTGTGCGCACGTGTGTGTGTGCATATGTGTTCATGTGTGTACATGCAAACACGTGTGTGCTTTTGTGTGTGTGCATACTTGAAGTACTGTATCTGTTAGTTAGCGATATCGTCGTACAACAATCGTCACAGGTGAATCATGGAATCATTGAAATTTCGGCACAGGAAGAGTGCATTCTGGCGGTAACTCTTCAAATGGTGCTGTCTATTGCAGTCTCATTTCCCTGTCTTTGCCCTGTATCCTTTTACACTCTTCCTTTTCAAATACTTATCTAGTTCCCTTTGAAATGACGTTACAGCCTCACTGGCCACTTGTGGTAAAGGATTCCATGTGTTAATGACCCTCAGTGTGAAAAATAAATCTTCTACCTTCTAGTGATGATCCTGAGACGATCTTGTTCACCCAGTTCAAACAATCTCGCACGACCTACCCTCTCAAACCTTTCAGAATTTTTGAAACCTCTTTTTTAGATTGTCTTCATTCTACGCTGTTCCTAGAGGAAAAAGTCCAATTTGCTGACCCTTTCTTCCTACTAAAACCTCTCATTCCTCATGTTCTGGCCAATCTTCACTGCCTCCTCCCCATGGCTCTAATATCCTTCCTGTAATGGGATGCCCAGAATTGCACAGCTGAGGCTTAACCAACGTCTTCTACAAATTCAACATCACTGGAAGATAGCGCCAATAAATCAGGAACAATACTTTCCAATACATAGAAACATAGAATCATAGAATGATACAGCCAGGAGGCCATTCGGCCCATCGTGTCTGTGTCGGCTCCTTGAAAGAGCTATCCAATTAGTCCCACTCCCCTACTCTTTCTCTATAGCCCTGCAAATTTTTCCCCTTCAAGTATTTCACATCAGGGCAGCAGGGCAGATGGTCAAGGTTGCAAAGGGCAAGTTTGGCAGAGTTGGCATCATGTTCTCCCAGGGCAGATGCAGCATAAGTAGATGCGGAGCAAGCACCAACTACCCTGGCCCAACAACGTGTGTGCATGTGCACGTGTGTCTCTGCATGCGTGTGCGTGCATGTAAATGGTCACGTGCATGTGTATATATGTGCGTGTGTTTTGTGTGTAGATGCAAACGTGCGCGTGCTCGTGTGTGTCTGTGCGTACTTGAGGTAATGTATCTGTTAGCGATGTCACTGCAGCACAATCTTCACAGGTGAATCATAGAATCATTCAAGTGTGCCTCAGCTCTAACCCTAGTCGAACAGTTCCTGCTTCGTTTGTGTGACAATGTTCTATTGAGGGTTCCGTGCATTAGGGTTAGGGTTAGGATTGAGACTATTAACTCTTTGTGCTAAAATGTGGGGCAGTTACGTGCTGGGACTTGGATTTCCATGGTCTGATGTTCATTTCACTTAGAAATGCTCACATTGGTGCAGAGAGGAGACATCCCACCAGTTTGGGCTGAGTTTGAATCCTAGAACCTCACAGCACAGAAGGAGGCCATTCGGCCCATCGTGTCTATGCCGGATCTTTGAAAGAACTATCCGATTAATCCCACTCTCTCCTGCTCTTTCCCCATAGCCCTGTACATTTTTTCCCTTCAAGTATTTATCCAATTCCCTTTTGAAAATTACTATTGAATTTGCTTCCACCGCCCTTTCAGGCAGAGCATTCCAGATCACAACACCTCACTGCATAAAAAATGTCTCCTCACCTCCCCCTCTGGTTCTTTTGCCAATTACCTTAAATCTGTGTCCTCTGGTTACCGACCGACCTGCCAGTGGAAACAGATTCTCCCTATTTACACTAATTTTGAACGCCTCTATTAAATCAGATCCCAGAGGTTGAAGTAGGACGCAATGGGGTAATTGCTGGAGCTGGGATTTTCTGTTGGAGATAGGCTGAGTTCCTGGTATAGCGGGAGTGGAGGGGGAGGAGTTGGAGAATCAGACGGGGAGCCATTCCACTGGCTCCTGGTGGCCCCCTCACCCCTTTCTGGGACATCTCACTAGAAGCGACAGAGGACACACAATGTGCCCAGCCTGATATGGGCGTGCGGATTCAAACCACGGGAACGTGTCATTTGCACCGTAGCAACGCGACGCGCCTTTCTTTTGTCCAGGGTTGCTATGGGGACGTAAGGGGATTTGAAAGGCCACCTTGGCTAGTGTGATTGCGATCGGCGATAATGGTCAAGGTGGGATTCTTGAAAACGATGGTTCTTTTTTTTTAAAAGTGCCTTTTTTTTTGGCCAGCTCGGGAGGCCTCCGCCCAACGCTTCACCGTGACGACCACTCAGGGCGGGCCGTTAGAATCAGCTGGGCTTCCCGCTGACACTCCCAGGCAGGCCGACCGCTCGCCAGGCTGCACTCCCGTCGGGGAGTCAAAAGTCCCACCTGAGTGTCTGAAACTGAAGTGTTCGATTCCTTCAACCCGAGGAGCACAAAATCCCCGGTGGAGGGGAAAGTATGTTTTTTTAGTAAAAGTGCTAAGAACATAAGAAATAGGAGCAGGAATAGGCCATACGGCCCCTCGAGCCTGCTCCGCCATTCAATAAAATCATGGCTGATCTTCTACCTCAACTCCACTTTCCCGCCCGATCCCCGTATCTGTCTAACTTATTAATGGTGAAGTAGAGGTGGTCCTGGTGTAAACAGGGCTGTGAAATAACTTCTGCCACATATAAATGGACAGTCTGAGCAAAATAAACTTCCGTACAGATGGAGAGAAGAACTGATCAATGATGAATGTGCATCTTCCCCGTATACTCACAGGGTGGAGAGAGAGTGCAGGGTGTCGAAGGCAGCTGGTGTGATGGTGGTGATGTGGTTGTCGTATAGCGAGAGCAGGCGCACAGCATTCAGTCCCGTGAAGCTGTCGTTGTGGATACAGTTGATGCGATTATTCCTCAACATCCTGCGGGAAAGAAGGGACGATCAGTTCTCGCAAGAGCGTTTGCTCAGGGTTGATTCAAGACTGATTATTAAAAGAAAACTAACTAGATGAGTAAGAACCATAACTGACTCATAAAGTCCATCACACATAGAGTCCGTCACACATACAGCCCGTCACACAGAGCCCGTCACACGTAGAGTCCGTCAAACGTAGAGTCCGTCACACGTAGAGACCGTCACACGTAGAGTCCGTCACACGTAGAGTCCGTCACACGTACAGCCCGTCACACGTACAGCCCGTCACACGTACAGCCCATCACACGTACAGCCCGTCACACGTACAGCCCGTCACACGTACAGCCCATCACACGTACAGCCCGTCACATGTACAGCCCGTCACACATAGAGTCCGTCACACATAGAGCCCGTCACACATAGAGCCCGTCACACAGAGTCCATCACACGTAGAGACCGTCACACGTAGAGACCGTCACACGTAGAGTCCGTCACACGTACAGCCCGTCACATGTACAGCCCGTCACACGTACAGCCCGTCACACGTAGAGTCCGTCACACGTAGAGTCCGTCACACGTACAGCCCATCACACGTAGAGTCCGTCACACGTAGAGTCCATCACACGTAGAGTCCATCACACGTAGAGTCCATCACACGTAGAGTCCATCACACGTAGAGTCCGTCACATGTACAGCCCATCACACGTAGAGTCCGTCACACGTAGAGTCCATCACACGTACAGCCCCATCACACGTACAGCCCCATCACACGTACAGCCCGTCACATGTACAGCCCATCACACGTAGAGCCCATCACACGTAGAGCCCGTCACACATAGAGCCCATCACACATAGAGCCCGTCACACATAGAGCCCGTCACACGTACAGCCCATCACAGATAGACACTGACACGTAGGGATAAATTTTAATCCCACAAACGGGTGGGTTGGGGACAGGTGGGAAGGTAAAAATTGTAAAAAAGTAAAACTCGACCCCAACCCGCCCACTTCCGGTTTTAACGGAGGCAGGTTGAGGGGCAGGCGTCCAACTGGCTCTTAGGAGGCGGGTCGGTCAGTAAAATCTTTTAAGGAAGCTGCGGGCTTAATAGGTTTTTTATTTTCTGTGGGCTGAGATTCCTGGACCTTCTGCTTCACGCCACGTGAGAGGAGACGAGAAGGCCCAGATCAGCAGGTAAGTGCCTTTATTGCACGGCTTGTGAGCCAGGAGGAGCAGGAGCGTTTCTACCAGGCCCAACAAGCCGACCTGCCGCGATCCCACAAACGCAATCGACCTAACCCCCCCCCACCCCGATCTCCGACTCCCCCCACGATCTCCAAGATCCCCCCCACGATCTCCGACCTCTCCCAACGATCTCCGACCCCCCGCAACGATCTCCGACCCCTCGCAACGATCTCCGACCTCCCCCAATGATCTCCAACCCCTCCCACGATCTCTGACTCCCCATGTCTGAGCCCAATGACCCCCCCCACAATGTCCGCTGACCCTGAAGACTCCCCCGATGACTGACACCGATGACCCTCCCAAGACCCCCGACCCCGATGATGACCCTCCGTGCGATGAATTCCGACCCCGAGCCCTCACCTGATGACCGACCCCACCCCTAATCTAAGACTTGTCTGCTGGCATCCACTCCCTGGCTGTTCTCCCGTCCGACAGACAGCCAGCCTGTCGGGCGGGAAACCTACAAAAAAAATGAATGACGTCCTTACGTCAAATTCGTAAAGACGTCTGGGACACCCGTACTTCCAGGTTTCCCATCAGAAATTCCACCCCCCCCCCACCCCTCCCTCTCTCATTCTCTCCCTCTCTGTCTCTCTTCTTGTGTCTTCCTTTCTCTGTGCAGGGAAGCCTCCCTTAAGGAAACGCTGAACAATCTCCAATCTCTAGTAAGAACATAAGAACATAAGAAATTGGAGCAGGAGTAGGCCAATCGGCCCCTCGAGCCTGCTCCGCCATTCAATAAGATCATGGCTGATCTGATCCCAACCACAAATCTAAAGAACACAAGAAGTCGGAGCAGGACCCGGCCACTCAGCCCCTGGGCCCTCTCCGCCACCCACAGGGCATTGACCGATCCGAACTCAGCTTCATGTCCAATTTCCTGCCCGCTCCCCATAACCCCTAATTCCCTTTACTTCTAGGAAACTGTCTATTTCTGTTTTAAATTTATGAGTAGAAGCTTTGAAGGGAACCCGAGGAGGTATTGAATTTTCCTGTAATTCACTCTTCGTACCCCAGTAATAATCGTCAGCCCATCACACAGCCCACAGTCCTTCAAATCGCACAGTGTAAAATCGATACATCGTCAAGATCCTGTGTCATGTGACATCTTTAAACAGCAACAGAAATGGAACCAGAGCAATAGGACAAAAGATTGATTTATAAAATCAATGCTGTATATGTTATATTTATAAGTTAATCCATCTCTCTACATAAAAGTCTTGCATCCAGTGCATTCGACACACTTGGAAATATCACACCTGCAGTCTGTGGCACTCTTGTACCTGATTGGCTCAAAGATCACTCATAAAACATCCAAGTGACCTCAGGATGGGCCTACCAACAATTAGCCTCTGACTGACCACAAGATGTGCCGTACAGCAATTAGCCTCTGACTGACCTCATGTTGACCCTCAAGAGCAGTAGGTGCATGGGAACACCATCACCTCCAAGTTCCCCTCCCAAGTAACACACACCGACCCGATTTATATATCGGCCGTTCCTTCATCGTGGCTGGGTCAAAATCCTGGAATTCCCTGCCCAACAACACTACCTTCACTACACGGACTGCAGCGGGTCAAGAAGGCGGCCCATCACCACCTTCTCAAGGGGCAACTAGGGACGGGCAATGAATGCCGGCCTTGCCAGCGATGCCCACATCCCAGGAATGAATAAAAAAAGAGTTGTGTCTCGTCACAAATAGCCTCTAAAAGACCTCAGGAAGTGTCCATTCTCGGCAGTGAGGCCCAGTGGCATTAAATGGACAGACCAGCTTAAACATTAGCAGCAGAGCAATACGCTGTGCATTACATGATATAATGCACCCGTCACCTTCTCTGACTTATTATGAGCAATGTCACAGGGGGTCCACGAGCATACATCAAAATCCTCAGCAAGTGTGAATTCATTATCATCAGCATCAATAACATACATGTAATGAACCAGTGCTACTCTGTGAATTTAACCTTTACACTGCCAACCACTATATTCAGCCATGCCTCAGTGGGCAGCACTCTCGCCTCTGAGTCAGAAGGTCACGGGTTCGAGTCCCACTCCAGAGACTTGAGCACATAATCCAGGCTGACACTCCCAGTGCAGTACTGAGGGAGTGCTGCACTGTCGGAGGTGCCGTCTTTCGGATGAGACGTTAAACCGAGGCCCCGTCTGCCCTCTCAGGTGGACATAAAGGATCCCAAGGCCACTATTTTGAAGAAGAGCAGGGGGAGTTCTCCCCGATGTCCTGACAGAACAACAACAGCTTAAGAGAGCAGGAAAAATAGGCTAGAATAAAGGTAGGAGAAGGGAGTAAAGTTAAATAAAAAAGGGGACACAAAGTAGGGGAAAGAGAGTTTATTCCGTGAGTAGCTGAGCCATTTTCGATCTGCAGCTAGGCCGTTAGTTGGTCTTAGCTACGGCTCTGGTAGGGTGGCTACAACTGGCCTCAGTACCCCTGGGTTAGTGAGGGGGGATTAGGTCAATATTCCCGCTCCCACTCACTGTCTAGAGACCCCCTGCTGGAGCGTGTGGGTAAGCGCAGGCTTCAGCAGTTAGCCATGATGCTCCTCACGGTAGAATAGCCTGCCAATGCGGACATGAATAATGACCATCCGGGCGAGGTTTATAGAGGGCCCCCAGCACTCGGTCAACCGCCGATATTAATGGTTATCACAGAGCTGCAAACTGAAAAAACTTTTGGTCCAGGGAACCAGCCGTCTCCCGTGACCTGTTGGCAGTCCAAGGGTTAAGAATGAAAGGTCTCTATGGTCCTGCTGAGGTACTTACAAAGTTCTTAATCCATCAAGGCCCCTAAACATCCCGCTTCTAATGGAATCAAGCTGATTGGCGGTAAGATGTAACTCGCTGACTGAAGAAGCACCTTCAAAGGTCCCGTCTTCAATTTCCACGACCTTGTTGTTGCTCAGATTTCTGGAAACAAAGAGAGATGGGCCTTGGATCAGAAGAGTGAAAGGTGTGTGTGTGTGTATGTGTGTGTGAGTGTCTGTCACCCAGGACAGGGTTAAATTCCCTGGGCTGTTAGCTGTATATGTGTCACGGTGTTGTATTCCCAAACTGGTCTCTGACGCAGCCACACTGAACACGGCGGCAGCATTAACGGGGATGTCAGCACACAGAAGTACTGGGGGCGGTGAGAGGCTTTTCCTGCACCCAATCTCCCCGCTAAAAGTGTCTTAAAACTGTCTGAAGTTGTTCTCGCCAGAGGTGTTGCCCAATAGAAATCGCTGACAGGTGAGGCTACAGCGACACCGTTTTAGCCCCATGCACTAATTTTAGTAGAAAATGCCGTACACACAGTACAGGTAAATGTGCTTCACATGTGTCTCTTAACTCCACAGACACCTATCACCATTCAGTAACCAAGGAAGTAAAGAGCTCCCAACGGTCGGAAAAACACTCGCACACTCTGCTTTTCACCTTACCGACAAACGCACAAAAAGGGTTAAAGATCACGTACACACGCCATGCGAATACAAGTATTGAGATCACACGCCCACCAGCAGGTTCTATTATTCACTAATCAGAAATGCAATTAGCCACGTCTGGATTCCCAATTAGCCACCTGCGGCTAGTGGTGATTGGACAGCACTGGGGTAGCACTGTGAATTATTCTAGTATTCACATCAAACATCTCTGTTGGATTTATTGAAGTTGGGGGGAGGGGGTGGTGAACCAGTGCTGCGCTGTGAATTTAACCTTTACACTGCCAACCACTGCATTCAGCCGCGCCTCAGTGGGCAGCACTCTGGCCCTCTGAGTCAGAAGGTCATGGGTTCAAGTCCCCACTCCAGAGACTTCAGCACATAATCCAGGCTGACACTCCCAGAGCCAGTGCTGAGGGAGTGCTGCACTGTCGGAGGTGCCGTCTCTTTCGGATGAGATGTTAAACCGAGGCCCCGTCTGCCCTCTCAGGTGGGTGTAAAAGATCCCACGGCCACTATTTTGAAGAAGAGCAGGGGGAGTTCTCCCCGATGTCCTGACGGAACAACAACAGCTTAAGAGAGCAGGAAAAATAGGTTAGAATAAAGGTAGGAGAAGCCGTAGCTTTTAACAAATAAACAATAGAATGCCTTTCTTCTTCCATAATTAACGATCCATAATTAACGATCTCTGAGAAAGTGAGCTCCCCCACGCCCTTTGCCCCACCACTGGCGGCCGTGCCTTCTGCTGCCCGGGCCCCCTAAGCTCTGGAATTCCCTCCCTCAACCCTTCTGCCTGTAGGAACATTAGAAACAGAAACAGGCCATTCAGCCCCTCGGGCCTGCTCCGCCATTCAATCAGATCACGGCTGATCTGCACCTCAACTCCATTTACCCGCCTTCGCTCCATATTCTTTGATAACCCTTACCCAATATAAATCGATTGATCTCAGTCTTGAAAGCTCCAATTGATCCCCAGCATCCACAGCCTTTTGGGGAGAGAGTTCTAGATTTCCACTATTCTTTGTGTGAAAAAATGTTTCCTGATTTCCCTCCTAAATGGCCTAGCTCTAATTTTAAGATTATGCCCCCTTGTTCTTGGATCCCCCACCAGAGGAAATAGTTTCTCCGTATCGACCCTACTGAATACTTTTAACGTTGCAAACATTTTCCACCTCCTTCTCTCCCTTTAACACCCTCCTTAAAACCCACCGCTTTGACCAAGCTTTTGTCACCCATCCTAATGTCTCCTTCTTTGGCTCGGTGTCCATCTTATCCTGACGTCTCCTGTGAAGTGCCTTGGGATGTTTCATTTTACTACGTTAAAGGCACGATATACACACAAGTTGTTGTCGTGGCTGAATACTGATTATGGAGAGGAGCATCGAAAGAGGAATTTCACCTCCATTCTGAGTCAGCACCTTCTCTGTGACCTCCTCCAGCCCTACAACCCTCCAATTCTGGCCTCTTGTGCATTCCTGATTTTAATCGCTCCACCATTGGCGGCCGTGCCTTCAGCTGCCTGGGCCCTAAGCTCTGGAATTCCTTCTCTAAACCTCTCCGCCTCTCTCTAACTCTCTCTCCTCCTTTAAGACACTCCTTAAAACCGACCTCACCTGTCCTAATATCTCCTTATGTGGCTCGGTGTCAAATTTTGTTTGATAATCGCTCCTGTGAAGCGCCTTGGGACGTTTGACTAGGTTAAAGGCGCTATATAAATGCAAGTTATTGTTGTCAGGGAGGAGAGGAGAAACTGAAGGGGAGAAAAAAGGAACATCTACTCACATCTTTCTCAACTGTGGAAGCTTCCGAAACAGACCAGTGGCTTCCAAAAGCGAAATGTCATTGTTAGTCAGACGTCTGCGAAGCAGGAAATGTTTATGAATTAAAAATTAGTTACAAAGGATGAAATTCTGTTCCCAAGACCCTGGGCTAAACTGGCAATTCTTTTGTAAAATAATTATCATGTCTGATGGTGTCAGCTATGGCTCAGTGGGTAGCATTCTTACCTCTGAAGTCAGAAGATTGTAGGTTCATAGTCCCACATCCAGAGACTGGAGTACAAAATCTAGGCTAACACTCCAGTGCAATGCTGAGGGAGTGCTGCACTGTTGGATGGTGGCATCTTACAGATAAGACATTAACCTGAGGCCCTCTTAGGTAGAAATAAAATATCCCACAGCCACTATTCTGAAGAAGAGCAGTGGAGTTCTCTTGAGTGTCCTGGGCCAATCTTTATCGATGTCATTGCTGTTTTGTGGGATCTTGCTGCGCCCAAATTGGCTGTCGTGTTTCCTACATTACAACAGTGATTACACTTCAAAAGTACTTCATCGGCTGTAAACTGTCTTGGGATGTCATGAAAGGCGCGATATTAATGCCTTTTCTTTCAGATTTCACCGAGGTAGTTGTTTAAAGAGAGCGCGCTCTCATTTAATTTCTTGATCCCATATCTTTTTTTAGTGGTGAGTTTCCCCTCTATTGTTCTGTATTTCCTTGGCCCCTATGTGTCTGCCTGCTTGCTCTGACCCCTGGAAGCTGAGATGGGACATGACCTGATTCGAAGCTGCCTTGGTATGATCCTGTAACTGGCCCGACACCAGGAGGCACCAGAGGCCTGACTCTCCCCTGCGATTTTCCCTCACCCCTCCCACATACACAGGAACTTCCACAGCCTCCATGTCTGACGCCGCTCAATACCGATTCCAAACAGTGGGTAAGGGGTCGCCAACCCTCCAGGATTGCCCTGGAGTCTCCCAGGAATTGGACGCTCCCGTGAGCAAAACACAGGGGAAAAAAATCATTGGGGCCTTTCAATATCATGTGTTTTATTTCATTTTCTTTGAACTCTTTTAAATTTATTAGTTATAGAAATATTGGAGACGGTGGGCGTGGGGGCGTGGGGGGGGGGGTGGGCAGGCTGTTTGACCGGGCGGGGGCGGTTGGAGGCGAGAGGTCATGTGTTGAAACCTCCAGGAATACATTCAACCAAAGTTGGCAACCCTAATCATGGCATTAGTGGGCACAACTAGTGTGCCAGTGACTAGTACCAGAAAGTCGCCCTCAATATATCTTTAAACCCTGGGCACCACAGGGTGTTTGGGGTTGAATCAATGGCAGACAGATGGTACGGAAGGGCCTTGTGTAATCTGGTTGCAAGGGTCTTGCATGAAGTGAATTTTCAATAGTTTCAGCCCAGTTCCTGATTGGCAAAGTCTCGCTGCGTAAAGCTGCCCCCCTAATTTGGCACTAAGTTCGCAAAATCACTCAGAGAGGTGGTGGGTGTGGGAAATGTAATCGTACAGCACAGAAGGAGGCCAATCGGCCCATCGTGCCCGTGCCGGCTCTTTGAAAGATCTATCCAATTAGTCCCACTCCCCCTCACTTGCTCTTTCCCCATAGCCTGTAAATTTTTTCCCTTCAAGTATTTATTCAATTCCCTTTTGAAAGTTACTGTTGAATCTGCTTCCACCGCCCTTTCAGGCAGCGCGTTCCAGATCATAACAACTCGCTGCGTGAAAGAAATTTCTCCTCCTCTCGCCCCTGGTTCTTTTGCCAATTATCTTAAATCTGTGTTCTCTGGTTAGCGACCCTCCCAGCAGTGTCAATACAGCGCAGTGGGCAGCACTCTCGCCTCTGAGTCAGAAAGTTGTGGGTTCAAGTTCCACTCCAGGAGACTTGAGCATAAAATCCAGGCTGACACTCCCAGTGTTAGTACCGAGGGAGTGCTGCACTGTTGGAGGTGCCGTCTTTTCAATGAGATGTTAAACCGAAGCCCCATCTACCCTCTCAGATGGATTTAAAAGATCCCACGGCCACTATGCTGAAGAAGAGCAGGGGTGGTGTCCTGGGACAATATTTATCCCTCTCCTGACATCACTAAAACAGATTATCTGGTCACTTATCTCATTGCTGTTTGTGGGATCTTGCTGTGCGTAAATTGGCTGCTGCATTTCCTACATTACAACAGTGACTACACTTCAAAAGTGCTTTGTTGGCTGTGAAGCGCTTTGGGACGTCCTGAGGCTGTGAAAGGCGCTATATAAATGCAAGTTCTTTCTTTTTTTATATATATGAATGCAATTGACGGGAGTGGCAGAAGATCAACAGGAAGGAAATGGGTGGAAGAGCCAAGCTCGGGTTGAGATGGTGTGAGATGAGCTTGAACGTTACAGTGAATGCCGATCCCAGCCCTACTCACAGCTCCACGGTTGACTGCGGGATAAACTCTGGGACTTTGGTCAGCTTCTGGTTGGAACAGTCCACCACGTTGGACTCACACCGACACTTTGGCGGGCAGACCGCGTCGCCGTTACACTCGCTCCCCAGACGGTGATCTTCCGTACCTGCCGAAGAGAGTGAAGAAACACAGCTTACAGAGGGCGTCGGATAACGCTTTCTTTACTTTATTTATTTCTTCCTCCTTTATCCCCCCACCCTCTCCTCCTCCTCCTCCTCCTCTCCTGAAGGCATTGACAACTGTGAGGTTCAGTTGCCTCCGCCCAGTGCCTGAGAATCTTTGAGCGTGAATAGCTATTCGACCACAGGCGGCATCACTGCCACCAGGCCTTGCTGGATAGCCGGCAGGAGTGGGAAGCCGGACTGAATTTCCCTTTCCTAGCCCAGGGGTCCCGAGGGCTATTGCAGCACCTCTGCTATCGCTGAGATCATCCAGCACAGACCAGGGATACCAGCTCTGAACCTCCTGGTCTGTACGGCCCAACCACTCACTGCTGTAACCATCTACGTTAATAGGAGAATGCTGTGCAACATGACAGACAGTCTTGAGACAGACAGTCACCTCCCTATATCCGTCACCACCACCCCACCTGCCTCGCCCCGCCGCTGATCTGAATTGTACTTGTACTGAATCTTTAAGATTATGGAAGAGTTTGATAGGATAGACGTAGAGATGTTTCCACTCGTGGGGGAGGGGAGGGGGGAGCGGAGAGGAAGGGAAGGGAGCAGAGGGGAGGGGGCGGGAGGGAGCTCGAAGGGAAGGAGAGGGGAGGGGAGAGGAGGGAAGGAGAGGAGAGGAGGGGATGGGAGGAGCAGGGAAGGGGAAGGGGAGAAGTGGGGAGGGGAGAAGGGAAGAGGGCAGGGGAGGAGAGGGGAATGGAGAAGAGGGGAAGGGAGGAGAGGGGAAGGGAGGAGAGGGGAAGGGAGGAGAGGGGAAGGGAGGAGAGGGGACGGGAGAGAAGAAAATTAGCAGCACAAGTAGAAATGAAACAGAGCTTGGTGAATATTTGGTTAGGAACAGCGCTAAGAACTACTTGAGCTGCTGGGCTCATGAAAATGTCAACCCTCGGATGTCAAATAATTGGAATTTTGCTCGTTTTGCCTTTGGGAAATCAGAAAGAAGTCTCGTTGAGCCTTTTCCCAGAAGAATATAACCATCTATAGCCAAGTAATCATCTCAATAGTCAGAAACTCCACTGTCGATAATTATTAATGTCCCAACCCCGGTTTCTGTGTCTGCAGCGTATATTTTACTCCCTTGAAATGATTAATTCCTGATGAGCTAGATTGAGTATTCTGTCCTAATGTCACAGGTTTTCATCAGTTCTTACACATTCACTGAATGATGCAACCATCACTGATCAAAGACTGTAGCGCACGTACTCACACACACCTTATAGGCAGAGATCAGTTAAAGGGCCCATTGAATGGGATCTGGGTCAATGTCCAGCCCACGCTGGGGGATACAAGTCGTCTCTGCTGGCTTCAGGGTGCTAATTGAATTCAGTTTAGGTTCCTAGTGGGCGTGGGCCCACAGCTCAGAACTGCCCTTAACTGAGTATTAAACTTGCTGTCACAGCAAGGCCAGCAGATGTGGCAAAGGGAAAAATACCACCAGACAGAAGTGGGAGGGGGTGCTTCAGAGATTAGAGCTGAGACATTGTAGGACCAGAGAAGGGGGAGCTTTACTCTGTATCTAACCCGTGCTGTACCTGCCCTGGGGGTGTTTGATAGGACAGTGTAGAGGGAGCTTTACTCTGTATCTAACCCGTGCTGTACCTGCCCTGGGAGTGTTTGATGGGACAGTGTAGAGGGAGCTTTACTCTGTATCTAACCCGTGCTGTACCTGCCCTGGGAGTGTTTGATGGGGCAATGTAGAGGGAGCTTTACTCTGTATCTAACCCGTGCTGTACCTGCCCTGGGAGTGTTTGATGGGACAGTGTAGAGGGAGCTTTACTCTGTATCTAACCCGTGCTGTACCTGCCTTGGGAGTGTTTGATGGGACAGTGTAGAGGGAGCTTTACTCTGGGACATTGGTTCAATTGTTGGGAGAGAGTACACTGGATTTTCTCCTAAATTCACTACAGCCAATGAAGACTGACAAGGATCACCGAAAAGAGACAGCATTCTAATCCCACACTACTAGGTCATGCTAGACAAAAAGAAAACAGAAGAGAACAAGATGACATCAGGAAAATCAGCGGACAGCCTCAGGTCCTTCACCCCTCCCCTGCCCCCGTCAAGCAGCGACTTAACTTCAGCTCATCCAAAACTCTGTCCCCGGATCCTAACTCGCACCAAGTCCCGTTCACCCATCACCCCCTGTGCTCGCTGACCTACATTGGCTCCCGTTCTGATAACACCTCGATTGTAAAATTCTCATCCTTGTTTTCAAATCCATTCCATGGCCTCGCGTCCCCCCTCCCTATCTCTGTAACCTCCTCCAGCCCCTACAACCCTCCAAGATCTCTGCGCACCTCCAGTTCTGGCCTCTTGCGCATTCCTGATTTCCATCTCTCCACCACTGGCGGCCGTGCCTTCAGCTGCCCGGGCCCTGAGATCTGGAATTCCCTCCCTAAACCTCTCCGGCCTCTCTCTCCTCCTTTCAGGCGCTCCTTAAAACCTACCTCTTTGACCGAGCTTTTGGTCACCTGTCCTAATGTCTCCTTACGTGGCTCGGTGTCAAATTGGTGTCTGGTTTATGTTCCTGTGAAGCGCCTTGGGACGTTTTACTAGGTTAAAGGCGCGATCTAAATGCAAGTTGTTGTTGTTGTGACGCGCTGCAGGTTTTTGTAGGACTTGCCGCCATGCTTGACGGAACCATGTTTTTTTAACTTCCACCTCGATCACATGGTTAGATCAAGCACAATGGAAAATCCCACAGGAGAGAAAAAGGCGAGGAGAGCGAGAGAAACAAACACCCACCCAAGTAAAGAGTTAGCCAAATACAATCCGGTCCGAGGCCTGTCGTCCGGGTAACTTTTGTCAGGCCAAAAGACAAAATTTTAAAAAAAACAAGAGTTATGTGGAGAGACTGGAGAAGCTGGGGTTGTTCTCCTTACAGCAGAGAAGGTTAAGGGGAGATTTGATCGAGGTGTTCAAAATCATGAGGGGTTTTGATAGAGTAAATAAGGAGAAACTGTCTCCAGTGGCAGGAGGGCCGGTAACCAGAGGACACAGATTTAAGGTGATCGGCAAAAGAACCAGAGGCGACACGAGGGAACATTTCTTTAGGCAGTGAGTTGTTATGATCTGGAATGCGCTGCCTGAAAGGACGGTGGAAACAGATTCAAGAATAACTTTCAAAAGGGAATTGGATAAATACTTGAAGGAGAAAAATTTGCAGGGCTTTGGGGAAAGAGCAGGGGAGTGGGACTAATTGGATGGCTCTTTCAAAGAGCCGGCACAGGCACAATGGGCCGAATGGCCTCCTTCTGTGCTGTATCAAAATAAACTATGAGAAGGAAACACAGAGCGGGTAGGGTCTCTGATCGTAGCCCTTTAACTACTCTTTAAACTTTACCTTTGACCCAATCATAATGGAATGGAGATGCTAATTGATAATGAAAAGAGGGCTGACTGGTGCCATCAGTCTGAACCTTACATAGAATTACATTGAATGCACCGCACAGAAACAGGCCATTCAGCCCAACAGTCTCCGTTGGAGTTTATATGCTCCACACGAGCCTCCTCCCTCCCTACTTCATCTAACCTCATCAGGATATCCTTCTATTCCTTTCTCCCTCATGTGTTTATCTAGCTTCTCCTTAAATGCCTCTATGCTATTCACCTCAACTATTCCTTGTGGTAGTGAGTTCCAACATTCTAACCACTCTTTGAGTAAAGAAGTTTCTCCTGAATTCCCTATTGGATTTATTAGTGACCTGATTCTTTGAGCTCTGGGGCTTAGATTGAATTCCAGCTCAGATTGATTGGATGGAAGTTGTCTCTCTGGTGGCTGTGTTGGGTCCTCTGTGAATTGAGTTTGGGGCAGTTCTTGAAGGGCTTGGGTCCATGTAACAAAACTGCCCACAAGTCAGCACCAAACTGGCAGTTTTGCTCAGTCACTGGCTCTAAATTCACTTCTGAGTTACAAATCTAACAGATACTCTGTATCTAACCCGTGCTGTACCTGCCCTGGGAGTGTTTGATGGGACAGTGTAGAGGGAGCTTTACTCTGTATCTAACCCGTGCTGTACCTGCCCTGGGAGTGTTTGATGGGACAGTGTAGAGGGAGCTTTACTCTGTATCTAACCCGTGCTGTACCTGCCCTGGGAGTGTTTGATGGGACAGTGTAGAGGGAGCTTTACTCTGTATCTAACCCGTGCTGTACCTGCCCTGGCAGTGTTTGATGGGACGGTGTAGAGGGAGCTTTACTCTGTATCTAACCCGTGCTGTACCTGCCCTGGGAGTGTTCGATGGGACAGTGTAGAGGGAGCTTTACTCTGTATCTAACCCTTGATTTAAAGGAAGCCTGCTCCTACCATCAGCACCGAATTCTCGACTTTCATCAATTTATTTAGTTTCTCTTCTCCTCTCCTGGAAGTGCTGACTGTGTGGGTGTTGACTGGCCCCTAGGAACCCCACCCAAGTCGCCCAAGTAAAACCAGACAATAAGAGCTGGTCGACCAATGCGAGGTGTCTCAGATTAACCCAATCTTGCCTTCACCGGATGTAGATTTCAGTACGGGCAACTGCACATCAGTGAGGAGTGGGAAACCTCAGCTGAGATCAGTAACTGCGTGTGAGGGGCTGTAGGTGTTAACGTATGCTCTCAGTCCTTCAGGTCAATCATGAGCCACACCATTCATTATAGCATTCAGTTCTAGAGATAGCAAACTTCCTTAATTGAGTTGTCAGCCGTGGCTCAGTGGGCAGCACTATTGCCTCTGACTCAAGAAGATCATGAGTTTAAGCCCCACTCCAGAGACCTAAGCACATAATCCAGGCTGACACTCCCAGTACAGTACTGAGGGAGTGCTGCACTGTCGCAGGTACCGTCTTTCGGATGAGAAGTTAAACTGAGGCCCTGTCCGCCCTCTCAGGTGGATGTAAAAAGATCCCAAGGCACTATTTCAAAGAAGAGCAGGGGAGTTCGTCCTGGTGTCCTGGCCAATATTTATCCCTCAACCAATATCACTAAAAAACAGATTATCTGGTCATTCTCACATTGCTGTTTGTGGGATCTTGCTGTGTGCAAATTGGCTGCTGCATTTCCTACATTACAACAGTGACTACACTTCAAAAGTACTTCATTGGCTGTAAAGCGCTTTGGGATGTCCTGAGGTGGTGAAAGGCGCTATATAAATGCAAGTCTTTCTTCTTCTCTCTAAATCTGTCTGGTGTGAGAGATGGAGCTGCTTCAGTCACTGAAAACATCACCCTCACACACCTACCAAAGTCAAACATCTGACGAGAGGGGAACTCAGATCAGCACCGCTTACTGTCAGGTCCCCTGATAATCAGCTCAAGGAGTGTCAGAGACGATCGACAGAACAATCTCTGCACAGCAGATTGATTCAATATTCGGCACCAATGCGTTGAACCTGAGTGTCTCTTACCTGGGATGAAATACTGTTCTTTTGCTGTGGAGGAAAAGATAGAAAACTGTTACCCTGTGAGAAAGTGCACACACGCCCTCGTTACCTCCGCTCCACGCAGTCAAACCTCTGCCCAGACACAAAGCCACAAGCTGAAGCCTTGAATTATACCGCACGGAGGATTCCTGAGTTGGCTTTGGGTCTCTGCTTATTTTCGTGACTCTCCCAGGAAGTGGAGGGGGGAGGAAAGGTGAGTACAGGGGCTGAGTTGAGCAAATAAAAGCGGGGCGAGTGCTTAAAGACCTAAAGGTCATTTCATGTCATAAGTGCACAACATAAATATTACTGTCCAAATGATTAACAGCTTTTTATCAAATTGCTTTATTTGCTATTTCCAGAGGCATTAACCCACAATGATCACAGGTAAGCAGAGCTGAGACAGGCCAATTGTCCCCGTCTAGATCATCCTTCTGTAGAAACCTATGATTCCACCCCCCCACCCTCCAAACCAATCTCAGGGTCGAAACTGGCTCTTGAATGATTCCAAAGTTCGTGTCCCGTGACCCGGCCTAAAAGACAATTCCAGGTATTAAATCTACTCTCACTCCCAGATCTCGTCCAGCCTCTCCGCAAGTTAATTCAACACCGTTCATGAATGAATGGAAGAAACAACGAGGGGGCAATGTATAACATCTTGAACTCGCGCCAAGTCCCGTTCTCCCATCACCCCCTGTGCTCGTTGACCGACACTGGCTCCCGGTCCCCCAACGCCTCCATTTTAAAATTCTCATCCCTCCATGGCCTCGCCCCTCCCTATCTCTGTAACCTCATCCAGCCCTATAACCCTTCGAGATCTCTGCATTTCCCCCAACTCTGGCCTCTTGACCATCTCCCCCTTCCGTCACACCACCATTGGCGGCCGTGCTTTCAGCCATCGAGGCCCTAAACTCTGGGATTCCCTCCCTAAACCTCTCTACCTCTTTCTCCTCCTTAAAACCTACCCTTTGACCAAGCTTTTGCTCAACTGTCCTAATGTCTCCTTCTTTGGCTCAGTGTCAATTTTTTGTCTGGTGAAGTGTCTTGGGACGTTTTACGACATTAAAGGCGCTATATAAATGCACATTGTTGTTGTTGTAATCTGTATTGAATTTCATCTGCCAGAATTCTCAGTCCATTTGCCAATTTTGTTTAAGTCCTTCCTCAAATTAAATGGACGAACACCATTGTTAAAACAACAGACAAGAAATTCCATCTGAACGCTTAGTGTTCGCAAGCTAAGGAATCAAATGGAAGAGGTTAGAATATTATTACATAGGAAGAAGAGTTGACCATTCAGCCCCTCGAGTCTGTTCCGCCATTCAATTAGATCATGGCTGATCTGTATCTTAACTCCATCTACCTGCCTTGGTTCCATATCCCTTAATACCCTTGCCTAACAAAAATCTATCAATCTCAGTTTTGAAATTTTCAATTGACCCCCATCCTCGACAGCTTTTTGGGGGAGAGAGTTCCAGATTTCCACTCCCCTTTGTGTGAAGAAGTGCTTCCTGACATCACCCCTGATTGGCCTGGCTCTAATTTTAATGTTGTGCCCCCTTGTTCTAGACTCCTCCCACCAGAGGAAATAGTTTCTCTCTATCTACCCTATCAAATCCTTTAATCATCTTAAACACCTCAATTAGATCACCCCTTAATCTTCTAAACTCAAGGGAATACAAGCCTAGTCTATGCAACCTGACCTCATAATTTAATCCTTTAAGCCCTGGTATCATTCTGGTGAATCTGTGCTGCAACCCCTCCAAGGCCAATATATCCTTCCTGAGATGAGGTGCCCATAACTGAACGCAGTATCTCCAGATGGGGCCTGACCAGAGCTTTATATAACTGAAATATAACTTCCAGTCCTTTGTATTCCAGCCCCTTTGAGATAAAGGCCAACATTCCATTAACAGTTCTCACTTCAAATTGTTCATGCAGAAACAACCACTCTCACAAACACCTGCCTAATGGTATCGTCAAATGCCTGATACATTAGATCGAGGGTCAAATGCAGTCTCCAAGTCCTTGTAATCCGAACCCTCAAAGCCGAGGCACCCCAATTCTATTTGTGTTAATATTTCCACGGAAAAATTCCAAGGCAAAGATCTCACTGTGCCCCATAGTAAGGTTACAGCACGGAAGGAGGCCATTCAGCCCATCGAGTCCGTGCAGGCTCTATGCAAGAGCAATCCAGCTAGTCCCACTCTGACCATGTCAGAAGGTAACGTGGTCCTTTTTGACAAATTCATTCTCGGGATGTGGGCATCGCTGGCAAAGCCGACATTTATTGCCCTGAGAAGGTGGTGGTGGGCCTTCTTCTTGAACCACTGCAGCCGTTTGATAGGACTGTGTGTCTTGCTAAACCACTTCAGAGAGCAGTTAAGAGTCAACCACATTGGTGTGGGACTGGAGTCACATATAGGCCCAGACCGGGTAAGGACGGCAGGTTTCCTTCCCTAAAGGGACATTAGTGAATCGGTTGGGTGTTTATGACAATCCGACAGCTTCATAGTCATTTTTACTGATCCCAGCTTTTAATTTCCAGGTTGTTTAAACTGACTTCAAATTCTCAAATAGCCACAGTGGGATTTGAACTCACGTTCAGCTAGATTGCTGGTCTAGGCCTCTGGATTACTGGTCCAGTAATATAACCACTCCACCACCGTACCCATGGTACGTCTGGGGGCTGGTCCTCACAGCCCACAGACGTTGAGACACCTTGAGGTTCTTGTCCACGTTGCATCTTCAAACAACATCAAGTTATACGATACCTGAGCACCGGAACTTTTTGCTTTTGATCTGCCCGATCCTTTTATTTGCCAAGCGTCGCGGACTGGCACAGCGGGCCCCGCTGGTCTCGATGGGATTGGAACGAAGGTAGTCGGCAAGCCATTTGAGGTGGCAGTCGCAGATGAAGGGGTTTTGGGCTAAGTGCCTTGGGACGGGGGGGGAGAGAACCAAGACAGAGATGATATTACATAGAATTTACAGCACAGAAACAGGCCATTCGGCCCAACAGGTCTAGGCCAGTGTTTGTGCTCCACATGAGCCTCCTCCCACCCTTTTTCATCTAACCCTATCAGCATAACCTTCTATTCCTTTCTCCTTCATGTACTTATCTAGCTTCCCCTTAAATGTATCTATGCTGTTCACCTCAACTGCTCCATGTGGTAGCGAGTTGGATAAAGGAGTTTCTCCTGAATTCCTTATTGAATTTATTAGTGACTATCATATTTATGACCCCTAGTTTAGGTCTCCCCCCACAAGTGGAAACATCTTCCCTACATCTACCCTATCGAACCCCTTCATAATCTTAAAGATCTCTATCAGGTCACCTCTTGGGATGTTACCCATCATTAATTCATTGCCCCGAGCCCTACAAGCCAACACTAAACATGAACTAGACACAATACACCCCCAATTTAGGAGACGCCCTGGAGAGGCTTTTCTTCAGAATTCTATCCACCTGCTGCCCTAAACTGTTCCACCTCCTCGGGACCCATCTCTTTGATCAAACTTCTCGTCACCCGGCCTAGTCTCTCTCTTCCTGGCTCAGTGTGCATTTTCTTTACATCTATTTGTCGTTTGGGGCATTTCTATACTTTATAGGGACTATATAAATTCAAGCTTTTGTTCCCATAAAGAGGATTGCAACCAGTATGACTCTGGGTATTAGGAATTTAAGGAAGTGAGGATATGAGGAAAGGTTGAGGAGGTCAGGCTCATTTTCATTGGAAAAGGCGGCCTCATGGAAGTGTTGAAGATTATGAAAAGGATTCATAGTGTTGACCTGGGAAAAATTCCTCATTGTAACAACTATCATGGAAAAGGAGCTAAAAAAAAGTAGGAAATTTGGTTCTCATACAATGGGAGTAAATGGGAAGGGTTTTGGTCCATTGGGATTCGATACAATAGGAGTAAATGGGAAGGGTTTTGGTCCATTGGGATTCTATACAGTGGGAGTGAGTGAAGGGGTTTGGTCCATTGGGATTCTATACAGTGGGAGTGAGTGAAGGGGTTTGGTCCATTGGGATTCTGTACGGTGGGAGTGAGTGAAGGGGTTTGGTCCAGTTGGGATTCTATGCAGTGGGAGTGAGTGAAGGGGTTTGGTCCAGTTGGGATTCTATGCAGTGGGAGTGAGTGAAGGGGTTTGGTCCAGTTGGGATTCTATGCAGTGGGAGTGAGTGAAGGGGTTTGGTCTAGTTGGGATTCTGTACGGTGGGAGTGAGTGAAGGGGTTTGGTCCATTGGGATTCTGTACGGTGGGAGTGAGTGAAGGGGTTTGGTCCATTGGGATTCTATACAAACGGTCTTTGGATCATTTGAAGTGGATTGTAAAGACTGAAATTCAGTAGACTACAGGTATGAATAAAAAAAGCTCCACAGTCTATGAAAAGTAAACAATTTTACAACACCAAGTTATAGTCCAGCAATTTTATTTTAAATTCACAAGCTTTCGGAGGCTTCCCCCTTCGTCAGGTGAACGATGTGAAATGAAATCCTCGAAATGAAATCGCATTTATAATTCACAGAACAATGCTTGGTGAGTACAGACAGTTTTTTCAACTGCCCGTTGCCAAGGCAATCAGTGTGCAGACAGACAGGTGTTACCTGCCAGGTCTCACAGAATATACAAATCACCAAAAAAAAAACAACAAACAAAAAAAAACAGAGATAGAGAGGTAGAAACATAGAAATGACAGCAACTGACCCGTTATATTAAAAACAGATAACATTTGTTCGCTGGTGGGGTAACGTGTAGCGTGACATGAACCCAAGATCCCGGTTGAGGCCGTCCTCATGGGTGCGGAACTTGGCTATCAAAGTGTTCACACTTCTCACCACGATGGACGTCTCGGCACTCTACACCAGTATCCCCCACGATGACGGCATCGCTGCGACAGCATCAATACTCAACACCAACAACAGCCAATCTCCAGACGCCATCCTACAACTCATCCGTTTCATCCTGGATCACAATGTCTTCACCTTCGATAACCAGTTCTTTACCCAAACACACGGAACAGCCATGGGGACCAAATTCGCACCCCAATACGCCAACATTTTCATGCACAAGTTCGAGCAGGACTTCTTCACTGCACAAGACCTCCAACCAACACTATACACCAGATACATCGACGACATTTTCTTTCTATGGACCCACGGCAAGGAATCACTAAAGAGACTACACGATAACATCAACAAGTTCCATCCCACCATCAAGCTCACCATGGACTACTCCTCAGAATCAGTTTCTTTCTTGGACACACGAATCTCCATCAAAGACGGGCACCTCAGCACCTCACTCTACCGCAAGCCCACGGACAACCTCACGATGCTCCACTTTTCCAGCTTCCACCCTAACCACGTCAAAGAGGCCATCCCCTATGGACAGGCCCTGCGAATACACAGGGTCTGCTCAGACGAGGAGGAACGTGATGGACACCTACAGACGCTGAAAGACGCCCTAGTAAGAACGGGATATGACGCTCGACTCATCGATCGACAGTTCCGACGGGCCACAGCAAAAAATCGCATAGACCTCCTCAGGAGACTAACACGGGACGCAACCAACAGAGTACCCTTTGTCGTCCAGTACTTCCCCGGAGCGGAGAAACTACGCCATGTTCTCCGCAGCCTTCAACATGTCATCAATGAGGACAAACACCTCGCTATGGCCATCCCCACACCTCCACTACTCGCCTTTAAACAGTCACCCAACCTCAAACAGACCATCGTTCGCAGCAAATTACCTAGCTTTCAAGAGAACAGCGTCCACGACACCACACAACCCTGCCACGGTAACCTCTGCAAGACATGCCAGATCATCGACACAGATACCACCATCACACGAGAGGACACCACCCACCAGGTGCATGGTTCATACTCCTGTGACTCGGCCAACGTTGTCTACCTCATACGTTGCAGGAAAGGATGCCCCAGAGCATGGTACATTGGCGAGACCATGCAGACGCTGCGACAACGGATGAACGGACACCGCGCAACAATCGCCAAACAGGAGGGTTCCCTCCCAGTCGGGGAACACTTCAGCAGTCATGGACATTCATCCACCGACCTTCGGGTAAGCGTTCTCCAAGGCGGCCTTCGAGACACACGACAACGCAAAATCGTCGAGCAGAAATTGATAGCCAAGTTCCGCACCCATGAGGACGGCCTCAACCGGGATCTTGGGTTCATGTCACGCTACACGTAACCCCACCAGCGAACAAATGTTATCTGTTTTTAATATAACGGGTCAGTTGCTGTCTTTTCTATGTTTCTACCTCTCTATCTCTGTTTTTTTTTGTTTGTTGTTTTTTTTTTGGTGATTTGTATATTCTGTGAGACCTGGCAGGTAACACCTGTCTGTCTGCACACTGATTGCCTTGGCAACGGGCAGTTGAAAAAACTGTCTGTACTCACCAAGCATTGTTCTGTGAATTATAAATGCGATTTCATTTCGAGGATTTCATTTCACATCGTTCACCTGACGAAGGGGGAAGCCTCCGAAAGCTTGTGAATTTAAAATAAAATTGCTGGACTATAACTTGGTGTTGTAAAATTGTTTACAATTGTCAACCCCAGTCCATCACCGGCATCTCCACATTATGAAAAGTAAGATAGTTGCATGTACATACAGCGTCTGGATGGCTCGGAGAGAGGTGAAGGTTCCCTTGGCCAGTGTCTGGATCTTGTTGTCATACAGAGAGAGGAGGCTGAGGTTTTGCAGATCCTGAAACGCATCTGCTCGAATGCAGTTGATTTTGTTGGCGTTCAAAAGCCTAAGGAAAAGAGGAAGTGACATCATCACAGAGGCTTGGACAGGCCAAGCAGTGGAAATCTATCAGGCAAATATTTGGATTCCTGAGCAGCTATTTTGAGGTTTGTTCTTGCGTCGTAACAAGAAAACACGCCTCAACAACAAAGAGTTACACTGAAATTGCAGTAGGGCCCGAGTTTGTAACTTGAGCTGCAGGTGTAACCAATGCTCCTTTTATTGTAAGTGCCAGCCATGGCTCAGTGGGTAACACTCTTGAGTCAGAAGGTCACGGGGTCAAGTCCCACTCCAGAGACCTAAGCACAGGATCCAAGCTGACCCTCCTAGTGTCAGTACTGAGGGAGTGCTGCACGGTCAGAGGTGCCGTCCTCTCGGATGAGATGTTAAACCGAGGCCCCATCTGCCCTCTCAGGTGGGTGTAAAAGATCCCACGGCCGCTATTTCGAAGAAGAGCAGGGGAGTTCTCCCCGGTGTCCTGGGCCAATATTTATCCCTCAACCAACATCACTAAAACAGACGATTTGGTCATTATCTCATTGCTGCTTGTGGGACCTTGCTGTGCACAAATTGGCTGCCGCATTTCCTGCATATGTCATCGGACCTCAATACCCATTTCAAATGGGCCTAACCCACCTGACTCGGGGAGGGGTTGAGGGAATGCCCCTCCCCTGGATGACCAGCACCAGACCCAGGGAACATTGGCCGCGGCCAAAGCGATGGCATTGCCCGGATATTTTCAGGAAACCCTGCAACCCCCCCCACCCACCCCCCCGACTTCTTACCGCCGGGCAGGAGGCCTCAAAATTTCAACGCATGGATTTCCCCCCACCCCCCCCGACCATCTCCCCCCGAAATCTTATGAACGGTGACGTTTTTCGTCGCCCCTGTTTGAAGACGCCAAACTCACAGGAGCTGCAGAGCGTAGAGTCCGTCAAACACTCCTTCCGGAAGCTCACTGATTTTGTTCCCGTACAGGACCCTGGAAGTAGAGGAGGGAAAGGAATTTTAAAGACAGGAATACAACAACGTGGGGGGGGGGGGGCGGGGGGAAGTGGGAGGGAGGTTATTTTCCGAGGGCCCACACCTCGCCCCCCCCGCCTATCGTGGGTGCGCTGCGATGGGCACGAGTTTCAGGCCCCTCGGAAATTGGCCCCCTAATAGATACCTATTAGATGAGTGCGTGTCAGTGCGAATCGAACGACAGCATGAAATGTCCTTTTTATTTTAAGTTTTATGTCCCTCCCCCACCCCTCAACTGACGAATACTCACAGAGAATTGAGTGATCGCAGCCCCTGGAACGCATCAGGTGCAATCTCAGCGATCTGGTTGTTGCTGAGGTCTCTGGAAGAGAAGAGAAAGGCTTTAGGATTCTCCATTTTTTTCATATATTCATTCTGGGGATGTGGGCGTCGCTGGCGAGGCCGCCATTTATTGCCCATCCCTAGTTGCCCCTTGAGAAGGTGGTGGTGAGCCGCCTTCTTGAACCGCTGCAGTCCGTGTGGTGAAGGTTCTCCCACAGTGCTGTTAGGAAGGGAGTTCCAGGATTTTGACCCAGCGACGATGAAGGAACGGCGATATATTTCCAAGTCGGGATGGTGTGTGACTTGGAGGGGAACGTGCAGGTGGTAGTGTTCCCATGCGTCTAGGTGGTAGAGGTCGCGGGTTTGGGAGGTGCTGATGAAGAAGCCTTGGCGAGTTGCTGCAGTGCATCCTGTGGATGGTACACACTGCAGCCACTGTGCGCTGGTGGTGAAGGGAGTGAATGTTTAGGGTGGTGGATGGGCTGCCGATCCAGCAGACTGCTTTGTCCTGGATGGTGTCGAGCTTCTTGAGTGTTGTTGCAGCTGCCTCCATCCAGGCCAGTGGATCCGTACTTAATTAGACACAACAAAGCGAGCCCCAAGTGACTCCTCTAGTAAATAGAGCGCCTGAGATGGTACTGAGGCATACAGACTGGGAAGGCACCCGATCTGTGGTGAGCTGATATGCGACTCCAGTCCCACACCAATGTGGTTAACTCTTGACTGAAGAGGCTTGCATCAAAACGCTTTAAGAAAAAGGCCCACCACCACCTTCGCAGGGCAGCCAGGGACAGGCAATAAATGCCGGCCTTGCCAGTGACGCCCACATTCCCCAGAATGAATAAAAATCGCAGATAGGTACTTTGGGTTAGATTTGTTGTTTGTCGTTTAAATTGGCCCCAGGCTTTTGGGGGAGGGATAGTCGAGGTGTTAAAGGCCTTCCTTCTGCTGCCCCTTAATCTAACAGATGGTAACCGAGGAGAGAGGGGAGAGATGGCGCCAGAAGAACTCAATCAGTGGCCAGCATAAGTTAGTTTTTTACACGAGGTATCAAATATTCATGAGGGGAGATTAGATTTGCTCGAGTAAGGAGCAGTCAAGTGCAGGTTGTTTCATAGTTTGATGCAGCACAGAAGGAGGCCATTCGGCCCATCGTGCCTGTGCCGGCTCTTTGAAAGAGCAATCCACACCCCCCCATTCTTTTCCCATAGCCCAGTAAATTTTTCCCCTTCAGGTATTTATCCAATTCCTTTTTGAAAGTTATTATTGAATCTGTTTCCGCCCTTTCAGGCAGCGCGTTCCAGATCTCGTTGCGTAAAATAACGTTCCCTCATGTCGTCTCTGGTTCTTTTGCCGATCACCTTAAATCTGCGTCCTCTGGTTACCGACCCTCCTGCCACTGGAAACAGTTTCTCCTTATTTACTCTATCAGAACCTTTCATAATTTTGAACGCCTCGACCAAATCTCCTCTTAACCTTCTCTGCTCTAAGGAGGACAACCCCAGCTTCTCCAGCCTCTCCGCATAACTGTTGGTTTTTTTTTTAAATTTTGTCTTTTGGCCTGACAAACGTTACCCGGAAGACAGGCCTCGGACCGGATTTTATTCGGCTAACAATGGCAGGGCAGGTCGCAGGTCGAGTCGGCCCTTGCTGTCACTGTGACGGCCCCCGGAGTGACACTGAGGGGGAGGGGGATGAAATTGGCTCGATTCTCTGACCCACCGCCAAATTGGTATTTGCTGTTCTTACCGTTGGAACCAATCTAAACACGCAAAGAATGGTCCTGCGCCCGTTTCAGGACCCCCCCCCCCCTCCTGCAAAAGTTTGGGTGGAGAAACTAGGCGGAGCAGGGGTCTGACTGGCTTTTGCAATCCCTCAGTGGGCTGACCCTTAAAGGGAGGCCGCTGCAGAACAAAGGTCAGTTCGTTTTTTAAAAATTTAAACTTAGATTTACGTGGAGCCGGTGGTAGTGGGGGGGGGGAGACGGGATAGGAATGCTTCTCACAGGGCCCCGCTGCACTACTGCTGAGGTGCCAGAGCAAAACTGGCAGTGCACTGGAAGCCGTGTCACAGTAACTTCAGGAGAGGGGGTGGGGTAGGCGAGGGAAACTTTAAAAGAGCATAATGCCCCGCACCCTGGTGTAGAAAATAGTTAGCGGGTGCGAAAGGGCGGTAACGGGAACTTAGGAACAGGCCATTCGGCCCCTCGAACCTGTTCCACCATTCAATTTGATCATGGCTGATCCACACCTCAACTCCATTTACCCGCCTTTGCTCCGTGTCCCCTGATCCCCGCACCCAACAAAAATCTATCGGTATCAGTCTTGAAAGCTCTGATTGTCCCCCAGCATCAACAGCCTTTTTGGGGGAAAGAGTTCCAGATTTCTACTACCCGTTGTGTGGAAAAATGCTTCCTGATTTCACTCCTAAACGGCCTAGCTCTAATTTTAAGATTATTCCGCCTTGTTCTGGATCCCCCCACCAGAGGAAATAGTTTCTCTGTATCTACCCTGTCGAATCCCTTTATCATTTTAAACACCTCGATCAGATCACCCCTCAACCTTCGACACTCAAGAGAATACAAGCCTTGTTTATGCAACCTGTGCTCAAAGATTAACTCTTTAAGCCCCGGTATCATTCTGGTGAATCTGCGCTGCACCCCCTCCAAGGCCAGTATATCTTTCCTCGTCTTCTAAATGCTAGACTGAGGTCTGGGAGCAGGTCAGTCAACTAAGTATGGTTAAAACATGATCTGTGAAGACCCAAGAGCACATAAGAGAATAAAAGGATTCATCTCCCGAGAGAGAGAGAAAAAATAATTTCAATGGTCTGCTGAACAACTGCAGTCTCTGAAGCAAAAGTATTAGCCTGTTGCCCACAAATCACCATGGTAACCGGTCCGTGAATGGAGGTTGCTGTGCTCTCTCCTTATCTCTCTGTCTCTTGCCTGATTCTATTTATCATTTATCAGGCTTTCGTGCCTGAAAATTTAATGATCTGGTCTTTGAGAGAACAAAATAATCACATCGACTTTGGGCCTAAAGCCCCAGTAGCTCTCTCTGGACCTCAGGTAATAGTGTGGCGAAATAATTCATCTTCTTGGAGCAAGTTAGAAATACGTTCCTCCAACAACAATCTGCATTTATATAGCGCCTTTAACATAGTAAGACGTCCCAAGGCGCTTCACAGGAGCATCGTCAGACAACAATTTGACACCAAGCCACATAAGGAGTGATTGATGGGACAGTGTAGAGGGAGCTTTACTCTGTATCTAACCCGTGCTGTACCTGCCCTGGGAGTGTTTGATGGGACAGTGTGGAGGGAGCTTTACTCTGTATCTAACCCGTGCTGTACCTGCCCTGGGAGTGATTGATGGGACAGTGTAGAGGGAGCTTTACTCTGTGTCTAACCCGTGCTGTACCTGCCCTGGGAGTGTTTGATGGGACAGTGTAGAGGGAGCTTTACTCTGTGTCTAACCCGTGCTGTACCTGCCCTGGGAGTGTTTGATGGGACAGTGTAGAGGGAGCTTTACTCTGTATCTAACCCGTGCTGTACCTGCCCTGGGAGTGTTTGATGGGACAGTGTAGAGGGAGCTTTACTCTGTATCTAACCCGTGCTGTACCTGCCCTGGGAGTGTTTGATGGGACAGTGTGGAGGGAGCTTTACTCTGTATCTAACCCGTGCTGTACCTGCCCTGGGAGTGTTTGATGGGACAGTGTAGAGGGAGCTTTACTCTGTATCTAACCCGTGCTGTAGCTGCCCTGGGAGTGTTTGATGGGACAGTGTGGAGGGAGCTTTACTCTGTATCTAACCCGTGCTGTACCTGATCTGGGGAGCGTTCAATCTAGGACTAAAATAACACTTGTTCACGTTTGCTGGAAAGGTGAAAGTTCTAATTGTAAATATTAGTTTTTGAATTGAGAGGAAGGTCGTTGAAGAAGAATGAGAAGTTAAGTGGAAGGTCACTTACATCCGGCGCAGCTTTTTATACGGAGTGAACGTTCCCGGTGGAACCGATTTGATTCCGTTCTGTTCCAGTCGTCTGGAATAAAAGTGAAATAGAACGAAGAGGGTGATTCTAAACACGAGGCTGCAAGTTACTGTCAGTGATGTTATCGCACAAACATTTAACATGATGTTTGTTAACTGAGATTCAAACGCAGACCGTAACCCGTTTATGGTAACTGCAGACGGGGGAATTTCATACCAGTGATGGTAGATTAACATCATCCAGTCATTCCCACACAATCGACTCAAAGTATTTTCATAGAATCACATAGCACAGGAGGAGGCCGTTTGGCCCATCATGTCTGTGCTGGCTCTTTGAAAGAGCTATCCAAATAGTCCCACTTCCCCTGCTCTCTCCCCATAGCCCTACAAATTTCTCCTTTTCAAGTACCTGGATAATTCCCTCTTGAAAGTTACTATTGAATCTGCTTCCTCCGCCCTTTCAGGCAGTAATTCGCTGCATAAAAAAAAATTCTCCTCATCTCCCCTCTGGTTCTTTTGCCAATTACCTTAAATCTGTGTCCTCTGGTTACTGACCCTCCCGCCACTGGAAACAGTTTTGCTCTATTTACTTTCTCAAAAACTCTAATGATTTTGAACACCTCTATTAAATCTCCCCTTAACCTTCTCTGCTCCAAGGAGAACAACACGGCTTTTGAAGTCTCTCCTGCTCCTTCAAATTTAATGATTTTCTCCTTGAGCTTTTTGTTAGATTGCGAACACAAAACGTTTAAGAGACAAGGCCGAAACGCACAGTGAGTCTGATCTCCACAGTCCCCGCTCCATCACTCTGCTGCCTCTAGATATGGACTACAACCACTGGGGGAAATAAGCCTCCCAACAACTACCCCTTGCTGCTGCCTCTCCCACTCCCTGTCATCCTCCTTCTCCTGCCTCTCCCACTCCCTGTCATCCTCCCTCTCCTATCCCTCCCACTCCCTGTCATCCTCCCTCTCCTATCCCTCCCACTCCCTGTCATCCTCCCTCTCCTGTCCCTCCCACTCACGTTATCCTCCCTCTCCTGTCCCTCCCACTCCCTGTCATCCTCCCTCTCCTGCCTCTCCCACTCCCGTTATCCTCCCTCTCCTGTCCCTCCCACTCCCTGTCATCCTCCCTCTCCTGTCCCTCCCACTCCCTGTCATCCTCCCTCTCCTGCCTCTCCCACTCCCGTTATCCTCCCTCTCCTGTCCCTCCCACTCCCTGTCATCCTCCCTCTCCTGTCCCTCCCACTCCCTGTCATCCTCCCTCTCCTGTCCCTCCCACTCCCTGTCATCCTCCCTCTCCTGCCTCTCCCACTCCCGTTATCCTCCCTCTCCTGTCCCTCCCACTCCCTGTCATCCTCCCTCTCCTGCCCCTCCCACTCCCTGTCATCCTCCCTCTCCTGCCCCTCCCACTCCCTGTCATCCTCCCTCTCCTGCCCCTCCCACTCCCTGTCATCCTCCCTCTCCTGCCTCTCCCACTCCCTGTCATCCTCTCTCTCCTGTCCCTCCCACTCCCTGTCATCCTCCCTCTCCTGTCCCTCCCACTCCCTGTCATCCTCCCTCTCCTGCCTCTCCCACTCCCTGTCATCCTCCCTCTCCTGTCCCTCCCACTCCCTGTCATCTTCCCTCTCCTGTCCCATCCACTCCCTGTCATCCTCCCTCTCCTATCCCTCCCACTCCCTGTCATCCTCCCTCTCCTGTCCCTCCCACTCCCTGTCATCCTCCCTCTCCTGCCTCTCCCACTCCCGTTATCCTCCCTCTCCTATCCCTCCCACTCCCTGTCATCCTCCCTCTCCTGCCTCTCCCACTCCCGTTATCCTCCCTCTCCTGTCCCTCCCACTCCCTGTCATCCTCCCTCTCCTGCCTCTCCCACTCCCGTTATCCTCCCTCTCCTGTCCCATCCACTCCCTGTCATCCTCCCTCTCCTGCCTCTCCCACTCCCTGTCATCCTCTCTCTCCTGTCCCTCCCACTCCCTGTCATCCTCCCTCTCCTGTCCCTCCCACTCCCTGTCATCCTCCCTCTCCTGCCCCTCCCACTCCCTGTCATCCTCCCTCTCCTGCCCCTCCCACTCCCTGTCATCCTCTCTCTCCTGTCCCTCCCACTCCCTGTCATCTTCCCTCTCCTGTCCCTCCCACTCCCTGTCATCTTCCCTCTCCTGTCCCTCCCACTCCCTGTCATCTTCCCTCTCCTGTCCCTCCCACTCCCTGTCATCCTCTCTCTCCTGTCCCTCCCACTCCCTGTCATCTTCCCTCTCCTGTCCCTCCCACTCCCTGTCATCCTCCCTCTCCTGCCTCTCCCACTCCCGTTATCCTCCCTCTCCTGTCCCTCCCACTCCCTGTCATCCTCCCTCTCCTGTCCCTCCCACTCCCTGTCATCCTCCCTCTCCTGTCCCTCCCACTCCCTGTCATCCTCCCTCTCCTGCCCCTCCCACTCCCTGTCATCCTCCCTCTCCTGTCCCTCCCACTCCCTGTCATCCTCCCTCTCCTGTCCCTCCCACTCCCGTTATCCTCCCTCTCCTGTCCCTCCCACTCCCTGTCATCCTCCCTCTCCTGTCCCTCCCACTCCCGTTATCCTCCCTCTCCTGTCCCTCCCACTCCCTGTCATCCTCCCTCTCCTGTCCCTCCCACTCCCTGTCATCCTCTCTCTCCTGCCCCTCCCACTCCCTGTCATCCTCCCTCTCCTGTCCCTCCCACTCCCTGTCATCCTCCCTCTCCTGTCCCTCCCACTCCCTGTCATCCTCCCTCTCCTGTCCCTCCCACTCCCTGTCATCCTCCCTCTCCTGCCTCTCCCACTCCCGTTATCCTCCCTCTCCTGTCCCTCCCACTCCCTGTCATCCTCCCTCTCCTGCCTCTCCCACTCCCGTTATCCTCCCTCTCCTGTCCCTCCCACTCCCTGTCATCCTCCCTCTCCTGTCCCTCCCACTCCCTGTCATCTTCCCTCTCCTGTCCCTCCCACTCCCGTTATCCTCCCTCTCCTGTCCCATCCACTCCCTGTCATACTCCCTCTCCTGTCCCCCTTCACTTTTTCCTTATCCCCTCCCACTCTTCCTCGACCCCTCCCACTCCATTCTTCACTCCCACTCCCCTCCTACCACCATCCACTCTATCTGCTACTCCCCCTCTCCCTCACTGTAAAATTGACCATTTTCAACTCCACTTGTTTCTATTGAACGAGTCACATTATTTATTTTTCCAATTTCCTCCCGTTACTCGTCGAGCTGCTGTCTCGTGTCAGGATCAGGAACAACCCCCACCCCTCCCCGTGCCAAGCCATTCTCCAGGAACTTGCCCAACTGGCCATTCGTCCAATGTGAGCCTCGACAGTGAGTGCTGACAGGCTATTTGACCACAGAAGGCATCACAACTGAGCTTGATTCTGTCCACACACACATATGTGCTCACACTCACACATACCCACACCTACACACGCGCTCACACACACGTTCACACACTCACGTATACACATACATGTGCACACACATACATGCCCACTCACACACAACTCATACACACACATGATCACACACACGCTCACGCTCACACTCTCATACACACACTCACTCACTCACATGCGCTCACACACACTTTTCCATCCCTATCCCAGGAGTGCTGAGACCGCGTGTAGTGCCCCCCTGAAGCTGGCCGGACTCAGTTCAGCTCCAGCCGAGGCTGGGGCTTCGCAGCTCCCGGGTCTGCCTGGCTCAGCTCCACAGTGAATGGCTGTGGCTGACCATTGAGGTTATTCCCCCCCCACCCCCACCCCCTCCACAAGAGACAACCCCTGACTTACTCCTGTTTCATTCACACAGAAGGAGGGGGAAGTGGGGAGGGGGAGGGAGGAGAGGTAGAGGGAAGGGGAGTTGGAAGGGAGTGGGAGGGGGCGAGGGGAGCTGTAGAGGGAAGAGAGGGGGGGGAGGGGAGGAGAGCGAAGGGGAGGGGGAGAGAGAGAGGAGGGGGGGATGGGGAGCGAGAGGACCTCCTTCTATCTGAACATAATCATGATTTCCCTTTTTAAGAGGATGGTGTGGAGGAGCCAGTAATGTTGTTAAAGGATTAACTAAGATCAACAGAAAGGCACCAGTTAATTTTATTCATCAGACTCTTGAATGTGACAATAAGGTTCTCATCTGCGAGGGGTCGATGTGATGCAAACAGCTCTCGTATCGCATTAGGATCTTTCCTATCTGGAAAGCAACCAAACGGTTTAATTTCCTGCACACAGTTCCTGTGGTTTTATCAATCCTTTCTCCCTCCCGCCCCCGTCTTCCCAGTCCTGAGCCTCTCCCACCCTCTCTGCTTTCTGTTCTACCGTCTGTCTTGCCCCCTCTTTACAAGTATTGGCCTGACCTTTCTGTGTGGCCCAGAATTTTAATCAAGGGACAATGAATTTATACAGAATCTTATCACATCTCCAGGGAACATCTCAAAGCACTTCACATCCAATCAATTTAAAGAGGCAGTGGTTGTTATGTAGGCAAACGTGGCAGTAATTTTTTCACACAGTAAGACCCCACAAACAGCAATGAGATGTCTAATCAGTCACTCTGTTTTTGGTGGTGTTGGTTAAGGGAGGAACACCCGGAGAACTCTTAGTTCCTTTAACGTCCACCAAGACGTGGCCTTGGTTTAATGTCTCACCTGAGAAACAGGGCCACTGGCAATTCAGGGGTCCCCAGCACAGCACTGTCAGCCCAGAATATGATCTGAAGCCCTGGAGCGCAGCTTGAACCCACAATTTATTGCCCAGAAACTACAGTGTCACCAGCTGGCGCTTGGGAGTGTTTGATGGGACAGTGTAGAGGGAGCTTTACTCTGTATCTAACCCGTGCTGTACCTGCCCTGGGAGTGTTTGATGGGACAGTGTAGAGGGAGCTTTACTCTGGATCTAACCCGTGCTGTACCTGCCCTGGGAGTGTTTGATGGGACAGTGTAGAGGGAGCTTTACTCTGTATCTAACCCGTGCTGTACCTGCCCTGGGAGTGTTTGATGGGACAGTGTAGAGGGAGCTTTACTCTGTATCTAACCTGTGCTGTACCTGCCCTGGGAGGCCATGAAGCTGGCACTGTCTAGTAAAAGTAGAATGTGTACGACTCCCCAGCACTGACATCAGCATAAAATTCACCAAGAAATAAAAAAGAGACGTTTAAGAGGATTACACGGAACACTTCTAAAGATCAGGATTTTAATCTGAAGTGCTTATCCCAGGAGAAACCATTAATGTTTAAATATATAATCCTATTTCATGCACAAATGTTTTCCTTAATTAGCCCATTGTTGGGTCCGCTGGCTCGCGTCCCTTCGAGACAGCCACACGTCTTAAAACTTTAATCGCTTTTGTGTAAAATCTGCAACCTTGTGAAGCATTTATTTTTTTCACTAACCAAGCGATTAGTTTTGCCTCCTCTTGTGAGGGCGCTGTCACTTCCTGGGGTCTCCCCTCTTACACAGGAGCTGCCCACCCTCCAGTACCTCATCCAGGGGTCTGCACCGCGTGTGAGTCCAGACCAGGAGAGTCCAAGCGTATTGTCTTCATGTGGGTAAAGGGGGAGGTGGGTAAATGGAGGTGGGTAAAGGTGTGTAGGTGGGTATAGGTGTTGTAGGTGTGTGTCCGGGTATAGGTGTGTAGGTGGGTATAGGTGTGTGTCTGGGGGTCCAGGGGTGTGTCTGGGGGTCCAGGGGTGTGTCTGGGGGTCCAGGGGTGTGTCTGGGGGTCCAGGGGTGTGTCTGGGGGTCCAGGGGTGTGTCTGGGGGTCCAGGGGTGTGTCTGTGGGTTCAGGGGTGTGTCTGGGGGTCCAGGGGTGTGTCTGTGGGTCCAGGGATGTGTCTGTGGGTCTAGAGGTGTGTCTGTGAGTCCAGGGGTGTGTCTGTGGGTCTAGGGGTGTGTCTGTGGGTCTAGGGGTGTGTCTGTGGGTCCAGGTGTGTGTCTGTGGGTCCAGGGGTGTGTCTGTGGGTCTAGGGTGTGTCTGTGGGTCCAGGGGTGTGTCTGTGGGTCCAGGGTGTGTCTGTGGGTCCAGGGGTGTGTCTGTGGGTCCAGGGTGTGTCTGTGGGTCCAGGTGTGTGTCTGTGGGTCCAGGGTGTGTCTATGGGTCCAGGGTGTGTCTGTGGGTCCAGGGGTGTGTCTGTGGGTCCAGGGGTGTGTCTGTGAGTCCAGGGGTGTGTCTGTGGGTCTAGGGGTGTGTCTGTGGGTCCAGGGGTGTGTCTGTGGGTCCAGGGGTGTGTCTGTGGGACCAGATGTGTGTCTGTGGGTCCAGGGTGTGTCTGTGGGTCTAGGGGTGTGTCTGTGGGTCTAGGGGTGTGTCTGTGGGTCTAGGGGTGTGTCTGTGGGTTTAGAGGTGTGTCTGTGGGTCTAGGGGTGTGTCTGTGGGTCCAGGGGTGTGTCTGTGGGTCCAGGGTGTGTCTGTGGGTCCAGGGTGTGTCTGTGGGTCCAGGGGTGTGTCTGTGGGTCTAGGGGTGTGTCTGTGGGTCTAGGGGTGTGTCTGTGGGTTTAGAGGTGTGTCTGTGGGTCTAGGGGTGTGTCTGTGGGTCCAGGGGTGTGTCTGTGGGTCCAGGGTGTGTCTGTGGGTCCAGGGGTGTGTCTGTGGGTCCAGGGTGTGTCTGTGGGTCCAGGGGTGTGTCTGTGGGTCCAGGGGTGTGTCTGTGGGTCCAGGGTGTGTCTGTGGGTCCAGGGGTGTGTCTGTGAGTCCAGGGGTGTGTCTGTGGGTCCAGGGGTGTGTCTGTGGGTCCAGGGGTGTGTCTGTGGGACCAGATGTGTGTCTGTGGGTCTAGGGGTGTGTCTGTGGGTCCAGGGGTGTGTCTGTGGGACCAGATGTGTGTCTGTGGGTCTAGGGGTGTGTCTGTGGGTCCAGGGGTGTGTCTGTGGGACCAGATGTGTGTCTGTGGGTCTAGGGGTGTGTCTGTGGGTCTAGAGGTGTGTCTGTGGGTCCAGGGGTGTGTCTGTGGGTCCAGGGGTGTGTCTGTGGGTCCAGGTGTGTGTCTGTGGGTCTAGGTGTGTGTCTGTGGGTCCAGGGGTATGTCTGTGGTCCAGATGTGTGTCTGTGGGTCCAGGTGTGTGTCTGTGGGTCTAGGTGTGTGTCTGTGGGTCCAGGGGTATGTCTGTGGTCCAGATGTGTGTCTGTGGGTCCAGGTGTGTGTCTGTGGGTCTAGGTGTGTCTGTGGGTGCAGTAGTGTAGTGGTTATGTTACAGGGCTAATTAATCCAGAGAACGTATGCTCCAATCCCACCACGGCAGTTTGAGAATTTGAATTCAGTTTAAAAACTCTGGAAATAAAAAGCTGGGATTGGTAAAAGTCACCATGAAACTGTCAGATCGTCATAAAAACCCAACTTTTTGAATAGTTACAATGTAGGATTGTAATGTCCTTTAGGGAAGGGAAGCTGCCGTCCTTACCCGGGTCTGGGCCTATATGTGACTCCAGTCCCACACCGACATGGTTCACTCTTAACTGCCTATCGTTCATTTTGCACTGCTTGTCCAAGAACAACTTCACCAACCCCCAGCCTGGACAAGGAGGCATCGCAGGCCAGTGCTGAGCCAAACAGACCATTTAATCCGTGCTCCGGGGAAGAACGACCCAGGTATCCTGCTCCTGATCGCTGTCCGGTGACCCCTGCTGGCAAGTGTGTGCACTTCAAGGTGGGAACGGGATTAAAGCCTTGAATGCGATGCCTCCACAGTCAAATAGCTTGCCAGCCGACATTCACACATGAGCAGTGGCCAGTAGCAGGCCGCACTGGGGCATACCATAGGTGACCGTGAAGAGTCAGTGTTGGCGGGCTGTTTTGACTGAGGGGTGGAGGCACGGCAGCCGATTGCCGACTTATTATTTCTTGGCGGCGCTCCGCATGGAACCAGGAGGATGCCAATCATGGCTTCATTGTAACTTTCTTCAACTGTAGATAACCACACGGGATTGGAAACATGTGTGGCCCGTGCGTTTTTGTGGAATTAACTTAGGAAAAAGAACCAGCCCTCACCAATATGAGAAGCAGGTGTGCTCGAGATGGTTTTTGGCGGAAGGGAGGTGCGATGTGTCTCGGAGACCACCCATCCGCAGCGGCCAATTAAAGTCAGCCCCAGTGATATGTTAGCGATTCAGAGGGGAGCCATATATATACACACAGGCCACCTGCTTACAATAACTGTCAAACCTTACAATAGGATAATGATTCAGACCCGGCTCTCATGCAGAGCAACAACCTGCGCAAAGTCACCACTGAGTGTCAGTCCCGGCTGTGGTTTAATGGTTCGGGCTTGTACCTCCAGGCGAGGCTCGTCCTTAACAACCAGGCAAAATGGACCCCACGGGCTGGTTTAATTTGATGCACTTAACGGTGTCAGCCGTGGCTCAGCGGGTCTCACTCTCACCTCTGAGTCAGAAGGTCATGGGTTCGAGTCCTACTCCAGGGACTTAAGCACAAAATCTAGACTGATATTCCCAGTGCCAGTACTGAGGGAGTGCTGCACTGTCAGAGGTGCCGTCTTTCAGATGAGATGTTACACTGAAGCCCCTGCCTGCCCTCTCAGGGACATAAAAGATCCCCCCGGCACTATTTCGAAGAAGAGCAGCGGAGTTCTCCCTGGGGTAATGGCCGATATTTATCTCTCATTAAAACAGATTATCATCTCATTGCTGCTTGTGGGATCTTGCTGCGCACAAATTAGCTGCTGGAGCGCTTTGGGACGTCCTGAGGTCGTGAAAGGCTCTATATGAATGCAAGGCTTGCTTTCCTGCTTTCTTTCGAAACAGGAGTTGATTTTTTGCTTTCTTTTTCCCTCCCACTTTTTTCCCTTCCCACCCAGCTTGTGAAGCTGTTGTGGTGTGGGCCCGAGGGAGCCCTGCCAATACTCAGAGCCTGAGGCTCACACATGAACAGCAGCAGCTCGGGTGAGGTGCTGAAGTTTGCCTGATCACCGTGGAACCCGCACCCTGGCACCAACTGGAAGAGGAGGGGTGAAAATTGGAATTGCGGGGGGGGTGGGGGTGGAAAGAGAGTAAGGACCTTGGAACTGCTTGCTTTGGAAACCTAATTAAAGCTTTCAACATTTGACTGACAACACTGCTCGAGGCAAATTGTTCACTGTGGATGTTGTTCCCTTGGAGAATAATGTGAAGTAGTGGGAGGATTCACAGGCTGATTAACAGTCTGACAGGGTGGCGTTGTCGTTGTTTTTGTATCTTCAGACTCTTCCCTTGCAGAATAGTGTGAATCAGTGGAAGGATTTGCAGAGTGATTAACAATCTGACAGGCACCTTCCATGGCGCTAACCATCTTTATACCATCAAAATGCTCAGTTTCCTCTTCTGTCAAAAGTCTCTTCTCTCCTCAACTCCTGGCTGCCTATAAAGCTCGAGTCCATGCAAGACCTAAATCCTGCTCCTAATATCTGGGAACGCTCGTCAAACACCTCTTCCCACCCTTGGACGGAATGCAAGAGAGGTTTGACCTTTACATTCTCATCTTCCTCTATTTTCTCAACACTACGAAAATCACTTTTCCTCTGAATTTTCCTCTCTTGCTCTCCCTGGACTCAGAATACTCCACCCTACATACATTTCCTAACTCCGACATCCTTGCTGTGTTGAAATCAAGGCCCATTGTGCTGTCGCCTCCTCGAACTCAAATCTGTGGAACTCCTTACCATCCTGGATCTGCCCGTGCTCCTGTGGCAGGCAATATTTTAAGACACAACCTTGGCCTCATCGAACCCCATTTCTTCATTTACTGTATTTTTTTCTTTACTCTTTACAGTTTTCATATGTCCGGCAGTAAATGCTCCAACCCTCCAATGAGGTGTTGACAAAATAGGAAAAATTGTCCCAGCCTGTAACTCACTCCCGGGTATCTGTTATTCTATATATAAACCCCCCGAACCCCTCGATTAGATTCCAGCCTGTAACTTACTCCCGGGTATCTGTTATTCTATATATAAACCCCCCCGAACCCCTTGATTAGATTCCAGCCTGTAACTTACTCCCGGGTATCTGTTATTCTATATATAAACCCCCCGAACCCCTCGATTAGATTCCAGCCTGTAACTCACTCCCGGGTATCTGTTATTCTATATATAAACCCCCCGAACCCCTTGATTAGATTCCAGCCTGTAACTTACTCCCGGGTATCTGTTATTCTATATATAAACCCCCCAAACCCCTTGATTAGATTCCAGCCTGTAACTTACTCCCGGGTATCTGTTATTCTATATATAAACCCCCCAAACCCCTTGATTAGATTCCAGCCTGTAACTTACTCCCGGGTATCTGTTATTCTATATATAAACCCCCCAAACCCCTTGATTAGATTCCAGCCTGTAACTCACTCCCGGGTATCTGTTATTCTATATATAAACCACCCGAACCCCTCGATTAGATTCCAGCCTGTAACTTACTCCCGGGTATCTGTTATTCTATATATAAACCCCCCAAACCCCTTGATTAGATTCCAGCCTGTAACTCACTCCCGGGTATCCGTTATTCTATATATAAACCCCCCAAACCCCTTGATTAGATTCCAGCCTGTAACTCACTCCCGGGTATCTGTTATTCTATATATAAACCACCCGAACCTCTTGATTAGATTCCAGCCTGTAACTCACTCCCGGGTATCCTTTATTCTATATATAAACCCCCGAACCCCTTGATTAGATTCCAGCCTGTAACTCACTCCCGGGTATCTGTTATTCTATATATAAACCCCCGAACCCCTCGATTAGATTCCAGCCTGTAACTCACTCTCAGGTATCCGTTATTCTATATATAAACCACCCGAACCCCTCGATTAGATTCCAGTCTGTAACTCACTCCTGGGAATCTGTTATTCTGTACACCACTCCCCTGATGACTAACACAGCAAATACAAAAGTATCTCCGACATTTGTGGCTCATTAGATTTTCTAAAAAAATAAAGAAACAGCCCAGAGTGTTAACTGGATCCATACGAGGCCCGTCTTTATTGGATCCACATTTCTGGAGTCTTCCTACACCTATAATGAAAGAAAACCTGGAAAAATATCCATCAGAATTTCTCTGGAACTCAATTGCTTAAAATTGGAAAACAAAATTTTAAAATTGCACATGTCTGATTTCCTGTCTGCACTGGGATACTGGGAAACATTCCCAAGGTCCTCCATCAATTCCAGTTCGGTGCGGTGGAAAGATTCACCTTTCTTTACGAGGTTAAAGCTCCTTCCTCATACTGTTACTTTTCCAGTTTCATCCTCTGCTGTTGTGCTGCCTCCTGCTGAGATACTCACATGCTCTCGATATCCCACCCCTCACTGTAATACTCTCTATATCACACCCCTCACTGTAATACTCTCTATATCCCACCCCTCACTGCAATACTCTCTATATCCCACCCCTCACTGCAATACTCTCTATATCCCACCCCTCACTGCAATACTCTCTATATCCCACCCCTCACTGCGATACTCTCTATATCCCACCCCTCACTGCAATACTCTCTATATCCCACCCCTCACTGCGATACTCTCTATATCCCACCCCTCACTGCGATACTCTCTATATCCCACCCCTCACTGCAATACTCTCTATATCCCACCCCTCACTGCAATACTCTCTATATCCCACCCCTCACTGCGATACTCTCTATATCCCACCCCTCACTGCAATACTCTCTATATCCCACCCCTCACTGCAATACTCTCTATATCCCACCCCTCACTGCAATACTCTCTATATCCCACCCCTCACTGCAATACTCTCTATATCCCACCCCTCACTGCAATACTCTCTATATCCCACCCCTCACTGCAATACTCTCTATATCCCACCCCTCACTGCGATACTCTCTATATCCCACCCCTCACTGCGATACTCTCTATATCCCACCCCTCACTGCAATACTCTCTATATCCCACCCCTCACTGCAATACTCTCTATATCCCACCCCTCACTGCGATACTCTCTATATCCCACCCCTCACTGCAATACTCTCTATATCCCACCCCTCACTGCAATACTCTCTATATCCCACCCCTCACTGCAATACTCTCTATATCCCACCCCTCACTGCAATACTCTCTATATCCCACCCCTCACTGCAATACTCTCTAAATCCCACCCCTCACTGCAATACTCTCTATATCCCACCCCTCACTGCAATACTCACTATATCCCACCCCTCACTGCAATACTCTCGATATCCCACCCCTCACTGCAATACTCTCTATATCCCACCCCTCACTGCAATACTCTCTATATCCCACCCCTCACTGCAATACTCTCTATATCCCACCCCTCACTGCAATACTCACTATATCCCACCCCTCACTGCAATACTCACTATATCCCACGCCTCACTGCAATACTCTCGATATCCCACCCCTCACTGCAATACTCTCTATATCCCACCCCTCACTGCGATACTCTCTATATCCCACCCCTCACTGCAATACTCACTATATCCCACCCCTCACTGCAATACTCTCTATATCCCACCCCTCACTGCGATACTCTCTATATCCCACCCCTCACTGCAATACTCTCTATATCCCACCCCTCATTGCGATACTCTCTATATCCCACCCCTCATTGCGATACTCTCTATATCCCACCCCTCATTGCGATACTCTCTATATCCCACCCCTCACTGCTATACTCTCTATATCCCACCCCACATTGCGATACTCTCTATATCCCACCCCTCATTGCGATACTCTCTATATCCCACCCCTCATTGCGATACTCTCTATATCCCACCCCTCACTGCAATACTCTCGATATCACACCCCTCACTGCAATACTCTCGATATCACACCCTTCACTGCAATACTCTCTATATCCCACCCCTCACTGCAATACTCTCTATATCCCACCCCTCACTGCAATACTCACTATATCCCACCCCTCACTGCAATACTCTCTATATCCCACCCCTCACTGCAATACTCTCTATATCCCACCCCTCACTGCAATACTCTCTATATCCCACCCCTCACTGCAATACTCACTATATCACACCCTCACTGCAATACTCTCTATATCCCACCCCTCACTGCAATACTCTCCATATCCCACCCCTCACTGCAATACTCTCTATATCCCACCCCTCACTGCAATACTCTCTATATCCCACCCCTCACTGCAATACTCTCTATATCCCACCCCTCACTGCAATACTCTCTATATCCGACCCCTCACTGCAATACCCACTATATCACACCCTTCACTGCAATACTCTCGATATCCCACCCCTCACTGCAATACTCTCTATATCCCACCCCTCACTGCAATACTCTCTATATCACACCCTTCACTGCAATACTCTCTATATCCCACCCCTCACTGCAATACTCACTATATACCACCCCTCACTGCAATACTCACTATATCACACCCTCACTGCAATACTCTCTATATCCCACCCCTCACTGCAATACTCTCTATATCCCACCCCTCACTGCAATACTCTCTATATCCCACCCCTCACTGCAATACTCTCTATATCCCACCCCTCACTGCAATACTCTCTATATCCCACCCCTCACTGCAATACTCTCTATATCCCACCCCTCACTGCAATACTCACTATATCACACCTTCACTGCAATACTCTCGATATCCCACCCCTCACTGCAATACTCTCTATATCCCACCCCTCACTGCAATACTCTCTATATCCCACCCCTCACTGCAATACTCTCTATATCCCACCCCTCACTGCAATACTCACTATATCCCACCCCTCACTGCAATACTCACTATATCCCACCCCTCACTGCAATACTCTCGATATCCCACCCCTCACTGCAATACTCACTATATCCCACCCCTCACTGCGATACTCTCTATATCCCACCCCTCACTGCAATACTCACGATATCCCACCCCTCACTGCAATACTCTCTATATCCCACCCCTCACTGCGATACACTCTATATCCCACCCCTCATTGCGATACTCTCTATATCCCACCCCTCATTGCGATACTCTTAATATATCCCACCCCTCATTGCGATATTCTATATCCCACCCCTCATTGCGATACTCTCTATATCCCACCCCTCACTGCAATACTCTCTATATCCCACCCCACATTGCGATACTCTCTATATCCCACCCCTCATTGCGATACTCTCTATATCCCACCCCTCATTGCGATACTCTCTATATCCCACCCCTCACTGCAATACTCTCGATATCCCACCCCTCACTGCAATACTCTCTATATCCCACCCCTCACTGCAATACTCTCTATATCCCACCCCTCTCTGCAATACTCACTATATCACACCCTCACTGCAATACTCTCTATATCCCACCCCTCACTGCAATACTCTCTATATCCCACCCCTCACTGCAATACTCTCTATATCCCACCCCTCACTGCAATACTCTCTATATCCCACCCCTCACTGCAATACTCTCTATATCCCACCCCTCACTGCAATACTCTCTATATCCGACCCCTCACTGCAATACCCACTATATCACACACTTCACTGCAATACTCTCTATATCCCACCCCTCACTGCAATACTCTCTATATCCCACCCCTCACTGCAATACTCTCGATATCCCACCCCTCACTGCAATACTCTCTATATCCCACCCCTCACTGCAATACTCTCTATATCCCACCCCTCACTGCAATACTCACTATATCCCACCCCTCACTGCAATACTCTCTATATCCCACCCCTCACTGCGATACACTCTATATCCCACCCCTCATTGCGATACTCTCTATATCCCACCCCTCATTGCGATACTCTCTATATCCCACCCCTCATTGCGATACTCTCTATATCCCACCCCACATTGCGATACTCTCTATATCCCACCCCTCATTGCGATACTCTCTATATCCCACCCCTCATTGCGATACTCTCTATATCCCACCCCTCACTGCAATACTCTCGATATCACACCCCTCACTGCAATACTCTCTATATCACACCCTTCACTGCAATACTCTCTATATCACACCCTTCACTGCAATACTCTCTGTATCCCACCCCTCACTGCAATACTCACTATATCCCACCCCTCACTGCAATACTCACTATATCACACCCTCACTGCAATACTCTCTATATCCCACCCCTCACTGCAATACTCTCTATATCCCACCCCTCACTGCAATACTCTCTATATCCCACCCCTCACTGCAATACTCTCTATATCCCACCCCTCACTGCAATACTCTCTATATCCCACCCCTCACTGCAATACTCTCTATATCCCACCCCTCTCTGCAATACTCACTATATCACCCCCTCTCTGCAATACTCTCTATATCCCACCCCTCACTGCAATACTCTCTATATCCCACCCCTCACTGCAATACTCTCTATATCCCACCCCTCACTGCAATACTCTCTATATCCCACCCCTCACTGCAATACTCTCTATATCCCACCCCTCACTGCAATACTCTCTATATCCGACCCCTCACTGCAATACCCACTATATCACACCCTTCACTGCAATACTCTCTATATCCCACCCCTCACTGCAATACTCTCTATATCCCACCCCTCACTGCAATACTCTCTATATCACACCCTTCACTGCAATACTCTCTATATCCCACCCCTCACTGCAATACTCACTATATCCCACCCCTCACTGCAATACTCACTATATCACACCCTCACTGCAATACTCTCTATATCCCACCCCTCACTGCAATACTCTCTATATCCCACCCCTCACTGCAATACTCTCTATATCCCACCCCTCACTGCAATACTCTCTATATCCCACCCCTCACTGCAATACTCTCTATATCCCACCCCTCACTGCAATACCCACTATATCACACCCTTCACTGCAATACTCTCTATATCCCACCCTTCACTGCAATACTCTCTATATCCCACCCCTCACTGCAATACTCTCTATATCCCACCCTTCTCTGCAATACTCACTATATCACACCCTCACTGCAATACTCACTATATCCCACCCCTCACTGCAATACTCTCTATATCCCACCCCTCACTGCAATACTCACTATATCACACCCTCACTGCAATACTCTCTATATCCCACCCCTCACTGCAATACTCTCTATATCCCACCCCTCACTGCAATACTCTCTATATCCCACCCCTCACTGCAATACTCTCTATATCCCACCCCTCACTGCAATACCCACAATATCCCACCCCTCACTGCAATACCCACAATATCCCACCCCTCACTGCAATACTCTCTATATCCCACCCCTCACTGCAATACTCTCTGTATCCCACCCCTCACTGCAATACTCTCTATATCACACCCTCACTGCAATACTCTCTATATCCCACCCCTCACTGCAATACTCTCTATATCCCACCCCTCACTGCAATACTCACTATATCCCACCCCTCACTGCAATACCCACTATATCCCACCCCTCACTGCAATACTCTCTATATCCCACCCCTCACTGCAATACTCTCTATATCCCATCCCTCACTGCAATACTCTCTATATCCCACCCCTCACTGCAATACTCTCTATATCCCACCCCTCACTGCAATACTCACTATATCCCACCCCTCACTGCAATACTCTCTATATCCCACCCCTCATTGCAATACTCACTATATCCCACCCCTCACTGCAATACTCTCTATATCCCACCCCTCACTGCAATACTCTCTATATCCCACCCCTCACTGCAATACTCTCTATATCCCACCCCTCACTGCAATACTCTCTATATCCCACCCCTCACTGCAATACTCTCTATATCCCACCCCTCACTGCAATACTCTCTATATCCCACCCCTCACTGCAATACTCTCTATATCCCACCCCTCACTGCGATACTCTCTATATCACACCCCTCACTGCAATACTCTCTATATCCCACCCCTCACTGCGATACTCTCTATATCCCACCCCTCACTGCGATACTCTCTATATCCCACCCCTCACTGCAATACTCACTATATCACACCCTCACTGCAATACTCACTATATCACACCCTTCACTGCAATACACTCTATATCACACCCTTCACTGCAATACTATCTATATCACATCCTTTTTCACTGCAATACTCTCTATATCACACCCTTCACTGCAATACTCTCTATATCCCACCCTCACTGCAATACTCTGTATATCCCACCCCTCACTGCAATACTCTCTATATCCCACCCCTCACTGCAATACTCTCTATATCCCACCCCTCACTGTAACATGCTCTGGTGTAACATATGTAGCTCCTGTTGCCTCTCTAACACAGCAGCCAACTCCCCCGATCTTTAAACCTCACCTTCACTGTCATAATGTAAGGCTCCCACACACACAGCCTGACAAAGAGAATCTGCAGGATTTGGGTGATTTATAAGCATTCCTATTAGCATTAACACGAACCTCTCTCACAATCCTCGGCATCATTTGAGACCTACTTTGTGAAACAGTGAATAGCACGGCTCCTGACAGTATGGAGAGGATTAGTTCTGCCCAATTAGCAAATACTGATGATTTCTTGTTCAGACAGTACGTGCTGTCAATTGCTCTTTTTCTTTAATGCTCGGTTGAAAGTGGGACTACGAAGAAGAGATAGTTTAATTAAACCTGCTTCCACCAGCAGTTTAGAAGTGGTGGCAGTCTGCAATTGAGTGATAGGAACATAGGAACTGCTAGACGGAGAAAGACCAAGGTCCATCCAGTTCGCCTTCGACCACCCTGGTAATCGTCTGATACAACGATAATGGAGTTGTTGACTAATCATAGCAATCAACCTCTAGCAATGGGCATGATTTTATCAAGGGAGCGGGGTGGAATTCCTGATGGGAAACCCGGAAGTATGGGCCTGGCGGGGGGAGGGGAAGCACTCCCACTCCTCCGGGCCCACAAACTGAATAATAAAGGCACTTACCTGCAGTTTCGGGCCTTCTCGCCTCCTCTCGCGTGGCGTGAAGCAGAAGGCCCGGGAATCCCGGCCCCAATAAAAAAACCTGTCAAAATGGAGGCCCGCAGCCTCCTCGAAAGCTTTCACTGACCGACCCGCCTCCCGAGAGCTGGTTGGCCGCCCGCCCCTCATCCCGCCTCCGTGAAAACTGGAAGTGGGCGGGTTGGAGGCGGGTTTTAGATTTTAAACATTTTTACTGCCCCCCTGCCCCCAACACACCCGTTAAAACCATGTCCAATGAGTCTAAACAGACCCAGACATGAGGTGAAGAAAACCCCAGTGGTGGAGAGCTTTGGGAACCATCGGTCCAAAGTCACCTCTTCCACTCAAGCCTGCTGCACTTACTATAGGAACAGGAATAGGCCATTCAGCCCCTCGAGCCTGTTCCATCATTCAATGAGATCATGGCTGATTTGTATCCTAACTCCATACACTCACCTTGGCTCTGCATCCCTTATACCCTTGGCCAGCATAAATCTATCGGTCTCAGATTTAATATTATTAATTGAGCAAGCACCTACTGCTTTTTGTGGGAGAGCGTTCCACACTTCTATCACCCTTTGCGTCAAGAAGTGTTTCCTAACTTCTCTCCTGAACGGCCTGGCTCTGATTTTAAGTTTTTTTAAAAATTCGTTCATGGGATGTGGGCGTCGCTGGCCAGGTCAGCATTTATTGCCCATCCCTAATTGCCCTTGAGAAGGTGGTGGTGAGCCTCCTTCTTGAACCACTGCAGTCCGTGTGGTGAAGGTTCTCCCACAGTGCTGTTAGGAAGGGAGTTCCAGGATTTTGAACCAGCAACAATGAAGGAACGGCGATATATTTCCAAGTCGGGATGGTGTGTGACTTGGAGGGGAACGTGCAGGTGGTGTTGTTCCCATGTGCCTGCTGCTCTTGTCCTTCTAGGCGGGTTTAAGAGGTGCTGTCGAAGAAGCCTTGGCAAGTTGCTGCAGTGCATCCTGTGGATGGTACACACTGCAGCCATGGTGCACCGGTGGTGAAGGGAGTGAACGTTTAGGGAGGTGGATGGGGTGCCAATCAAGCGGATTGCTTTGTCCTGGACGGCATCGAGCTTCTTGAGTGTTGTTGGAGCTGCACTCATCCAGGCAAGTGGAGAGTATTCCATCACACTCCTGACTTGTGCCTTGTAGATAGTGGAAAGGCTTTGGGGAGTCAGGAGATGAGTCACTCGTCGCAGAATACCCAGCCTCTGACCTGCTCTTGTAGCCACAGTATTTATATGGCTGGTCCAGTTAAGTTTCTGGTCAATGGTGACCTCCATGATGTTGATGGTAGGGGATTCGGCGATGGTAATGCCATTGAATGTCAAGGGGAGGTGGTTAGACTCTCTCTTGTTGGAGATGGTCATTGCCTGGCACTTGTCTGGCACGAATGTACTTGCCACTTATCAACCCAAGCCTGGATGTTGTCCAGGTCTTGCTGCATGCGGGCACGGACTGCTTCATTATCTGAGGGGTTTGCGAATGGAACTGAACACTGTGCAATCATCAGCGAACATCCCCATTTCTGATCTCATGATGGAGGGAAGTACATTGATGAAGCAGCTGAAGATGGTTGGGCCTAGGACACTGCCTTGAGGCACTCCTGCAGCAATGTCCTGGGGCTGAGATGATTGGCCTCCAACAACCACTACCATCTTCCTTTGTGCTAGGTATGACTCCAGCCACTGGAGAGTTTTCCCCCTGATTCCCATTGACTTCAATTTTACTAGGGCTCCTTGGTGCCACACTCGGTCAAATGCTGCCTTGATATCAAGGGCAGTCACTCTCACCTCACCTCTGGAATTCAGCTCTTTTGTCCATGTTTGGATCAAGGCTGTAATGAGATTTGGAGCCGAATGGTCCTGGCGGAACCCAAACTGAGCATCGGTGAGCAGGTTATTGGTGAGTAAGTGCCGCTTGATAGCACTGTCGACGTCACCTTCCATCACTTTGCTGATGATTGAGAGTAGACTGATGGGGCGGTAATTGGCCGGATTGGATTTGTCCTGTTTTTTGTGGACAGGACATATCTGGGCAATTTTCCACATTGTCGGGTAGATGCCAGTGTTGTAGCTGTACTGGAACAGTTTGGCTAGAGGCGCGGCTAGTTCTGGAGCACAAGTCTTCAGCACTACAGCCGGGATGTTGTCGGGGCCCATAGCCTTTGCTGTATCCAGTGCACTCAGCCGATTCTTGATTTCATGTGGAGTGAATCGAATTGGCCGAAGACTGGCTTCTGTGATGGTCAGGATATTGAGAGGAGGCCGAGATGGATCATCCACTCGGCACTTCTGGCTGAAGATGGTTGCAAATGCTTCAGCCTTGTCTTTTGCACTCACGTGCTGAACTCTGCCATTATTGAGGATGGGGATGTTTACAGAGCCTTCTCCTCCCGTTAGTTGTTTAATTATCCACCACCATACACGACTGGATGTGACAGGTCTGCAGAGCTTTGATCTGATCCGTTGGTTGTGGAATCGCTTAGCTCTGTCTATAGCATGTTGCTTCCACTGTTTAGCATGCATGTAGTCCTATGTTGTAGCTTCACCAGGTTGGCACCTCATTTTTAGGTATGCCTGGATGCTGCTCTTGTACACTCCTCATTGAACCAGGGTTGATCCCCTGGCTTGTTGGTAATGGTAGAGTGAGGAATATGCCGGGCCATGAGGTTACAGATTGTGCTGGAATACAATTCTGCTGCTGCTGATGGCCCACAGCGCCTCATGGATGCCCAGTTTTGAGCTGCTAGATCTGTTCTGAATCTATCCCATTTAGCACGGTGGTAGTGTCAAACAACACATTGGATGGTGTCCTCAGTGTGAGGACGGGACTACGTCGCCACAAGAACTGTGCATGGTCACTCCTACCAATACTGTCATGGACAGATGCATCTGCAACAGGTAGATTGGATGAGGACGAGGTCAACCAGGTTTTGCCCTCGTGTTGGTTCGCTCACCACCTGCCGCAGGCCCAGACTGGCAGCTATGTCCTTCAGGACTCGGCCAGTAGTGGTGCTACCGAGGTGGTCTTGGTGATGGACATTGAAGTCCCCCACCCAGAGTAAATTCTGTGACCTTGCTACCCTCAGTGCTTCCTCCAAGTGGAGCTCAACATGGAGGAGGCCTGATTCATCAGCTGAGGGAGGACAGTAGGAAGTTTCCTTGCCCTTTGCTGTGGGCCAGACTGGGTAAGGACAGCAGGTTTCTTTCCCTAAGAGGAGGGACATTAGTGAACCAGATACATGTTTATGACGATCTGGTAGTGTTCATGGCCACCATTACTGATACTAGTCTTTTTTTAAATTCCAGATTTTATTTAATTAATTGAATTTAAATTCCACAACTGCCATGGCAGGATTTAGAACTCATGACTCTGGATTACTAGTCTAGCAACATAACCACGATGCTCCCATACCCAGTAAAGTTACATCCCCTTGTCCTAGACTCCCCCACCAGCGGAAAAAGTTTCTCTCTCTCCACCCTATCAATTCCTTTCAAAATTCTAAAAACCTCAATCACATCACCCCATTACCTTCTATATTGCAGGCAATGCAAGCCTGGTTTATGTAATCTCTCCTCATGATCTAACCCTTGGAGCCCTGGTAACATTCCAGCATTTCCTGTTATTTATTTCACACCAGAAACTCTCCTGCGTTTGATTCGATTGAATCTGCTTCCACCGCCCTTTCAGGCAGTGCATCCCAGATCGGAACAACTCGCTGAGTAAAAAAAATGTCTCCGTGTCTGAAGAACTCTGGTTCTTTTTGACGATCGCCTTAAATCTGTGTCCTCTGGTTACCGACCCTTCTGCCACTGGAAACAGTTTCTCCTTATTTACTCTCATCAAAACCCCTCGTGATTTTTGAATATCTCTATTAAATCTTTCGTTTCAGGCATGTGATGTATCCTCTGTCCTCTCTTGGCTACGGTACCCCTGTGAATAACCAGCACACATGTCTCCGACACACACACACACACACACACAGCTGCTCTAACTCACGCTCTCACGACAGCTCGAGACTGTGGGACGTCCGGTCTCCCTCGTTCTCCCCTTCCTCCGGCAATCTGGTCGAGATGGGACCAGGAAGGGCCCTCCCCTACCCCACCCCGGTGTGGTCCCCAGCTGCTCAGAAGGTGAATTTCCTTCTTTAAGAGAGATGAAAGTGACACCTTTCTCCAACAGGGTGCAAAGCGGAAAGAAAAAAAAACCAGCAGGCATTCAGCACAGTTGAACAACAGGGGTCCTTCGAGCTACTGAGGCGTTCTGAAGCACGGGCTGTTCATGCGCTGAGAAAATTCTACACGAGTTCTGACCTAATTATTTTTTTTTACAAATATTATATTTGCCACGGCAACTAATGACTAACAAAAATGGCCCAGAATTTGCTGTCAAATTAACGGTGAGGCTAATGGTGCTCGCCGTTACTCACGCACAAATCGCACGGCAGCTTCAGGCGAGGGCGGAGGCGCAGTTCAACGCCGAAATCCCAAAGTTGCTGTCCGAGGTGAGCCGCTCTGCTGTTAGCTTCGCGAAAGCGGCATCTCTCTGCCTGCCTCCCCATTGAGATGCATTGAACGGCGTGTCGCTCCTGTATTTGCGCGGTAGATACGGACTAAACTCGCCACAGAAAGCTAAGTCAAGTCGTTTCAAGTCTAAGTACAATTTTAATGACGTGATAAGTGTTAATTACTGGCGATCAACCCCTCTGGCACAGAAAATTAACTATTACAAGTGTGGAGTCTCATTCCTTCAGCTTTTAATTGTTGTTGGAGATTTTTTAAAAATTAAACATTTTTTAAAAACTTTTTCTTTCCCTCTCTTTCTGTACCTGATTTGACATTGAATTCACTATTCTAACTTACACTTCCTGGTTCTGACTCTGCGCTGCTCATTTCACAATCCTTCGATCCGATTGTCTTAAGGAGATACCCAGTCGCTTGCCCCGTTCGCTCAGGTCCCAGATGCCCCGATTCCCTCGCCACGCTGTCGCCATCTCTCACGTGCGGCTCAAAATCTCATGCAGATTAAACAGCCAAAGGACGAGTCTAACTGACAGGGGGCGGCCGGTCGTTCACCGGCTACAGCAAATTCTGGGTCGTTGATTCAAATATGGTGGAGACCTCTGAGAATCCAATTGGGTTTTTATCAGACTGTGTGTGTGTGTGTGTGTGTGTGTGTGTGTGTGTGTATAAATCTCAGCTAAATGCTCCAGCCACGCATGCGTGTGGACACGCACACATATATTTTCGTGGGCTATTCGCCCATGTAGGGCATTACAGCCGAGCCTGATCCTGTCGTTTGCCGAATTCCGCGCACGCACACTCCCGGACGGTGATCAGGAATGGGAACCCCACAGCCTGTGTTTTTCTTGTCCCCTCCTTTGCCCAGAGGCACAAAGCCTAACAAGAAAAACGAAAGTACTTGCATTCGTATAGTGCCTTTCACATCCTCAGGACGTCCCAAAGCGCTTTACAGACAATGAAGTACTTTTTTTTTTAAAAAGTGTAGCCATTGTTGTAATGTAGGGAAACGTGGCAGTCAATTCACGCACAGAAAGATCCCACAAACAGCAATGTGATAATGACCAGTGACATTGGTTGAGGGATAAATATTGGCCAGGACGCCAGGAAGAGCTCCCCGGCTCGTCTTCGAAACAATGCCATGAGATCTTTTCCATCCACCTGAGAGGGCAGACAGGGCCTCGGTTTAACGTCTCATCTGAAAGACGGCACCTCCGACAGTGCAGCACTCCCTCAGTACTGGCCTAGACTTTGTGCTCAAGTGCCTGGAGTGGGGTGTAAACCCATGACCTTCTGACCCAGACAAGAGAGTGCTGCCCACTGAGCCACGGCTGGCACTGCGGTAACTCCGCACGGACGGGATCGGAGGGCGTTCCTGGTTTGTGCGACTCAGCAACATTGGACAGCTGTAGTTACATAAAGGAAGATTTGCATTTATATAGCGCCTTTCACGGCCTGAGAACATCCCAAAGAGCTTTACAGCCATTGAAGTACTTTTTTTTTTAAGAAGTGTAGTCACTGTTGTAATGTTGGGGAAACGTGGCAGCAAATTTACGCACAGCAAGATCCCACAAACAGCACTGTGATAATGACCGGATAATCTGTTTTCGGCGATGTTGCTTGAGGGATAAATATTGGCCCCAGGACACGACTGTGATAAGGGCTGGCCGCCCAGGGACGCAGGAATCCCGCTGGGTTTTTCCATTCACTCCTTCGGTACTTACATTTCGGTGATGGTGTCGGGGAGATTGGCAGGGATTGCGGTTAGGCCCTTTCCCCGACAGTCGACGATGCTGTTGCTGCATGTGCACACGGCAGGACACGAGCCCGAGGACAGGCCGCAGGACTGGGACCGAGAGCTGTCCGAATAACCTGCAGCAGCAGAGAGAGAGAGAGAGAGAGGAACAAAGGGTTAACTCCGCCCAACACTGCGGCCTACAGAGAAAGGGCCTTGCATTTATACATCATCTGTTACCTTCTCAACAACAGCAACAATCAGCAATGTGATAATGACCAGATCATCTGTTTTTTAGTGATGTTGGTTGAGGGATAAATATTGGCCAGGACACTGGGGAGAACTCCCCCTGCTCTTCTTCAGGCCATGGGATCTTCCACGTCCACCCAAGAGGGCAGATGGGACCTCGGTTTAATGTCAGTTTGAGAATTTCATGGTCACTTTTACTGACACGAGTCTTTTAACTTTCCCGATTGTTTTTTAAAACTGAATTCAAATTCTCAAACTGACATCATCGGACCCCGATCTACATATTTAAAGAAGGACACCGCCTGCTCAGAAGGGCAAGGTTAAAATAGAAGACGGCAGGATCGGTGCGGGATGTCAGCGGGTAAGTCCCCCGTTCAATTTTAACCGCCAGGCGAGTTACATAGAATGTACTGAACAGAAACAGGCCATTCGACCCAACTGGTCTATGCCGGTGTTTATGCTCCACACGAGCCTCCTCCCTCCCCTCTTCATCTAATCCCATCAGCGTAACCTTCCATTACTTTGTTGGTTGAGAGATAAATATTGGCCCAGGGCACCGGGGAGAACTCCCCCTGCTCTTCTTCGAAATAGTGGCCATTGGATCTTTTACATCCACCTGAGAGGGCAGACGGGGCCTCGGTTTAATGTCTCATCCGAAAGGCGGCACCTCCGACAGTGCAGCACTCCCTCAGTGCTGGCACCGGGAGTGTCAGCTTGGATTATGGGCGCTAGTCTCTGGAGTGGGGCTCGAACCCAAGACCTTCTGACTCAGAGGCGAGAGTGCTGCCCACTGAGCCACGGCTAACACTGTAGAGCGGAACAAGGAGGCAACAAAAACAGGGAGACGGGTTCCCTCTCCCAAAACACGAACGATATTAAAAAATAATGGAGATCAGTGCAGAGAAGCATCTTGCGCTGGGAATCGAGCGTTATAAGAAAATGTTGACTGAAGAATGTCTCATTTAATCACGTCTCCGTGATCTGCCAACTGCACTTGTGTCTCTTACAGGTTCCACTTACTGCCAAGCCATGTATCCTTTGTCTTCTCTTTTTAATTTATTTTGTTGAGAGATCTAATCTATGTGACCTCAGCCAGAATTCCCCGCTCCTCTGCCCCCCCTCGTTCACCCCCCCTCCCCCAGCCCATAACCAATTAGAAGTGCTGGGGTCTGTCAAAAGGCATCAAAGATTCACAAATTAAATTTTCAGGAAAACTTGCATTAAACCACGTTTCCTTATCTCCCTCGAGGCCAGTGGGTTTACTTCCAAGGATCACAGCCCACTCGCTGCCCATAAATCACAGGCACCAGCCAGAGAGAGAGAGAGAGAGAGAGAAAAAGAGGGCGAGCAATTAAAGCTGAGAATCGAATCAGGTTATCTGTGGTGCGCGGCCTAGTAGTAGAGGCTTTCAATCACCACCAGGGCCTTGTGCAGCTGCAGTAATGAGCCTTAAGGCGTTCGTTCATCTGCTCATGGTAACCGAAGGGACTTTGGCTTAATTCTGCGTGTCACCTTGAAACAATTCCTACGCATTCACCTGTGCTTTCAAGTTGGTTCCTACAGGCTTGGAATCATTAGTGCTGGGACATATGGGCCTTACCTTCGGTTAGATACAGAGTAAAGCTCCCTCTACACTGTCCCATCCAACACTCCCAGGGCAGATACAGCACGGGTTAGATACAGAGTAAAGCTCCCTCTACACTGTCCCATCAAACACTCCCAGGGCAGGTACAGCACGGGTTAGATACAGAGTAAAGCTCCCTCTCCACTGTCCCATCAAACACTCCCAGGGGAGGTACAGCACTCGGGTTAATTTCTCGAGGAATAGAATTGAAAAGCAAAGAAGTTATATTAAACTTGTATAGAACCTCGGTTAGACCACACTTGGAGTATTGTGAACAGTTCTGGTCTCCATATTATAGAAAGGATATAGAGGCACTGGAGAGAGGAAAGGCTGAACAGGCTGGGGCTCTTTTCTCTAGAAAAGAGAAGGCTGAGGAATGACCTGATAGAGGCCCTTAAGATTTTGATAGGGTAGATGTAGAGAAAATGTTTCCACTTGTAGGGGAGACAAAACTAGAGGTCATAAATATAAAATAGTCGCTAATAAATCCAGTAGGGGAATTCAGGAGAAACTTCTTTACCCAGAGAGTGGTGAGAATGTGGAACTCACTACCACAAGGAATAGATGAGGCAAATAGCATAGATGCATTTAAGGGGAAGGTAGAGAAACATATGAGGGAGAAAGGAATAGAAGGATATCCTGATAGGGTGAGATGAAGTAGGGAGGAAGGAGGCTCGTCTGGAGCATAAACACCGGCATAAACCAATTAATGGGACTCAAGGCGGATAAATCCCCTGGACCTGATGGCTTACATCCTAGGGTCTTGAGGGAAGTGGCAGTAGGGATTGTGGATGCTTTGGTAATCATTTTCCAAAATTCTCTGGACTCGGCAAAGGTCCCGGCAGATTGGAAAACTGCCAATGTAACACCCTTATTTAAAAAGGGTAGTAGGCAGAAGGCTGGAAATTATAGACCAGTTAGCTTAACATCTGTGGTGGGTAAAATTTTGGAGTCTATTATTAAGGAGACAGTAGCAGAACATTTGGATAAACATAATTTAATAGGACAAAGTCAGCATGGCTTTACAAAGGGGAAGTCATGTCTGACAAATTTGCTTGAGTTCTTTGAGGATATAACGTACAGGGTGGATAAAGGGGAACCAGTGGACGTAGTGTATTTGGACTTCCAGAAGGCATTCGACAAGGTGCCACATAAAAGATTATTGCTCAAGATAAAGAATCACTGGATTGGGGGTAATATTCTGGCTTGGGTGGAGGATTGGTTATCTAACAGGAAGCAGAGAGTTGGGATAAATGGTACATTCTCGGACTGGCAACCAGTGGCCAGTGGTGTTCCGCAGGGGTCGGTGCTGGGTCCCCAACTCTTTACAATCTATATTAACGATTTGGAGGTGACCGAGTGTAACATATCAAAGTTTGCAGATGATACAAAGATGGGAGGGAAAGTAGAGAGTGAGGAGGACATAAACAACCTACAAGGGGATATAGACAGGCTGGGTGAGTGGGCGGAGATTTGGCAGATGCAATACAATATTGGAAAATGTGAGGTTATGCACTTTGGCAGGAAAAATCGGAGAGCAAGTTTTTATCTTAATGGCGAGAAACTGGAAAGTACTGCAGTACAAAGGGATCTGGGGGTCCTAGTGCAAGAAAATCAAAAGGTTAGTTTGCAGGTGCAGCAGGTGATCAAGAAGGCCAATGGAATGTTGGCTTTTATTGCTAGGGGGATAGAATATAAAAACAGGGAGGTATTTCTGCAGTTATATAAGGTATTGGTGAGACCGCATCTGGAATACTGCATACAGTTTTGGTCTCCATACTTAAGAAAAGACATACTTGCTCTCGAGGCAGAGCAAAGAAGGTTCACTCGGTTAATCCCGGGGATGAGGGGGTGGACATATGAGGAGAGGTTGAGTAGATTGGGGTTCTACTCATTGGAGTTCAGAAGAATGAGAGGCGATCTTATTGAAACATATAAGATTGTGAAGGGGCTTGATCGGGTGGATGCGGTAAGGATGTTCCCAAGGATGGGTGAAACTAGAACTAGGGGGCATAATCTTAGAATAAGGGGCTGCTCTTTCAAAACTGAGATGAGGAGAAACTTCTTCACTCAGAGGGTAGTAGGTCTGTGGAATTTGCTGCCCCAGGAAGCTGTGGAAGCTACATCATTAAATAAATTTAAAACAGAAATAGACAGTTTCCTAGAAGTGAAGGGAATTAGGGGTTACGGGGAGCGGGCAGGAAATTGGACATGAATTTAGATTTGAGGTTAGGATCAGATCAGCCATGATCTTATTGAATGGCGGAGCAGGCTCGAGGGGCCGATTGGCCTACTCCTGCTCCTATTTCTTATGTTCTTATGTTCTTTAATTGGGCCAAATGGCCTGTTTCTGTGCTGTAGTTTCGATAAAACTCGATGTAGATACAGAGTAAAGCTCCTTCTACACTGTCCCATCAAACACTCCCAGGGGAGGTACAGCACGGGTTAGATACAGAGTAAAGCTCCCTCTACACTGTCCCGTCAAACACTCCCAGGGCAGGTACAGCATGGGTTAGATACAGAGTAAAGCTCCCTCCACACTGTCCCATCAAACACCCCCAGGGCAGGTACAGCATGGGTTAGATACTGAGTAAAGCTCCCTCTACACTGTCCCATCAAACACTCCCAGGACAGGTACAGCATGGGTTCGATACAGAGTAAAGCTCCCTCCACACTGTCCCATCAAACACCCCCAGGGCAGGTACAGCACGGGTTAGATACAGAGTAAAGCTCCCTCCACACTGTCCCATCAAACACTCCCAGGGCAGGTACAGCACAGGTTAGATACAGAGTAAAGCTCCCTCTACACTGTCCCATCAAACACTCCCAGGGCAGGTACAGCACGGGTTAGATACAGAGTAAAGCTCCCTCTACACTGTCCCGTCAAACACTCCCAGGGCAGGTACAGCACGGGTTAGATACAGAGTAAAGCTCCCTCTACACTGTCCCGTCAAACACCCCCAGGACAGGTACAGCACGGGTTAGATACAGAGTAAAGCTCCCCTGTGCGACACAGTGAATTGGGGAGTAAATGGGCTGTGCGGTATTAACCATCCAAATATTGGCCCCACAGTCTGTGCAGAAAGCGTGCAGAATCGCTATTTGTGCAGCTGGGAAAGGCACCCAGCAGAGACATAAAGGGCAGACTTTACAGAGTGTCCTTTGGACTCAGTAATCATCAATCACACAACAAGAAAAACACTTGAAGAATATATATTTTATCCCCGTTGTGCGTGTGCGTGTGTGTATGACGGAATGAGACCGTTGCGGGGGGGAGGGGATGGATGGGGGGTTGGGGGCTCTGAGCATTGAACGGTCTCAAACACACAGTTAGATTGATTATGCCAAACCACACACAGACATTACAGGGTTGGTTTCTTTTTATTATTCATTCTCGGGATGCGGGTGTCACTGGCAAGGCCGGCATTTGTTGCTCATCCTTGAGAAGGTGATGGTGGGCCTTCTTCTTGAAGTGCTGGTAGCGGTTTTGATACAGCTGAGGGATTTGCTGGTTCACTTCAGAGGGCAGTTAAGAATCAACCACGTCGGTGTGGGACTGGAGTCACATATAGGCCCAGACTGGTTTCCTTCCCTAAAGGGCATTAGTGAACCAGTTGGGTTTTTATGACAATTCGACAGCTCCTGGTCACTTTTACCAGCTTTTTATTTTCAGATTTTTAAAACTGACTTATGCTAATCCTTTATAAATCACTGGTTAGGCCTCAGCTGGAGTATTGTGTCCAATTCTGGGCACCGCACTTTAGGAAGGATGTCAAGGCCTTGGAGAGGGTGCAGAGGAGATTTACTGGAATGGTTCCAGGGATGAGGGAATTCAGTTATGTCGAGAGCCTGGAGAAGCTGGGGTTGTTCTCTTTAGAACAGAGAAGGTGAAGGGGAGATTTGATAGAGGTGTTCAAAATCATGAAGGGTTTTGATAGAGTAAATAAGGAGAAACTGTTTCCACTGGCTGGAGGGTCGGTAACCAGAGGACACAGATTTACGGTGATTGGCAAAAAATCCAGGGGCAAATGAGCAGAAATTTTTTTTACGCAGCGAGTTGTTCTGATCTGGAATGCGCTGCCTGAAAGGGCGGTGGAAGCAGATTCAATAATAACTTTCAAAAGGGAACTGGATAAATACTTGAAAAGGAAAAATTTGCAGGGCTACAGGGAAAGAGCAGGACTAATAGGATAGCTCTTTCAAAGAGCCAGCACAGGCACGATGGGCTGAATGGCCTCCTTGCTGTGCTGTAAGATTCTATGAGTTCAAATTCTCAAATAGTCATGGTGGGATTTGAACTCACATTCTCTAGATTACCAGTCCGGTAACGTAACCACTACGTGACAGAACCCATTTCAGCCGCAGCACTCCACTTGTTTCTGGCTAGTGCCCAACACCCTCCCTCCCCCCACTTCAATCGCCCACTGGCATAAATTGCTGTGTCAACAACCCTCTCCGCTCCCCCCACCCCCCTCCCAACAGTCCCTACCCCGCGGCACAGTCAAACTAGACTCACCCGTGCAGGAGAACTCATGCTTCTGTATCTCGGCCACGTTGAGCCCGCGGAGGTGAGGTGGCGCGGTGCACTGCGTGAAGAGCCCGATCTGCGGCCGTTGACGGAGCCATTGAGAGAGCCAGGACAGGTGGCAGTCGCAGTACAGCTGGTTGGAGTGGAGACGACTGAAGGATCAAAAGATACAAAGAAGCATTGAAGCTCGGTCGGTATATTTCGGGCAGTCTTCAGCCCAGGTGACTGGTGGACAGTGGGCGCACAGCAAGAAACCGTACCCCTAATTGGGCAGCGCCTGTGACAATGGCCCAGAACGTGCTGAAAAAATGAATGGCCAGTTTAATGGCGCTCGCCGTTATTAATGCGCAAATCGGCAAGCAATTTGAGGTGAGGAGGAGAGACTCCCGTGAGTTGGACCATTTGCACTGATTTTGCCATTAGTCTCGCGAAAACGGTAGCTCACCCCATGACCTCCTGATTATGTATAAGGACTTGCTGAAGGGCTCCTCTGGACCCCACAAGGAAAGTCTGGATCTCTGTTGCCCCAGCCCTTTCCCCCTATCCGCCCGCAACCCCAAAATACCTCTCCCCCCTCCCCACCAACGACTTACATTGGTGTCTGTGGGCTCGGTGATTCTGGTCTACCTGTGCTGGGCAGCTGCTTCTTTGTCTGACTATTCCAATGCTCTCCTTGGACGGCCTCCCACCTTCCACCCTCCATAAACTTCAGCTCATCCCAAGCTCTGCTGCCCCGTATCCTAACTCGCACCAAGTCCCGTTCACCCATCACCCCCCTGTGCTCGCCGACCTACATTGGCTCCCGGGCTGGTAACGCCTCGATTTTAAAATTCTCATCCTTGTGTTCAAATCCCTCCACGGCCTCGCCCCTCCCTATCTCTGTAACCTCCTCCAGCCCCACAACCCTCCGAGATCTCTGTGCTCCTCCAATTCTGGCCTCTTGTCCATTCCCCACTCCCTTCGCTCCACCATTGGCGGCCGTGCCTTCAGCCGTCAAAGCCCTAAGCTCTGGAATTCCCTCCCTAAACCTCTCCGCCTCTCTCTCCTCCTTTAAGACGCTGCTCAAAACCTACCTCTTTGACCAAGCTTTTGGTCACCTGCCCTAATATCTCCTTATGGCTCGGTGTCAAATTTTGTTTGATAATCGCTCCTGTGCAGCGCCTTGGGACGTTTTATTACGTTAAAGGCGCTATATAAATGCAAGTTGTTGTTGTTGTTGTTTTGGGCAGGTAGCTGGCCCGAGGGATGTAAATGAGACCCGGGAGTTAAAATCCACCCACACGTGTTGGCATTATGTTATATTATAATATATTATAGTTAGATTTCCTAAAAATCCAACATTGATTGATTCAGGTTGAAAACAGCTTTATATCGAAAACATTCAGAAGCTTACAAACTCCACCTTGCAGACTGACTAACTCCTTGTGGTGAATTTTAACTCCGCTCTTCCCTGAGCAATGATCTGTGTTAATAAGTTATGGTGAGGACAGAATGGGACTCGACTGTGAAGCATTCTGTGGTTGAATAGCCCGCCTATAACACATTACTTCAGCTCACCAGGAAGAATGGGCGCCTTGAGTAAGGTACTGGAAGTGGGGCGGCACTTACGGAACGTACCCCAGAATCTTGGGGGTTGAGGGAGAGCAAAAATAAATGCTGGACTAACTCTCCCACTATGTCGAGAAAGGCTTGCATTTATATGGAGCCTTTCACGACTTCAGGACGTCCCAAAGCGCTTCACAGCCAATGGAGTACTTTTGAAGTGTAGTCACTGTTGTAATGTAGGAAACGCGGCAGCCAGTTTGCGCACAGCAAGATCCCACAAACAGCAATGAGATAAATGATAATCTGTTTTCTTTTGGTGATGTTGGTTGAGGGGTAAATATTGGCCCGGGACACTGGGGGAACTTCCCTGCTCTTATTTGAAATAGCGGTTATGGGATCTTTTACATCCACCTGAGACAGCAGACAGGGCCTCAGCTTAACAGCTCATCCAAAAGACGGCACCTCTGACAGTGCAGCACTCCCTCAGTACTGCACTGGGAGCGTCAGCCTTGATTTTGTGCTCAAGTCTCTGGAGTGGGGACTGTGAACACACATACTTCCGACTCAGAGGCAAAAGTGCTACCCACTGAGCCATGGCTGACACTACTTGGTGATGTCACAGCACTTGGTGATGTCACAGGACTTGGTGATGTCACAAGAAGGATTGCTCTTCATAAAATGGCTGCCCCCTAAGCTGCCTGAACCAACAATTGTACAGCAAGACATAGAAGTGACATGAGCTGATTTGAGAGACATCTTTAAGTCTGTAGATATATAACACAGGAGGATTATTGGGCAGTTCTGTAGAACCCTTTAAAAATATAAATGTCCTCAGGTTAAAAAAAAAACCCTTTAATAATCCAGAGTTGACTGCTCTGGGCAACGGACTGCTCAGAAAGAGATGGGGACCGAGGACTTGAGTGTGCATACACACCTCACTATTCATAGTAATTTTATAACTGTGTTGGTCGAGTCACAGGCACTGAGGAGGGGGGAGGGGGAGATTCTAGCATCTCCCCAGGTCTGCAGAGACCAGTCAACCAAATTACAAGAGGAGGAAATCAATATAATATGATTAGGTCAGCTTTCCAACCTATTCACGCAGTTCCCCCAGGCAAAGGACTGAAAGTAATTACCCTTCTCTGGTGTGGGGCATCCTCTGGCATTGTCAATACCTCAAGGTTAATTTACTGCTTCCAGTAAAGCATGCTGCTACGTGAGGTTTTTTTTAATGATTGAGGAATCAAGGTGAAAGGTCAAGGCCCATAGTGCAGGACACCATCAAGAAAGAAAAAACAAATCTAAGACAACACAAGGTTATTCAGGGATTAACGATTAGGCTTCAATTTTTAAAAAACTTGTAGGTCGTAGGAGGAAGGGAGGACTGAGGGAGGTTAGGAATGACCATAGTTTTGAGCTCTTGGGAAAGAATAAGTTAAGAGTAGGAAATGGTGTGATGAGTCTGGATTGGAATAGTTAGGAGACAGAGTGGGAAGGAAGAGAGTATAGGACGGGGTTTTGGAGCTAAGAAAGTAAGGACTTGCATTTACTTGCTTTTCACAACCTCAGGATGTCCCAAAGCGCTTTACAGCCAATTAAGAACTTTTGAAGTGAGGTTACTGTTGCAATGAAGGAAACCCGGCAGGCAAAATGCACACAGCAAGGTCCCACAAACAGCAATCAAATAAATGATGAGATCATCTGTCTTTCAGCAATGTTGGCTGAGGGATAAATGTTGGGCTGGACATCAGGGAGAACTCATCTGCTCTTCTTCGAATAGTGGCCGTGGGATCTTTTACATCTACCTGAGAGGGCAGATGGGGCCTCGGTTTAACGTCTCAACCAAAAGATGGCACCTCTGACAGTGCAGCACTCCCTTGGTACTGGCACTTGGAAGTACAGTTAGGACAAAGTCTAACGGCATTGTTTCTTAATGCGCAGAGCATTCGCAATAAGGTAGATGAATTAACAGCGCAGATAGATATTAACGGGTATGATATAGTTGCGATTACGGAGACATGGCTGCAGGGTGACCAAGGATGGGAACTGATCATTCCAGGGGTATTCAATATTTAGGAAGGACAGGCAAAAAGGGAAAGGAGGTGGGGTAGCGTTGTTAGTAAAGGAGGAAATCAATGCAATAGTGAGGAAGGATATTGGCTCGGAAAATCACTATGTGGAATCTGTATGGGTGGAGCTAAGAAACACCAAGTGGCAGAAAACGTTGGAGAGGGTTGTCTATAGGCCCCCAAACAGTAGTGGAGATGTAGGGGAGGGCATTAAACAGGAAATTAGAGACGCATGCAAGAAGGGTACAACTATAATCATGGGAGACTTTAATTTACATATAGATTGGTCAAACCAAATTAGCAATAATACTGTGGGGGAGGAATTCCTGGAGTGTGTACGTGATGGATTTCTAGACCAATACGTTGAGGAACCAACTAGAGAACAGGCGATCCTAGACTGGGTATTGTGCAATGAGAAAGGATTAATTAACAATCTTGTTGTGCGGGGTCCCTTAGGGAAGAGCGACCATAACATGATAGAATTCTCATTAAGATGGAGAGTGAAGTAGTTGAATCCGAAACTAGAGTCCTGAATCTAAATAAAGGAAATTACGAAAATATGAGGTGTGAGTTCACTAGGATAGATTGGGGAACTTTACTAAAAGGGATGACGGTGGATAGGCAATGGCTAATATTTAAAGAACGTGTGCAGGAATTACAACAATTATTCATTCCTGTCTGGCACAAAAATAAAACAGGAAAGGTGGCTCAACCGTGGCTTACAAAAGAAATTGGGGATAGTATTAGATCCAAAGAGGAGACATATAAAATTGCCAGAAAAAGCTGCAAGCCTGAGGATTGGGAACAGTTTAGAATTTAGCAAAGGAGAACAAAGAGATTGATTAAGAGGGGAAAAATAGAGTATGAGAGTAAACTAGCAGGGAACATAAAAACTGACTGTAAAAGCTTCTATAATGATGTAAAGAGAAAAAGATTAGTGAAGACAAATGTAGGTCCCTTACAGTCAGAAATGGGGGAAATTATATTGGGGAACAAAGAAATGGCAGAACACTTAAACACATACTTTGGTTCTGTCTTCACAAAGGAGGACACAAATAACCTCCCGGAAATGTTAGGGAACCAAGGGTCTAGTGAGAGGGAGGAACTGAAGGAAATCAGTATTAGTGAAAAAAAAAGTGCTGGGGAAATTAATGGGGCTAAAGGCTGACAAATCCCCAGGGCCTGATAATCTACATCCCAGAGTACTAAAGGAAGTGGCCCTGGAAATAGTGGATGCATTGGTGATCATCTTCCAAAATTCTATAGACTCTGGAACAGTTCCTACAGATTGGAGGGTGGCAAATGTAACCCCACTATTTAAAAAAGGAGGGAGAGAAAAAACAGGGAATGACAGACCAGTTAGGCGATCTTATTGAAACATATAAGATTGTGAAGGGTCTTGATCGGGTGGATGCAGTAAGGATGTTCCCAAAGATGGGTGAAACTAGAACTAGGGGGCATAATCTTAGAATAAGGGGCTGCTCTTTCAAAACTGAGATGAGGAGAAACTTCTTCACTCAGAGGGTGGTAGGTCTGTGGAATTTGCTGCCCCAGGAAGCTGTGGAAGCTACATCATTAGATAAATTTAAAACAGAAATAGACAGTTTCCTAGAAGTAAAGGGAATTAGGGGTTATGGGGAGCGGGCAGGAAATTGGACATGAAGCTGAGTTCGGATCGGTCAATGCCCTGTGGGTGGCGGAGAGGGCCCAGGGGCTATGTGGCCGGGTCCTGCTCCGACTTCTTGTGTTCTTTAGATTTGTGGTTGGGATCAGATCAGCCATGATCTTATTGAATGGCGGAGCAGGCTCGAGGGGCCGATTGGCCTACTCCTGCTCCAATTTCTTATGTTCTTATGTTCTTAGTAGTGGGGGAAATGTTAGAGTCTATTATAAAGGATGTGATAACAGAACACTTGGAAGGCATTAATGGGATTGGACAAAGTCAGCATGGGTTTATGAAAGGGAAATCATACTTAACAAATCTACTGGAGTTTTTTGAGGATGTAACTAGTAGAATAGATAGGGGGGAACCAGTGGATGTGGTGTATTTGGATTTTCAGAAGGCTTTTGATAAGATCCCACACAAGAGGTTAGTGTGCAAAATTAAAGCACATGGGATTGGGGAGAATATACTGGCACGGATTGAGAATTGGTTGACAGACAGGAAAAAGAGAATAGGAATAAACGGGTCTTTTTTCGGGTGGCAGGCAGTGACTAGTGGGGTACCGCAGGGATCAGTGCTTGGGCCCCGACTATTCACAATATATATCAATGATTTGGATGAGGGAACTGAATGTAACATTTCCAAGTTTGCAGACAACACAAAGCTGGGGTGGAATGTGAGCTGTGAGGAGGATGCAAAGAGGCTCCAATGTCATTTAGACAAGTTGGGTGAGTGGGCAAGAACATGGCAGATGCAGTATAACGTGGATAAATGTGAGGTTATCCACTTTGGTTGTAAAAACAGAAAGACAGATTATTATCTGAATGGTGATAGATTGGGAAAGCGGAGGTGCAATGAGACCTGGGTGTCCTTGTACACCAGTCGCTGAAAGTGAGCATTCAGGTGCAGCAAGCAGTTAGGAAGGCGAATGGTATGTTGGCCTTCATTGCAAGAGGATTTGAGTACAGGAACAGGGATGTCTTACTGCAGTTGTACAGGACCTTGGTGAGACCACATCTGGAATATTGTGTGCAGTTTTGGTCTCCTTATCTGAGGAAGGATGTCCTTGCCATGGAGGGAGTGCAACAAAGGTTTACCAGACTGATTCCTGGGATGGCAGGACTGACGTATGAGGAGAGATTGGGTCGACTAGGCCTCTATTCACTTGAGTTTAGAAGAATGAGAGGTGATCTCATCGAAACATATAAAATTCTAACAGGACTAGACGGACTGGATGCAGGGAGGATGTTCCCGATGGATGGAGAACCTATAACCAGGGGTCACAGTCTCAGGATACGGGGTATGCCATTTAAAACCGAGATGAGGAGAAATTTCTTCACTCAGAGGGTGGTGAACCTGTGGAATTCTCTACCACAGAAGGCAGTGGAGGCCAAGTCATTAGATGTATTCAAGAAGGAGATAGATATATTTCTTAATGCTAAAGGGATCAAGGGATATGGGGAAAAAGCGGGAACAGGGTACTGAGTTAGACGATCAGCCATGATCATTTTGAATGGCGGAGCAGGCCCGAAGGGCCGAATGGCCTACTCTTGCTCCTATTTTCTATGTTTCTATGTATCAGCCTGGATTATGTGCTCAAGAATGGGGCTATGAACCCATAACCTGCTGGCTCAGAGGCAAGAGTGTTGCCCACTGAGCCACGGCTGACACCTTAGGTGAAATAAGACAGGAAAGTGTAGAACAGCGCTGACCATAGTAGGATCAATAAGATAGAGAGAGACACAAGAAACAGTGATACGCTTGGACAGAAAGTTTGGAGGCTAGTGGTGTTGGGAATATAAGATACCATATTATGCATCATTCTCTTTAATGGAACTGATTCCCTAGTCCGTTGATGGTTCTGTTCTCCCTCCCCCCTCCCCCAGAGTCTTTCAAATGTCCAATGACGATGTTTGTGTTTATTGATTGAGAACCTGTACTGAACAGATTGCTTCTCCACTGTAGATTACTTCTCCATAGACCTACAGTATCGACATCGCAATCATTTTTCCTTTTCAGTGAACAGCATTGTGTCGAGAGTTAGAGACTGACCCGAGAGTCAGCATCGGTGTCGCAAGACTGCAGGAAAGACCGAGAGAAAAACACAGGACAAAACTGTATCGTAAATGCAAAGATCATTTCCCCCCCCCAATTTGTTACCACCTCATCCTCTCCTGAAGGCTCTGTCTCTTGCTGGAGTTCCATAGGGACCAACTACACTGGGAGTATCAGCCTAGGTTTACATGCCCACATCTCTAGAGTGGGACTTGAACCCACAACCTTCTGACTCGGGCCCAGAGTGTTAACACTGAGCCATGTCTGAGAGCCAAGGGCAGGGGAGGGAGAAACACATCACTATTGAGAATAATTCTGTCCTTCACATATCAGCACAAGAGTCACTTTCTAGATCAGGGGCACTTGACAATATCTATTATATTTATAAAGAGGTACAGGAGTGAGATTTGAAGCCTGCGGCCTCATTGTGTCTGATTTTTTCTGATCCCCTTATTCACATTCATTTATATTACAGAATCACTTCTAATATTTATGGTTCTATAATGTGCTGTTGAACAAACCCATTGGTTGTACATTGCAGGACACATTTCACAGCAGCAACTGCTGAATGTAGTGACTCACGACATATATCTCTAGCCATACCTTCCCTACTGGTGTGAGATATCTGCACAGGCCCACAAGAGGCTCTGCCTCAAAGGTCGGTATGGTTTGGTCCATCATACATTGACACTATATAACAGGAGCAACAGGGACACAGGAAATTTGATTCATTGGAACCGTATATTGTGGGAGTGAATGGGAAGGGATTTGGTCAGTTGGAGTTCCATTCAATGGGAGTGAATGGGAAGGGGTTTGGTCATTTGGAGTTCCATATAATGGGAGTGAATGGGAAGAGGTTTGGTCATTTAGAGTTCTATACAATGAGAGTGAATGGGAAGGGGTTTGGTCATTTAGAGTTCTATATAATGGAGTGAATGGGAAGGGGTTTAGTCATTTAGAGTTCTATACAATGGGAATGAATGGGAAGGGGTTTGGTCATTTAGAGTTCTATATAATGGAGTGAATGGGAAGGGGTTTGGTCATTCAGAGTTCTATACAATGGGAGTGAACGGGAAGGGGTTTGGTCATTTAGAGTTCTATATAATGGAGTGAATGGGAAGGGGTTTGGTCATTTAGAGTTCTATACAATGGGAGTGAATGGGAAGGGGTTTGGTCATTTAGAGTTCTATACAATGGGAGTGAACGGGAAGGGGTTTGGTCATTTAGAGTTCTATATAATGGAGTGAATGGGAAGGGGTTTGGTCATTTAGAGTTCTATATAATGGAGTGAATGGGAAGGGGTTTGGTCATTTAGAGTTCTATACAATGGGAGTGAATGGGAAGGGGTTTGGTCATTTAGAGTTCTATACAATGGGAGTGAATGGGAAGGGGTTTGGTCATTTAGAGTTCTATACAATGGGAGTGAATGGGAAGGGGTTTGGTCATTTAGAGTTCTATACAATGGGAGTGAATGGGAAGGGGTTTGGTCATTTAGAGATCTATATAATGGAGTGAATGGGAAGGGGTTTGGTCATTTAGAGATCTATATAATGGAATGAATGGGAAGGGGTTTGGTCATTTAGAGTTCTATATAATGGGAGTGAATGGGAAGGGGTTTGGTCATTTAGAGTTCTATATAATGGGAGTGAATGGGAAGGGGTTTGGTCATTTAGAGTTCTATATAATGGAATGAATGGGAAGGGGTTTGGTCATTTAGAGATCTATATAATGGAGTGAATGGGAAGGGGTTTGGTCATTTAGAGTTCTATATAATGGGAGTGACTGGGAAGAGGTTTGGTCATTTAGAGTTCTATGTAATTGGAGTGAATGGGAAGGGGTTTGGTCATTTAGAGTTCTATGTAATTGGAGTGAATGGGAAGGGGTTTGGTCATTTAGAGTTCTATATAATGGAGTGAATGGGAAGATTTTGGGCCACTGGGATTCTGTGCTCCACTTGTCTGCGCATTTACCTGGAGTTGACAGTAACTCCCCACACAGGACACATAGAGGTTGCAGGAGTCTAAATTAAATCTCCATTTGAAAAGCTGCATATTTAATCAATAGGGATCAGACAAGTACTGACTTAATGGCAGGAGATTTAAACATTTCAATGACTCTAGGTTTATACATAAGTAAGAAATGATTTACTGAATCGAAAATGGCAAAATTGGATTTCAAAAAAATAATGTCCTTAGAGATTGATTCATAAATCTTTGTTTAACCTTCAAAGAGAATTTTGTGCTCATTAAGATGAGGCTGCACCAGTGCTGGTGAATGGAGCACTTTCCAACAAGTTTCACCCACTGTCAGTACAAAGCACTCCCAGGGCAGGTACAGCACGGGTTAGATACAGAGTAAAGCTCCCTCTGCAATGTCCCATCAAACACTTCCAGGGCAGGTACAGCACGGGTTAGATACAGAGTAAAGCTCCCTCTACACTGTCCCATCAAACACTCCCAGGGCAGGTACAGCACGGGTTAGTTACAGAGTAAAGCTCCCTCTACACTGTCCCATCAAACACTCCCAGGGCAGGTACAGCACGGGTTAGATACAGAGTAAAGCTCCCTCTACACTGTCCCATCAAACACTCCCAGGGCAGGTACAGCACGGGTTAGATGGAGAGTAAATCTCTTGCTGCTGTGTCCAGTCAACATGTGTTCCCTGAATCTAGCAGCGCCCCTACTGCAAAAGACAAACATTTCTATATACCAGTCAAACAATCCTTGGGACCTCTCTAAGCAGGGCTTCCAATTTGTGTAGAATTATGAGTAGCTTGTCATGGGACAGGGCCACAAAGAACTGGGCTGAGAGACTGGATCAAATTTATTTCTTTTAGGCCTCTTACTGAGCCTTCGCTTGTCAATTTCAGTTCATTTCACCCATCAGATCCCATTGGCCATGACTGATGGACAGGTGGACATATGTACAAACTAGTAAACGGCACATTCAGGACTGGTCTCAGGATGTACTTCTTCACATACAGCGAGTGATCAGTAGCTGACATGGTTTCTGGTTAGGAGAGCAGAGGCAAAAGCTCTGCAGTCATTTAAAAGCCTGTGTTGGACATTGATAGGTTTCCATGCAAGGATGAGCCCGACGGGCCGAATGGCCTCGCCCGTCTGTACTTGTCTCTGTGGGCTTCATGAATGCCACAAATTTTCTCGGCATCTCCGGTGGAGGTAGGAGAAGCCCCTTGGAAATTCACACCCTGAAACTCACCAGAGGCACAAAGAACAGCAAAAACGCATCCAGTAGTGTATCTACGTTACACATCAGGAAGGTGCTGCTGCCCTGATCGCTCAGAGGGCTCATGAAATGACCAGTGTGGAATTGAGTATAGAATCATAGGATCTTACAGCACAGAAGGAGGCCATTCAGCCCATCGTGCTTGTGCCGGCTCTTTGAAAGAGCTATCCAATTAGTCCCACTCCCTCCTGCCCTTTCCCCATAGCCCTGCAAATTTGTCCTTTTCAAGTATTTATCCAATTCCCTTTTGAAAGTTACTATTGACTCCCACCGTCCTTTCAGGGCAGTGTGTTCCAGATCATAACAACTCGCTGCGTAAAAAAAAATTTATCCTCATCTCCCCTCTGGTTCTTTTGCCGCTCACCTTAAATCTGTGTCCTCTGGTTATCGGCCCTCCTGCCAGTGGAAAGTTTTACCCCATCTACTCTATCAAAAACCCTCATAATTTTGAGCAAATCTCCTCTTAACCTTCTCCGCTCTAAGTAGAACAACCCCAGCATCTTCAGTCTCTCCACATAACTGAAGTCCCTCATCCCTGGTACCATTCTGGTAAATCTCCTCTGCACCCTCTCTAAGGCCTTGACATCCTTCCTAAAGTGTGGTGCCCAGAATTGGACACAATACTCTAGCTGAGGCCTAACCAGTAATTTATAAAGGTTTAGCATAACTTCCTTGCTTTTGTAATCTATGCCTCTATTTATAAAGCCCAAGATTTCATTTTTTTTTTAACAGCCTTATCAACTTGTCCTGCCACCTTCAAAGATTTGTGTACGTGCACCCCTAGGTCTGTCTGTTCCTGCACCCCCTTTAAAATTGTACCATTTAATTTATATTGCCTCTTCTCATTTTTCCTTCCAAATTACAAAAAAAAGAAAGCAAGATCTTGCATTTCTATAGCGCCTTTCACAACCTCAGTCCCAAAGCACTTTACAACCAATGAAATACTTTTGAAGTGTTGTCACTGTTGTAATGTAGGAAACGTGGCAGCCAATTTGTGCACAGCAAGATCCCACAAACAGCAAATGATAATGACCAGATAATCTGTTTTTAGTGATGTTGGCTGAGGGATAAATATTGGCCCAGGACACAGGAGAGAACTCCCCTGCTCTTCTTCTTGGTGTCCCCAGTATCATTTCCCAGAGTCTATCCAGTCTCCTGGCAATCACCGAGTTTATTCTTGTGAGGCATCGGTCCTTGGTTACAGTTGTCTTTTCTTGTTATGGTTATTGAACATACAAAAAACCAATGTTAAAAGAGCAATGGTGAGGGAGGTCTTCAGTCTTGTACTTACAAGGTGCGAAGCTTTGGCATGTGGTTGAAGCTGGAGACAGGAATACCGGTGATATTATTGTTATTCAGGGTCCTGGGAAAGATGAAACAAAAAAAATTATTAATTAACTTTCCTTTTTTATTATGCCCCCCCCACCCAACTTTTTCCATCGATTTTCTCCTGTCCCCCTCCTCTTGGTGGGGTACAGTTCCATGGACACTGGGAGTCCTACAGTACGTCATCCAACTTACCTGTTCTTCAGACGTAACCTGGACAGTGTGGAGGCAGGCTACTTAATGAAAGGGCGTCAAGGTTCAGCCCAATCCTGTCCTCACCCACAACCAAGGTTCATGGAAGAGCAATCAGGTGTGGGAACCCTGGCGGGTTTTTAAGGGGTATTTTATAGTATATTTTAAGAGCTGTTGTGCTCCTTGAGGTGAGGGGTGTTAGCACTGGGAAATTGGAACGCTTGTCACTACCAAGCAGTCCTGGATCCCTACAGCACAGTTTAGAAGCAGAGTAAATCTTCCCTCTACTAGAACCCCAAAACAAGGTTGCCAACCCTCCAGGATTGCCCTGGAGTCTCCAGGAAAGAAAAAAAATAATCTTCAGCTCACTGCTGTGTGCAACAACCCTGGAGAAAAATCACAGGGGCATAAAAAAAAATTGTGGGTTTTATTTTCATTTTCTTTGAACACTTTTATTGGTTATTAAAAATACTGGAGAGGTGGGGAGGGAAGGCTGATTGACTGGGGGAGGCAGGAGGTCACGTGATGAAACCTCCAGGAATATGACCAACCAGAGTTGGCAACCCTATCCCAACAGCCCCAAACTCAGAAAAGCGTCCCGGGGCTGCACTAGTGTGGCATTTTGCCATTTCCCGTGTCAAATGTCTTGTGGCCTCTCTGGGGGAAGAAGGACAATTTTGTACTGAGGGGCCCCTTGGTGGAGAGTGGCTGAGACTCATTTCACAGCTGAGAACAAGAGACCTCCATCTCCCTGAGTCTGGGCTGGATTTGAAGCTGGATCCCAGAGATGAGAGGCCAACCAGTGCCTAACTCACTGAGCCACCCAGTCTAATTTTCCCCACGCCTCTTTCTTTGCCCATCCCACGTCACAATCATCACTGGACGTATTATGTCCGATAAATACTCAAGTTGGTGTGGTAATGCAGAGGCTGCTTTTATTTCAGTCTCCCGGGAACATTCTCTTTAGATATAACATCAATGCAAGGGGAGACCCCGGAGCGTGCAATACGCTTACTCCCATCAGGGGGCCCTCTAGTGTTCAACTAACAATATACAAGTGCAATACATATCAGTGGAGGTGTTGAGTGAGCAACACCATCTCTCCTCTGAGGCTCACTGTTGCCGGGTTTGCACGAGACCGTCAAACGCTGTTTATAACGTCGCATGGCAGAGGGTCAGAATCGTCTCTTGCAGGAATCAGCCGAGTGCCCCTCACGTTTCAGGGTATGAGACACGGGATGACGCGAGATGGGATCCATAGGTAACCCGACAGTGTGACCCAGCAAACAAACAAATGGGACGGGAAAGACTTACAGAACCTCCACACTTCTCAGAGCTCGGAACGCCCCTTCCTCAATGCAAGTAATTTGGTTTTTATCCAGCTGCCTGTTATAAGTAAAGAGAGAGAAATAAGAAATAGACAGAAGCCATTAGCAGTGAGGCCATAAACATCCAGACAACAGGCCACTTACCCGTATAATATCTCAGCTGGACCCTAACCCTCTGGGCATGTGTGAATCTATGAAGATTCCTCTCCATCACTGATATTTTACTTAAAGTTCGGCACTGTGAAAACCCCTTTAAATGGGCTCTTTTTTTTTATCTACACTGTCAATCTTTTCTGATTTCCCCCCTCCCCTTTATCGTCTGACATGGGAGAGATAGATAGAGAATGGGAGAGATAGACAGATACACAGAGAGTGGGAGAGACAGATAGGCCAAGAGTGGGCGAGACGGACAGAGAATGGGAGAGATAGGTAGACAGACAGTGGGAAAGATGAATAGAAAGTGGGAGATAGATAAACAAAAAGGCTGACAGACTAACAGACATTGAGAGTACAAGCGAATAAGAAAGAGAGACACAGAGAGACCCAACTGCAGAGGTGAGAGATAGACATGAGTAACAGAAAAGTAAAAAGAGGTGCACAAATAAAGATAGAGCAAGAGACAGAGAGGGTGATTTTAAACCCCAAGAATGGGTGGGCTGGGTTGGGGACGGGTGGGAGTTGAAAATAGTTGTTTTTTGGGTCGCAACCCGGCTTTATTTCCAAGCTTCCCACTGGGAATGCGAAGTCCGAAAATTTTGCGGTTGCGACCCAAAAAAACAACTATTTTCAACCCCAGCGCACCCATTCTTGAGGTTTAAAATCGACCCCAGAGGTGGAGAGAGATAGAGACAGAGATGGGGTACAGATGGAGAGTCAGAGCTAGACAGTCTTTTCTTATTTAAGTATGGAATCTCTCGGCAGGCATGCGATGCTGTTTATTTGAAATCATTCTCATTGATTGGATCCTCCCATTGTGCACAGCTGAGACTATGTGATTACACTGGGGGAGGGAATTAATCTCCGTGCCAACCAACTGCTGACTCTTCCCAGGGAAAGTTATTCATTTTATCTTGTTTTGATTTTTTTGTGTGGGAAGAAGGGGCTAATGTTGACAATGTAACTGTCCTGGGATAAGAGGAAGCTTGGGAAGCTTTATTGCCATCACCAGGAATCCAATTATATCGAGCCAGTCCCAGGTGTTTTTCTGAGTGTTTTTTTTTTCTATTTTCTTTGAACACTTTAGTTTATTGGTTATAAAAATATCGGAGATGGTTTAAAAAAAAAGGCTGTTTGACCGGGCGGGGCAGTTGGGGCGTGGGGGGGGGAGATGAAACCTCCAGGAATACGTCCAACCAGAGTTGGTAGCACTGCTCCTCCCTGAGAGGGAACAGTCTCCGCTTTGCGTTGCAGGGTTCGGGAAGGACGGCGAGTGTCACTGGGACCGACAGAGGCTGGGCAAAGTCTGACTGACAGGGCGCGTGACTGGGGCAGGGGGGCAGGGGCTGCTCCAACTGGAAGACTAGAAGCAGTGCGTCTCCGAGAGGCCAGAATCCCAGTAAAGTCGCGGAGACGTCTGTGGCAAGAGGGGGGGGGGGGTGGGGGCTGGGCCCTTGGGCGGGCGGGGGGGGTAGGCCGGAAGGAGGGAGCGAGCGAGCACGCAAAGGGTTAAGGAGTGAAAGATGGAGACGGATTTAATCGGTGGGGAGCTCCGATCGATTGGCTGTACTCACAAGTTCTTGATGTCAGTCGCCCCGCGGAATGCCTTCCTGGGAATAGCCTGGATGAAATTCTCGCTCAGATCCCTGTGAAAATATCGGATTCCATGTTACACTGAGTTGCCCGTGCTGAATAATGAATCATATTCACAGCCACGATCAATAATTCACACTGTTGTTGCTCCAGCATCTTTTCTCTTACTCTGCAGGGTTACTGTGTGGATGTCACACTGCCCGCACCTCCTGTACATTCAGGATCTTAGCCTCTTCCTATCTCTGTGACCTCCTCCAGCCCTACAACCCTCCGAGATCTCTGCGTTCCTCCAATTCTGGCCTCTTGCGCATCCCCCACTCCCTTCGTCCCACCGCTGGCGGCCGTGCCTTCAGCTGTCCAGGCCCCAAGCTCTGGAATTCCCTCCTTAAACCTCACCGCCTCTCTGCCTCTCTCTCCTCCTTTAAGACGCTCCTTAAAACCTACCTCTTTGACCAAGCTTTTGGCCTCCTGTCCTAATATCTCCTTATGTGGCTCGGTGTCAAAATTGTGTCTGATAATCGCTCCTGTGAAGAGTCCTGGGATGTTTTACTACGTTAAAGGTATAAATGCAAGTTGTTGCTGTTTAGAATTCAACACTACGTGTGTGTGTGTGTATATATATATATATATGTGAATGTGTGTATCCACATATACATGTGTTTGCATGTATATATATGCATATATATATATATATATGTAAGGAGTCGTACAACACCAGGTCACCTGACGAAGAAGCAAAGCTCCGAAAGCTTGTGATTTCAAATAAAGCTGTTGGACTATAACCTGGTGTTGTACGACTCCTTACATTTGTCCACCCCAGTCCATCACCGGCATCTCCACATCATATATATATATGGGTACAGTATTGTAGCGGTGATGTTACTGGACTAATGATCCAGAGAACGTGAGTTCAAATCCCACCGTGGCAGTTTGAGAATTTGAACTCGGTTAAAAATAAAAAGCTGAGATCAGTAAAAGTGACCGTGAAGCTGTCAGTTTGCCATAAAAACCCAACTGGTTCACTAATGTCCTTTAGGGAAGGAAACCTGCTGTCCTTACCTGGTCTGGGGCTATATGTGATTCCAGTCCCCACACTGACGTGGTTGACTCTTAACTGCCCTCTGAAGCCACTCAGTTGTACCAACACCTTCTCAGGGTAACTAGGGACGGGCAATAAATGCCGGCCTTGCCAGCGATGCCCACATCCCGAGAATGAATATTTTATAAAAGGCATATATATATGCGTGTGTGTGTGTGTGTGTATATTCATGTAAGTGTATTTATAGGTAACACATGGTCCATGTGATTTCCTGGACTGGATTCGATCACCTGAGGGGGTCAGAGAGGAATTTTACAAATTATTTTTTCCCTTATTGGCCCTGGGTTGTTTTTGGGGGGTGGGAGGGAGTAGGAAGTGTCCAGTCAGAATGCTCTGGCCATCGTGAGGTGTGGGTCAGGCTTGATTGGCCAGCTGGTCTTTTCCTCCCCGTCAATTTCATATGTTCGTATATGTATATGCCTGTGCGTGTATAAATTCACGTGTGTGTGTATACACACGGTGGGGGAGTGGGACTAGCTGGAATGCTCTTGCATAGAGCCGGCCCAGACTTGATGGGCTGAATGGCCTCCTTCCGTGCTGTAACCTTTCTATGATTCTATGATATGTGTGTGTGTGTATGTGTGTGTGTGTGTGTGTGTGTGTGTATGTGTGCTTGTGCAATGCATGTGTGAGAGGGTTTTCAGTGTTGCCCTGATCCACACTCTGGGATACATTCTCCGACGGTGATGTCCCACACAAGCCCTTAATGCGCTTGTACTAAACACCTCTCTGCATTTGTTTACCGCACGTTAACCCGTTTAAAATAAACAACCAGGCTTGTGGAATTTAGTGAGAGCACGTGAAGGGGTTCGGAAGCGGCAATCGGAGAAAAGATCCCGTTCTGTGTGGAGAGGAGAGAGGGGGAGTGTCATGCACTCAAGTCTAATCGCAGACTCGAACAGGTGGACAGAGTGGGTCAAATCATGCGTATGCAAGGTTTTTTATCAATGTATCAATCAAAACATGGACTGTCTGGTTTGAAACCGGATGTGTTGTCATCCATGGAGAGATCCCGGAATGGGAAAGCTCAGGGAATGTTAGACTGAGTCTAATTGACTGGTGTTTTATTCTTGGAATCCATTTTACTTGACTGTAGCCCTCCAAGGGCTGGACTGGAGTAACATATTGTCCACATAAAAGCATTCCAGCATTAAATGCACAGCCGATTCCAAGTGCAGAGAGGCAGTCTCACATTCCAGCATTCCCACACAAGTGTATCCTTCACGAGGGGGTCGGAATGCTGTGTCGTCGCTGGGATTTTAGTGAAGTGGAACTGTGGGTGTCTGCAAATTCCACGCTGCTGTCCCCTTGTACTCCGAAAAACTCATCATTATAGATTCTGTGCAATGCCTGGAGTGGGTATTTAGAGCTGTTTAAAGAAGATCATTTCTATAGCACCTTTCACAACATCAGGACGTCCCAAAGCGCTTTACAACCAATGAAGTTCCTTATGAAGTGTAGTCACTGATTTAATGTAGGAAACACGGCAGCCAATTTGCACACAGCAAGATCCCACAAACAGCGATGTGATAATAACCAGATAATCTGTTTTAGTGCTGTTGGTTGGAGGGATAAATATTGGCTAAGGATACAGGGGAGAACTCTCCTTTTACTTTGTAAAGAGTGCCATGGGATCTTTTATATCTATCTGAGAGGGCAGAAAAGGCCTCAGTTTAACATCTTATCTGAAAGACAGCACCTGCAACAGTACAGTGCTCCCACTAACAGCCTGGATTATGTGCTTTAGTATCTAGAGTGGGACTTGAACCCACCACTGACCATTTTAACTCAGAGGTGAGAGTGCTACTAACTAAGCCACAGCTGACACTATGTTGAGTAGCTCTGAACGTCGATGGGTGCCTCTTGGTACCTTTTCCCCTGAAGGTGCTGACCCTTTGCTGCTCTCCATTTCCACGGGTGCTCACTGTCCTTTTGTATCTCAGCCAAGTGCTTCGTACTTCATGCGTTACCCCCCACCCCCTTCCCTAACTGGGGGGCTCTGTGTGAGATTAGCTAATTCTGCACAGGCCAGGGTTCAAAGCTCGTATGAATGGCTCAGCCCTACATTGGGATATCTCGCACAGGATATCCGCACACAGGCCCACCGTGACAAGGCATCAACCTCGTCTACAATCGTTCCAGATACTAAAATTGTCTCCTCCTTAAAAAGTCCTGATGGTAGGGCTCACTCTTTAAAGAGATCGCGATGGTGAGACTCCCTCTTCACAAGGGGCCCTGATAGTGAGACTCCCTCTTCACAAGGGGTCCCGATAGTGAGACTCCCTCTTCACAAGGGATCCCGATAGTGAGACTCCCTCTTCACAAGGGATCCTGATAGTGAGACTCCCTCTTCACAAGGGGCCCTGATAGTGAGACTCCCTCTTCACAAGGGGCCCTGATAGTGAGACTCCCTCTTCACAAGGGATCCCGATAGTGAGACTCCCTCTTCACAAGGGGTCCCGATAGTGAGACTCCCTCTTCACAAGGGGTCCCGATAGTGAGACTCCCTCTTCACAAGGGGCCCTGATAGTGAGACTCCCTCTTCACAAGGGGTCCCGATAGTGAGACTCCCTCTTCACAAGGGGTCCCGATAGTGAGACTCCCTCTTCACAAGGGGCCCTGATAGTGAGACTCCCTCTTCACAAGGGATCCCGATAGTGAGACTCCCTCTTCACAAGGGGCCCTGATAGTGAGACTCCCTCTTCACAAGGGGCCCTGATAGTGAGACTCCCTCTTCACAAGGGGTCCCGATAGTGAGACTCCCTCTTCACAAGGGGCCCTGATAGTGAGACTCCCTCTTCACAAGGGATCCCGATAGTGAGACTCCCTCTTCACAAGGGGCCCTGATAGTGAGACTCCCTCTTCACAAGGGATCCCGATAGTGAGACTCCCTCTTCACAAGGGGTCCCGATAGTGAGACTCCCTCTTCACAAGGGGCCCTGATAGTGAGACTCCCTCTTCACAAGGGATCCCGATAGTGAGACTCCCTCTTCACAAGGGGCCCTGATAGTGAGACTCCCTCTTCACAAGGGGTCCCGATAGTGAGACTCCCTCTTCACAAGGGATCCCGATAGTGAGACTCCCTCTTCACAAGGGGTCCCGATAGTGAGACTCCCTCTTCACAAGGGGTCCCGATAGTGAGACTCCCTCTTTCAAGGGATCTCGATGGTGAGACTCCCTCTTTAAAGGGGTCCCGATGATGAAAGTCCCTCTTTGAAGGGGTCCCGATGATGAGACTCCCTCTTCACGAGGGGTCCTGATGGTGCAGCAGTCTTTTGATTGTAACGATCACAGACACTGATGTGTGGCCCACTCTCTGCCTTCTCCTGGTTGCAGGTAGATAGGCAGACATTCCAAGCACATCTTGTATTTCAAACACCATTAAGATAAACCAGCCCTTGCCAGCTGTGTGGTTGAGATAATTTTCCACCGGGCACACTGACCCTAAAGACTGTAGACTTATTATTAATGGAGTGACAATGAGCCTATCACCTGTTCCCTGCGCTCGGGGAACCCTGCATTGTGAGGCTGTAACACGGCTACACATCCTGTTGTTGAAAGAGAGACAAATTATCTATAAAATATAATCATATTTGCACCTATATAGCACCTTATCACATCGAGACATCCCAAAGCACTTCACGCAATAAATTACTTTTTGCAGTGCAGTGACTATTTGCTCACACAAACACATCAGCCACTCTATGCCAGCAACATCTCATCAACAACAGCTGGACGAATGACGAATTAATCCCTTTCTTTCTTTGGGAGGTGTAGGTTGAAGGAAGACTGTGGAGCATGACATGCGGAGAACGCCCTGCAGGCACATCTCTTCACCTGTGGCTCAGTGGGTAGCACTCTTGCCTCTGAGTCAGAAGGTCATGGGTTCAAGTCCCACTTCAGAGACTTGAGCACAAAATCCAGGCTGATGCTCCTGGTGCCAGTACACTGAGGGAGTGCTGCACTGTTGGAGGTGCTGTCTTTTGGATGAGATATTAAACCAAGGCCCTGTCTGCACTCTCAGGTGGATATAAAAGGTCCCATGGCCACTATTTGAGAGAAGAGCAGGGGAGTTGCTGTCCTGGCCAATATTGGGGAGTGAGGGAGGGGTGGGAGAGGAGTGAGTGAATTGGGGGAACGAGGGAAGGGTAGGGGATCCCCTATCGGTACTTGGCCGGTGGGGGGGGTCCCTACCCCGGGGTCTCCCCACCTTTCTCTGCCACATTCCCAGGCTACAGGAGCCTTCTCCTCTTTGCCAGATTTTCAATGCTTCCCTCCCCCCTCTGCTATTCTGCTGTATCCATTTATAGCTCCTCTAGACCCATCTTTTGTTTCTTTACCTGTCCCATTCCCTCCCTCCTTGCCTTGCACCATCATCCCTTTTGTCATTTAATCACTCCTGCCCTCCACCCTATCAGAGACCTTCCCTTTTGTTCTTTCCTCCCCCCCACCTTTCCCAGGCTCTGCACTTGCTTAAAAACTGTTTAATCTCTAAAATCTTCCAGTTCTGACGTAAGGTCATTGACCTGAAACGTTGACTGTTTCTCTCCCCGCAGATGCTGCCTGACCTGCTGAGTTAATAAAAGCCCTCGAGCTATCTGCGTTTCTGCTGGCCACCCGCCCACATTTGAATGGAAATGACAGAAAGCAAGTGGTCAGACATTAAGTCCTTATAAAGAGTACGTACGACCATTTTACCTGCTGCGCATGCGGTGGTTTCTTGTGGAACGTCTTGCGTGCTATTAAAAAGGCAATGATAACTGGTACCACGTTGTGTCATGGCTCAGTGGGTAGCACTCTGGCCTTGGAAGGTTGTGGGTTCAAGTCCCACTCCAGAGCCTTAAACACAAAATCCACGCTGACACTCCAGTGTAGTACTGAAGGAGTGCTGTTCTATCACTAGATGTTGTCTTTCAGATGAGGCGTTCAACTAAGGCCCTATCTGCCCTCATCAGGTGGGTGTAAGAGATCCCATGGCACTATTTCAAAGACAGGGGAGGTGTCCTGGCCTATATTTATCAACAACTTGCATTTATTTAGCACCTTTGATGTAGTAAAACGTCCCAAGTCACTTCACACGAGCGTTATCAAACAAAATGTGAAAACAACATCACTAAAACAAATTATCTGGTCGTTATCACATTGCTGTTTGTGGGACCTTGCTGTGTGCAAATTTGGCTGCTGCGTTTCCTACATTACAACAGTGACTACACTTCAAAAAGTACTTCATTGGCTGTAAAGCGCTTTGGGACGTCCTGAGGTCGTGAAAGGCGCTGTAAAATTTCAAGTTATCCATTTTGTGTAGAGCTGAGATTGGCTCCTTGGATCGAGCCCTTCTCTGCAGCAGCCTCAGGCGGTGTTAATTCCCACTTCCTTTTCTGCGAGGTGTACATTGCCCACACTCCCCAGGTAGTCTCGACAGCTGCAACATTTCTTTCCTTCCTTGTTAACAAGCGCCCTCTCCTTCAACAGACGCGCACACCATGGAACCCGATGTATTTCCGCCCTGAATACGTCACTCGATGCACTTTGAGCTCACTGACACGGGTAGGCTTTCGCTACAGGGTGAGGCTGAATGAGATGGAGGAAGCCACAGAGGGAATGATTGGCAACAACCTAAACATAACTTAAGGACTAACTTGTGTCAAAGTTTGGGATTCATTTTCGTACATGAAGAATGTCAGTCGAATTACTTAGGATTTACAGCACAGAATCAGGCCATTCGGCCCAACTGGTCCATGCCAACTGGTTTATGCTCCTCCCACCCCACCTCATCTCACCCTATCAGCATATCCTTCCATTTCTTTCTCCCTCATGTGTTTATCCAGCTTCCCCTTAAATGTATCTATACTATTCGCCTCAACTACTCCTTGTGGTAGCGAGTTCCACATTCTAAGCACTCTGAGTAAAGAAGTTTCTCCTGAATTCCCTATTGGATTTCTTAGTGACTATCTTATATTTATGGCCCCTAGTTTTGGACTCCCCCCACAAATGGAAACATCTTCTCAATGTCTACCCCATCGAACCTCTTCATGATTTTAAAGACCTCTATCAGGTCACCTCTCAGCCTTCTATTTTCTAGAAAAAAGAGCCCCAGCCTGTTCAATCTGCAGTAAAGATCACTGGGTATCAGTCGAAGGAACTTTACTGGATTAATTAGTGACTATCTTATATGAGTAGGCTATTGGAATACAGGAGATATCACAGCCAAGCTGGTTCCTGTTCTTAAATCCTTTCCCAAAGCCTTTCCACCATCTACAAGGCACAAGTCAGGAGTGTGATGGAATACTCTCCACTTGCCTGGATGAGTGCAGCTCCAACAACACTCAAGAAGCTCGACACCATCCGGGACAAAGCAGCCCGCTTGATTGGCACCCCATCCACCGCCCTAAACATTCACTCCCTTCACCACTGGCGCACCGTGGCTGCAGTGTGTACCATCCACAGGATGCACTGCAGCAACTCGCCAAGGCTTCTTCGACAGCACTTCCCAAACCCGCGACCTCCACCACCTAGAAGGACAAGGGCAGCAGGTACATGGGAACATCACCACCTGCACGTTCCCCTCCAAGTCACACACCATCCCGACTTGGAAATATATCGCCGTTCCTTCATCGTCGCTGGGTCAAAATCCTGGAACTCCTGACCTAACAGCACTGTGGGAGAACCTTCACCACACGGACTGCAGCGGTTCAAGAAGGCGGCTCACCACCACCTTCTCAAGGGCAATTAGGGATGGGCATTAAATGCTGGCCTTGCCAGCAACGCCCACATCCCATGAATGAATTAAAAAAATGGTGTCTATACACTTCCCAACAGGAGTCACTAGATCAGTGCTGTCCAATAGAAATTGGTGACTAGCCACAAGTAGGGTTGCCAACCCTCCAGGATTGTCCTAGAGTCTCCAGGGATTAATGATTAATCTCCCAGGACCGTGCTGCGAGTGATCCTGGGAGCACAATCATAGGTAATTTTCACTCTTCCCTCCATGGCCCCGTTGAATCTCTCACACCACATCACGAAGATTGAGTGCTTTCAAAAATGGATGACATGGTGAACTTGTTTTGGAGTAACTCCGCCCGCAACATAGGAACAGGAGGAGGCCATTCAGCCCCTCGAGCCTGTTCTGCCATTCAATGAGATCATGGCTGATCTGTATCCTAACTCCATCCACCCACCTTGGCTCCATATCCCTTAATACCCTAGGCTAGCAAAAATCTATCGATCTCAGATTTAATATTATTAATTGAGCTAGCACCTACTGCTTTTTGTGGGAGAGAGTTCCACACTTCTACCACCCTTTGCATGAAGAAGTGTTTCCTAACTTCTCTCCTGAATGGGCAGGCTCTGATTTTAAGGTTATGTCCCCTTGTCCTAGACTCCCCCACCAGCAGATAAAGTCATCTGATGAAGCCTCCAGGAATACGTCCAACCAGAGTTGGCAACCCCAGCCACAGGAGCGGCTACAGCGGCACTGTTTTAGCAAGATTTGAACTCCTAATCCAGCTGGCGCACCAGTGCAGGGCTCAGGGTGTGCTGCATTGTCCAGGGTGCAGCCCTTTGCGCAAGATGTTAAACCAAAATCCTCTCTGTTGGTTCAGGTGGCTATCAAAGATCCCACGGCACCATACAAAGAAGAGCAGTGAGTTCTCCCGGTGTCCTGGCCAATATTCCTCCCTCAATCAGCATGACCAAAAAAAGCAGACGGACTGCTCATTCATCTGAATGCTTTTTCTAGGATCTTGCTGTGTGAAAAATGGCGGCTACTGTTGTCTATATAACATGCACTAAACATCAAAGTAATTTATTGTTTTTGAAACACTCTAATGTTTTTGAGAGATGTGATAGAATTCCATTGATTCTACAGCACAGAAACAGGCCATTCGGCCCAACAGGTCTATGCCGGTGTTATGAAATTCCATGTCGGTTCTCCCGACCTCTCAACACTACTCCATGATTCTGGCGTCAGTACCATCAAAACTGCTCAAGGAAAATGCTCCAATTGAAACAGAGACCCATCATGATGCTGGGCGCACATGCAGGAATCTGGTTCCCAGGCGTGTATTTTCCGATCGGGGAGTTTGCGTACGAGTGCTTACGATACCTGTACCGCGTTCCTCTTAGGCGCTAGTTAACCCATTTATTGAGTCGGTGTGTTAAGAGGTAGCAGGGAATTACTCCATACACAGGGGGCGGTGGGGCTCAGTGGCCAGAATTCCTCGCCTGCCCAGGGTAGGATTCGGTTACAAGTGCTGTATATAAGTTCAAATCATTGTGTCAGCCGTGGTTTAGTGGATAGCACTCTCGTCTAGAAGGTCTTGAGTTCAAGTCCTCACTCCAGAGATTTGACCACAAAATCCAGGTTAACACACAGTGTAGTACTGAGGTCGGTTTAATGTCTCATCTTTTGGATGAGACATTAAACCGACGCCCCGTCTACTCTCTTGGGTGAACATAAAAGATCCCACAGCAATATTTCGAAGAAGAGCAGGGGAGTTCTCCCTGGTGTCCTGGCCAATATTTATGCCTCAACCAACATCACTGAAACAGATTATTGGGTCATTATCACATTGCTGTTTGCCTGACCTTGCTGTGTGCAAATTGGCTGTCACATTTCCTACATTACAACAGTGATTACACTTCATTGGCTGCTTTGGGACGTCCTGTGGTTGTGAAAGGTGCTATAGAAATGCACTTTATGCAATGTTCTTTCTTTTTATTAGCTGCAAGATAAAATCCCCTGAAGAGAGTGACAGCATTCATAACGTATCTGGTCCAATTATTAGAGGGACTAAGAACTTGAGATGGATTTTAATGTGTATAAATGCAAGGTAATGTAACGGTGGGACAGGAAACACTGTAACATGAAGATTGGGTCTCCATTAGCCAGAGTGGAAGAGGCAGAGAGTTGGGTTGATTATCGACCGTTCACTGAGAACGTGCAGTGAGTGTAAAGCTGTTATCAGTGAGGCTAATTGTACACGGCAATGGAGCCCTAGGGCATCGGGTTATCTTAACCCTCTGTGACCCAGTTGCAAGGTTTACATACTGGATGCTATCTCGAGCAGCACTTCTCCAAACCAGAGGCTCAAGGAACAGCGACCAGCATAATTTCTGGGCGTGGGGTTCAATGTTATGCGGAGAGGCTTGTGGAACTACGTATTGTTTTCGACGAAGAAGCGGTCCATTCCAGAGAAACTATTTCCTCTGGTGAGGGAATCAAGAACAAGGAGACATAATCAGGAAGCTCTTTTTCACACAAAGGGTAGTGGAAATCTGGAACGCACTCCTCTAAAAGACTGTGGATGCTGAGGGTCAATTGGAGCTTTCAAGACTGAGATTGATAGATTTTTGTTGGGTAAGGGTATCAAGGGATATGGGGCAAAGCCAGGAAGATGGAGTTGAGGTACAGATCAGCCATGATCTAATTGAATGGTGGAACAGGCTTGAGGGGCTGAATGGCCTCCTCCTGTTCCCATGTTCCTAAGTGGTTCCATCTTGTTTACGGCGTGGGACGGGCTCGGTTACACCAGAATGGATCTTACCCGCAAGGTCTAGTCTGGAGAGTCTAGAACTAGGGGGCACAGTCTCAAGATAAGGGGTCGGCCATTTAGGACCCAGATGAGGAAAAATTTCTTCACTCAGAGGGTTGTGAATCTTTGGAATTCTCTACCCCAGAGGGCTGTGGATGCTCAGTCGTTGAATATATTCAAGACTGAGATCAATAGATTTTTGGACACTAAGGGAATCAAGGGATATGGGGACCGGGCAGGAAAGTGGAATTGAGGTCAGAGATCAGCCCATGATCTGATTGAATGGTGGAGCAGGCTCGAGGGGCTGTATGGCCAACTCCTGCTCCTATTTCTTCTGTTATTATGTAGGGGTTAAGTTGCTGGAATTAGTAATCCCGAGTACGTCAATTCAAATCCCACCATTGGTGTTAGAGAATTTGAATTTAGTTTAATAAACAATCTTGGAATAAAATGCTAGTGTCAGCAAAAGTGACCATGAAGCTGTCGGATTGTCGTAAAAACCCAACTGGTTCAACTAATTTCCTTTAAGGGAGGAAACCTGCCGTCCTTACTCGGTCTGGGCCTACATTTCCACTGGTGGGGGAGTCCAAAACTAGGGGCCATAAATATAAGATAGGTACTAATAAATCCAATAGGGAATTCAGGAGAAACTTCTTTACTCAGAGAGTGGTGAGAATGTGGGACTCACTACCACAAGGAGTAGTTGAGGCAACTACCATAGATGCATTAAAGGGAAAGCTAGATAAGTATATGAGGGAGAAAGGAACAGAAGGCTATGTTGATTGGGTTAGATGAAGAGGGGTGGGAGGAGGCTCATGTGGAGCATAAACACCGGTATAGACCAGGTGGACCGAATGGCCTGTTTCTGAGCTGTAAATTCTATGTAATTCTATATGTGACTCCAGTCCCACACCAACCTGGTTGACTCTTAACTGCCCTCTGAAGAGGTCGAGCAAGTTGCTCAGTTGTATCAAACTGCTAGCGGTTCAAGGAGAAGGCCCACCACCAACTTCTCAGGGCAACTGGGGGATGGGCAATAAATGCCAGCCCTGCCCACATCCCCAGAGTGAATAATAAAAATAAAGCAGTGCCCCATCCCCCCAACATAAGAGGCAGAAAATTCCCATCGCTCCGACCCACTCATTCCCGTCGTTCTGCTAGAGGCCTCGTGCGGACGTTGCTGTGAAGTACTCACAGGGAAGGAGAGCGATTACTGCAGGCCCTGCAGTCGATGAAGCATGAAGTGGAGATCGCCAAACAGATAGCGAACTCATTTCAAACCGCCAAGTTGCCTCAAATTATGGCTTATCTTGCACTTGAGGTCATAAAGCCTGGGATCTGGTGCAGGAAGCCTTGGCACAACTCTTACTGAGGTTCCACTTCCGACGATTATCAGGCAAATCCAGGCATGCGGTCAACCTCTGTTTGTGTAAATACGTCTCACAGGCATTCCTCTTTGTAGCTCTCAGCAGTGAACTGGCCCCAGCCCCTGCACTTTAAACTAAAGACTGGAAGAAATAACTTGCATTTATATAGCGCCTTTCCACAATCTCAGCATGTCCCAAAGTGCTTTTACATACATTGAACTACTTTTGAAGTGTAGTCACTGTTGTAATGTAGGAAACGTGGCAGCCAATTTGCACACAGCAAGGTCCCACAAACAGCAGTGAGATAATGAGCAGATAATCTGTTTTTTTTGGCGGTGCTGGTTGAGGGATAAATATTGGCCCAGGACACCAGGGAGAACTCCCCTGCCTTTCTTTGAATGGGATCTTTTAAGTCCACCTGAGAGGGCAGACAGTTTAATGTCACATCTGAAAGACAGCACCTCCAACAGTGCAGCATTCCCTCAGTACTGGCATTAGGAGGGTCAACTTGGATTGTGGGCTCAAGTCTCATGGAGTGGGACTTGAACCCAGAACCTTCAGACTCAGCCATGGCTAACACTTTCACCAGGGTTACCAACTGTCCTGTGGTCAGTAGGAGACTCCGTGTAAAAGCAGGCTCTTTTGCCTGAGAATCGCGGTCTCACACGTGTAAGGACAGTGCCATCCGTTTCCTTCTCTTGTTCTCTCTGGCTGAAAAGTGAAAGGAGGGGAATGCAATGGAGGGAGGGCTATCCCAGCATTCATAGCAATGGTGAAACCTCCCTATTAAAAATATGAAATTGCAGAGCAAAGCAAGAGAACCAAGAGTTCCTTGGCCGAATCAAGGGATATGGATCAAAGGCGGGTAAATGGAGTTAAGATGAAGATCTAATTGAATGGCAGAACAGGCTTGGGGGCCTGAATGGCCTACTCCTGTTTCTAGTCCAGTAACATAACCACTATACTGCCATACTCTTCTGATAATGCCTTCTGTTATCTCCCCTATTGCCCAGTGTCCGTTCTCCTTGCTTTGGGGCATTCAGTGAGTAAATGCACATTGTTGCTACATGTTGCCTTTACCAACTGGGGCTTTGTGTTGGGGGGGGGCGGGGTGTGGGTGTGCAGTGGGAGAAGATTACGGCTTTATGTTTTTTGGTTTATCGACCTCCAGGTATTCAGCTCGCCGGTGTCAAAAGGGTTAATTCCGAGATCCCAGTGGTGGGCCGTGCTCAAAGGAAGCTCGGGTCAGAGAATCGGGGCAATACTGTGATGCCACCACTTCCAACCCTCGCTTCCTCGGAACATGGCTCCCCACCAGGAGTGGGGGACCACAGAACAGACAACACCAACTTGTATTTATATAGCGCCTTTAACATAGTAAAAACATCCCAAGGCACTTCACAGGAGCATAAATCAGACGAAACTTAACACCGAGCCACATGAGGAGATATTAGGACAGGTGACCAAAAGCTTGGTCAAAAAGGTAGGTTTTAAGGAGCATCTTAAAGGAGGGGAGAGAGGCAGAGAGACAGAGAGGTTTAGGGAGGAAATTCTAGAGCTGAGGGCCTAGGCAGCTGAAGGCACGGCCGCCAATGGTGGGGTGATGGAAATCGGGGATGGACAAGAGACCAGAATTGGAGGAGCGCAGAGATCACGGAGGGTTGTAGGGCTGGAGGAGGTTACAGAGATAGGGAGGGGGCGAGGCCATGGAGGGATTTGAAAACAAAGATAAGAATTTTAAAATCGAAGCATTGCTGGACCGGGAGCCAATGTAGGTCAGCGAGCACAGGGGGTGATGGGTGAACGGGAATTGGTACGAGTTAGGATACGGGCAGCAAAGTTTTGGATGAGCTCAAGTTTACGGGGGGGGGGGTGGGGTGGGGTAGAAGGTTGGAGACCGGCCAGGAGAGCATTGGAATAGTCGAGTCTAGGAGGTAACAAAGGCATAAATGAGGGTTTCAGCAGCAGATGAGCTGAGGAGACGGGCGATGTTATGGAGGTGAAAGTAGGTGGTCTTGGTGATGACAAACACTCAAATGTTGACAGTTCTGGCAACCAGGTGGTTCTTGGTCTTTATTGGTGACAACCGTCACGGCATCTTCTGGCATCTTTAGATTAGAGGGTTGTCTTTGAGGCCTTTAAGGGGCAGGCCATGTTAGACACAACTTCATCTTAGTAGCAGAATAATACATCGTAACGCACGCTAAAACACTTCTGTTGTCATAGAACAATCATCCAACTTACAATGAGCAATGCCAAGGAGGATCCGCTAGTTACTTGCACATTATTCAGGGGATTTTGTCACTGAATCGTCCTTTTGGATGAATCAATGAGAAAAGGCCCATTGTTCTGGGTGGAACTTGCATTGCATAGGCATCACTATCTGTTCTTTTTATTATTATGCTTCATTCCTTCAGACAATACCCTCTTATCTTGTTAAGATATGTACTTTGCAGACCTACACACACAACAGATACAATCTCTCGCTCTATTGAAAGGCTTGCCAGCAGTTACCACATTAAAGTGACACATCTCCATGTATCAGTCACCAGCCGTAGTCAGGCCAGCGCTGCGGTTTTTGTTACGCTCCTCCTTATTGAGCAGGTTTCTCCCCATACCTCCTGCAGGATGTTGACTCATGTTCTTCCCTGGATACTGAACCCTACCCAAATCCCTTCACGACCTCGATCCTCCCTCTCCAGCCCTACAACCTCCCCCCTCCCCCTGAACTCTCCGTGCCTCTGACACAGACCTATTGTCCATCCCCACCCCCCCTTCATCCCACCATTGGCGGCTGTGCTTTCAGCTGGAATTCCCCCCCCCCCCCCGAACCCCTCCCCTCCTTAAATCCCACGTTTTTTGATCACCCCTCTTAATCTTTCCCTCTATTGGCGCAGTTTCCGTCATATCCTTACACCTCTGTGAAGCTCCTTGGGACTTTTTTTTTACATTATAGGCATTATAAGTTGCCTTGAACTTGAGAGGATATACCTATCAGGAAAGGTTGAACAGGCTGGGGCTCTTCTCTCTAGAAAAGAGAAGGCTGAGGGGTGACCTATCTTTAAGATAATGAGAGGATTTGATAGGGTAGACGTAGAGAAAATGTTTCCACTTGTGGGGGAGACCAGAACTAGAGGTCATAAATATAAAATAGTCGCTAATAAATCCAGTAGGGAATTCAGGAGAAACTTCCTTACCCAGAGAGTGTGACAAATCAGCGGCTTAAACTCAGCACAGACTGAGGATCAAGCCTCCGACCTTCTGGCCCAGTTCAGTTTGACGTGGCTCGTTCCTTTAACCACTAGGCCATCGTGAGGAATATCATCAAGTTTTTCAAGCCTGCCTGCTGGGGTAGATGTTAAAGATCCCCTGTACACTAATTGAAGACGAGCAGGGGAGTTCTCCCCGGTGTCCTGGGGCCAATATTTATCCCTCAACCAACATCATGAAAAACAGATTATCCGGACATTTATCTCATTGCTGTTTGTGGGATCTTGCTGTGCACAAATTGGCTGCCACGTCGCTTACGTAACAACAGTGACTACACTTCAGAAGTACTTCATTGGCTGTAAAGTGCTTTGGGACGTCCTGAGGAAGTGAAAGGCACTATATAAATGCAAGTTTTTCTTCTCCTTACTCTGTACCTCTGTCTTCTATTTCTCTGTGCCTTTCTTTCTATCTGTCCATTTCTCTGTCTGCTTGTGTGCCTCATTCCTTCTCTCTCCACACGTGTCTCTCTGTGGGTCTTTATCTCCTTCACGTCCTGTTTTTCTGTCTGCCTCTGTTTTCTCTGGAGAGGTTGTTTCTCTCTGACTCTTATTTTTCTATTTCTCTCTCTCTGCTTTTCTGCCTAGCTGTCTGTGTCCCTCTATTTAATCTGTCTCTCTGACTATGTTTCTCTCTCCATCTGTTTGTCTTTTGCTGTCTTTGTCTCTCTGTTTCCATCTCTCCACTCCCTCTCTGTTTCTATCTCTCTTTATCTCTTTGTTTCTGTCTCTCTGTCCTTTTATCTCTATTTCCATCTTACTCTTTGTTTCTATCTCCCCATCTCTCTCTTTGTTTCTATCTCTCTTTGTTTCTACCTCTCCAACTCTCTCTTTGTTTCTATCTCTTTCTGTTTCTATCATTCTGTTTCTATCTCTCCATCTCTCTCATTGTTTCTATCTCTTTCTGTTTCTATCATTCTGTTTCTATCTCGCCATCTCTCTCTCTTCAGTTCTATATCTCTCTTTTTGTTTCTATCTCTCCATCTCTCTCTCTTTGTTTCTATCTCTCCATCTCTCTCTTTGTTTCTATCTCTCCATCTCTCTCTCTGTTTCTATCTCTCCATCTCTCTCTCTGTTTCAATCTCTCCATCTCTCTCTCTGTTTCTATCTCTCCATCTCTCTCTTTGTTTCTAATTCTCCATCTCTCTCTCTTTGTTTCTATCTCTCCATCTCTCTCTTTGTTTCTAATTCTCCATCTCTCTCTCTTTGTTTCTATCTCTCCATCTCTCTCTTTGTTTCTAATTCTCCATCTCTCTCTCTTACTTTCTTTTTGTCTCCCTGCCTGTCTCTATATCTCTCTGTCTTTCTGTGATGTGTCTCTGTATACACCCCCGAGTTCTGCAGAGGTCACAGCTCCTGTAGGACGCCCCCTGCAGCTGCCGACCCCCCACCTCCAGCCCCTTCCTCCCGCTCGGTGTGTTGACGGAGTGGGATCAGCAGCTGTCCCGCTCGGATATCAGATACGTTCGACTTATTGTCAACTGTGAAACTCGATCAACTTAAACAAAACACCGAGCAAAACCAGCAAACATTTTTACTGCACTAAACAGGTCGAGCAGATTAACCCTTCGAGGTCTCCGTCTGTCTCAGGGTCCCGCAGCAAACACCCTCATTCCGAATTTAACACGTTCTATATAATTCAATCGCTTTGTGTCCTTCCCGCACTCGTTTTCATCTCCGATTTTCTCTCCTCTCCAGAGGCGCTAACTGGTGAGGGGGCGAGGGGTCCCAAGGGCAACAGATACCTACCAGCACCATGCCCAAGAAGGGGGCAAAGTACAGCCTGGGCAGATGTGTGGGGAGGGGCAAAGTACAGACTGGGCAGGGGTGTGGAAAGGGCAGTGGGGAGAGGCAATGTACAGTCTGGGCAGGGGTGTGGGGAGGGGGTAATGTACAGACTGGGCAGGGGTGTGGGGAGGGGAACAGACTGCACAGGAGACTGAAAATGGCTGACCATTACACTGTCAGTTTTCATTCCCTGTTCGGATGAACCTATTTCAGCTTCACAATAATTCGATTTTATTTGAGGATAAACCAGGAAAACAGCAGTGAAGCTAAAATAAAACTCTCCGGAAAAAATACACAGGGGGTTGGGTGACACACGGCCCGTCAGTCGGTCTGGGGTCTGGGTACAAATCTGGCCCAGACAGAGAGGGTGAAAGTCTTCTCTCTCTGCTGGTTACAAGGTTCCAATGTTAAATAAATCTGGGCTGTCAAAATCCCATTGCACTCTCGCCTCTGATTGTGAAGATCGTGGGTTCGAGCCCCGCTCCGGAGACTTGAGCACAAAATCTAGGCCGACACTCCCAGTGCCAGTACTGAGGGAGTGCTGCACTGTCGGAGGTGCCGTCTTTCAGATGAGACGTTAAACCGATGTTCCGTCTGCCCTCTCTGGTGGACGTAAAAGATCCCAATGCCACTATTTCGAAGAAGAGCAGGGGAGTTCTCCCCAGTGTCCTGGGCCAATACTCAACTCTCAACCAACGTCACTAAAAAACAGATTATCTAATCATTATCACATTGCTGTTTGTGGGATCTTGCTGTGCGCAAATTGGCTGCTACGTTTCCTACATTACAACAGTGACTACACTTCAAAAAAAGTACCTATTTGGCTGTAAAGCACTTTGGGATGTCCTGAGGCCGAGAAAGACGCCATAGAAATGGGAGGAATATCTTTCTTTTTCTTTTCATTCCATTAAAGACACAGCATAAAAGCAAGCTCTGTGTTTGTAACCCCCTTCACCTTGCCGATCTGGACTGTCACCTACGCAGTCAAGAGGGCGAGGAAAGTAGCGCCAGCTCCTTGGCTCCCAGTCGCGCGAGACTGCCCTGGTGCTCCTGGCCCCCTCCGATCGTACTCTTTCATAGAGACGCTGCAGCTTCCACTCCCTCCATCCCTCGTCAGTGTGACTCGGGACACATCTCCCTGGTCAGTGTGACTCGGGACACATCTCCCTGGTCAGTGTGACTCGGGACACATCTCCCTGGTCAGTGTGACTCGGGCTCTCTGGTCAGTGTGACTCGGGACACGGGCTCCCTGGTCAGTGTGACTCGGGCTCCCTGGTCAGTGTGACTCGGGACACGGGCTCCCTGGTCAGTGTGACTCGAGATACGGGCTCCCTGGTCAGTATGGCTCGGGACACGGGCTCCCTGGTCTGTGTGACTCGGGATACAGGCTCCCTGGTCATTGTGACTCGGGCTCCCTGGTCAGTGTGACTCGGGACACGGGCTCTCTGGTCAGTGTGACTCGGGATACGGGCTCCCTGGTCAGTGTGACTCGGGACACGGGCTCCCTGGTCAGTGTGACTCGGGATACGGGCTCCCTGGTCAGTGTGACTCGGGACACGGGCTCTCTGGTCAGTGTGACTCGGGATACGGGCTCCCTGGTCAGTATGGCTCGGGACACGGGCTCCCTGGTCAGTGTGACTCGGGATACGGGCTCCCTGGTCAGTGTGACTCGGGATACGGGCTCCCTGGTCAGTGTGACTCGGGACATGGGCTCTCTGGTCAGTGTGACTCGGGACATGGGCTCTCTGGTCAGTATGACTCGGGATAAGGGCTCCCTGGTCAGTGTGACTCGGGCTCTCTGGTCAGTGTGACTTGGGACATGGGTTCCACTCTGCTCCCTCCCTGGTCAATGTGCCTCAGGACACGGGCTCTCTGGTCAATGTGCCTCAGGACACGGGCTCCCTGGTCAGTGTAACTTGGGACACGGGCCCCCCCGAAGCAGCGACTCGAATCTGCGCCCGTCCCGCCCCAGCGGCCCCGAGCGTTAGCGCTGTAACCCAGCGCCCTCACCGCGCCCGGGGAACCTCTGCTGTCGAGGACGGGATCGCGAACTCTGACCTCCCGCCTCCAGCCAGCCCCACCCCCACCCTCCCGTCAGTGGTTGCCCGACACATCCATCATCGCCCCTCCCCCCGGCAATCAATCAGACTCTTCGTTACCCGATTGGATGATTCTTGACTCTCGGTCAAACAGCTGTGTTTCTCCTCCATCTCCGATATTTATTTTAATGTCCCCGATGAATTTTCTCCCTGGGTTTGCTTGCAGCAGTGTCCGGGAGATTAACATGTAATTCCTGGAGACTCCAGTGGGGGGTAATCCTGGAGCGTTGGCAACCCCTGGGCGAGAAACCCTCCCCTTTTAAAGGGACCCTGACGGTACGACCCCTCCTTTAGAAACACCAGCGCCAGTTCGTAAGAGGTGTGTGGATTTTAGTTACAGCTGACTGTCAGATGCTGGGGGCGGTGAAAGATTGGGTCGCACGGCTGCAGGTGGCACACAGCCTGGGCCCTGTGCTATTATTGGCTGCCGTTCAGGAGCCCAGTAGCACAGGCCCCACAGAAGTAAGATCACACGTTCAAATAATCCTGTGAAACAGAGGGCACTGAGACAATCTGGCTCAGAACCATATGCCAATGAGACGCTACATTGATTATGTGTCACCCCTCCCCCACCTACCTTTGTTTCTCTCTGTCTCTCCTCCCTTTCCCTCTTTTTCCAATCTCTCCCTTCGCTCTCTTCTGTTTTTCTGTTGTGCACTCCATCTCATTCTTTCCTCATCTATCTTTTTCTCTTTCCGTCTGTTCTGCTCTCTCCATTTTCCCTTCTCTTTCTCCCTCCTGCGCAGCTCATTGAATCCCTCGCCCCCTCCCTATCTCTGTGACCTCCTCCAGCCCTACCACCCTCCGAGATCTCTGCGTTCCTCCGACTCTGGCCTCTTGTCCATCCCCCATTTCCATCGCCCCACCATTGGCGGCCGTGCCTTCAGCTGCCTGGGCCCTAAGCTCTGGAATTCCCTCCCCAAACCTCTCCGCCTCTCTCTCCTCCTTTAAGACCCTCCTTAAAACCTACCTCTTTGAGCAAGCTTTTGATTAGCTGTCCTGAGGTCTCCTTCTTTGGCTGGGTGTCAAGTTTTGTCTAATTTACGCTCCTGTGAAGCGCCTTGGGGCGTTTTTATCACGTTAAAGGCGCTGTATAAATGCAAGTTGGTGTTGTCGTCGTTGTCGAGCCAGCTCTGTCTCTCTTCACTATCGCTTTTGTGATCTCTCCTCTCCCTTTATCCCTCCCTATCTCTCATACTCTCCTCCTCTCCATCCCAATTCACCCCTCTATGGACTCATTACTTACCGAAGGGTCAAGGGTGTCAGTGAGGGTCACCAACAAAGTTGAAAAGAATAAAACGGGACGGGCCAAATCAGGAAGTAATGATTAGATGATACCAATCTTGGGGCTTTAAAAGCCTGTAGATTGTAGGGGTGGGCGGTGGGGGAAAGGAGCTCCACAGTTTTGAGTTCCTGGGGAACAATGAGTAGGAGGCTGTGCGACAAGTGTTGACTTCAACAGTGTGAGGATGCAGGGAAGAGGATGTAAGGTGGAGTATTTGAAGTTAGTACAGAGGAGCTCTGGCAATTCTTATTGACAATTGTAAACAATTTTACAACACCAAGTTATAGTCCAACAAATTTATTTTAAATTCCACAAGCTTTCGGAGGCTTCCTCCTTCCTCAGGTGGTGTGCTTGAGAAAGAGAAGACAGGTTAGGACAGAGAGCGATTGGGGGCTGGAGGGTAGGAGATCTTTATCCCTATCTCTCTCGCTCTCTCTCTCTATATTCCAATCTATCTCATTCCCACCTTTTCTTCTCTACTGCTATCTCTGTCTATCTGCACCTCTCTCTATATCTCCACTGCTCCCTGCTCATCTGCATCTCTCACCCAGCAATTCTCTCCCTCTCCTTATTTTTTCAGTCTATTTGCATTTCTGATTTTCTCCCTCAGTTGTTATTTCACAATACTCGTGCCTCACTCTATTTGAATCTCTCCACCGGTCTCTACATCAGCAACTCTCTCTCTTTCTGCTCACTTCTCCTTTTCCCTATTTACATCTCCTTTTACTTTATCACCATCTCTCTATCCCCACCTATCCTGCCACACTTACATCTTTCTCTCTCTCTGCATCTCTCTACAACTCTCTGACTCCAATTATCTACCACTCTATCCCCAGGTCTCTCTCTCAACCTCTTTCTCTCTGTCTGTCTCTCCCTCTCTGGACGTCTCTCCCTCTCTGTCTGTCTGTCTCTCTGTCTGCCTGTCTGTCTCTCTCTGCCTGTCTGTCTCTCTCTGTCTGTCTCTCTCTCTGTCTGTCTGTCTGTCTGTCTCTCTCTCTGTCTGTCTCTCTCTCATTCTTTGCCTGTTTGTCTGTATCTCTCAGTCTGTCTGTCTCTCTCTGCCTCTCTCTTTCTGTCTCTCTCTCTGTCTCTCTCTATCTGTCTGTCTGCTCTCTCTCTCTCTCTGTGTCTGTTTGACTCTGTCTGTCTGTCTGTCTCTCTCTGTCTCTGTCTCTGTCTCCCTCTCATGATAAATGCGGTTGGCACACTGCATGAGGTACTTGACAGCCAGGATTAAAACCCACAATTCCTTGGAGACTGTGGTTTGAGGAAGATGAGGAATACGTCAGTGTTCTGGTGCTAATGACTGGGCTGAGTGCCTCCTGCTTCCAGCTGCTTACTCACTGTATCGGTAGCTGTACTCATAAATAAAATACACGGGCTATAAAGATGATATATCAGAGTCATTATGGGACAATAACTTCCTCATTAAGCAAACCTATGGTTGGCCATCGTGCTACCCATAAGAATTATTGATCAAATATGGTTCACCATTCCATTTAATTTCCTATCAACTAGGGCCAAGTGGAATGTGTTGGGAGCTTTGCCTGCCCACACAATCTTTCTTAATTTCTTACAGTAGATTTACACCATTAAGGAATAGAGTAGGATGGATAGAAAGACTTGCATTTATATAATGCCAAATCACATCACTCAGAAACATCTCAAAGCGGCTTTGCATACAATGAATTAATCTGAAACATAGTTGGTCAGTGTTGTATAGGCAAACATGGCAGCCATTTGCCCACTGAAAGATCCCAAAACAGTAACGAGATGAACGATGAATTAATTTGTTTTATGGTGTCGTTGGCTAAGGGAGGAATGTTGGCCAGGACACTGGGAGAACTGCCTTCCATTCTTCACCTGAACCATCAGAACAGGTGGAGTGGACCTCAGGTTAATGTCTCACCTGAAGGTTAGCAATACAGCTGCAGCTCAGTGGGTAACACTCTTGCCTCTGAGTCAGATAAGTTGTGGTTTCAAGCCCCATTCCAGAGACTTGTACACATAATCCAGGCTAGCACTCCCAGTGCGGTACTGAAGGAGTGCTGCACTGTTGGAGGTGCAACCTTTTGGGTGAGACGTTAAACCGAGGCCCCGTCTGCCCTCTCAGGTGGGTGATAAAGATCCCACAGCACTATTTTGAAGATGAGCAGCAGAGTTCTCCCTGGCGTCCTGGCCAATATTTATCCCTCCACTACAGATTGTCTGGTCATTTATTTAATTTCTGTTTGTGGGACCTTTCTGTGCACAAATTAGCTGCTGCATTTCCTATGTTACAACAGTGACTACACTTCAAAAAAAAGTACTTCGTTGACTGTAAAGAGCTTTGGGACGTCTTGAGGTCGTGAAAGGCACTATATAAATGCAAGTCTCTCTTCTTCCTTCAGTCCTGCAGCGGAGTTTCTTGGAGTGGGACTTGAATCCACAGGCTTCTGGCTGAACTGAATATCTGGTCCTCAGCAGGAGCAGAAAGCCTGGCTGATTTCCCCCCTTTCTGCTGCATTGGGGTGCTGAATTCAGACACAACACCCTTGTCGCCTGGCACAGACTGAAAACTATGCCTTCACCCACTGAGCTGCAGAAGCGATGCCAAGGTGGTGTCTCTAGTCGTGCCTGAACTCTGACGTGAGGTGTGCTGTGCTGTGATAGGGGTTAATCAGAAGTGAAGCTGTCACGCTGGGCGATTCTGCTGTAGGGACATCCAACAATGCCCGCTAACATGTGGAGGCATTTGTGGGAGGTGCGGAGCTTTCTCAGCTGTCGGAGGTATCAATGATCCTAGTTTGTGGGGCTTAAAGTCAGCCCTTCTCACTTGACCCACTTAAGCCGACCCTCTAAAGTTTCCGCCTGAGCCCCTCACTGCAAGTGGCTATCACTCAACACACAGCACATGCTGCTCCTGGGTGTCGGCCCGAGGCCGCGGGAAAGGATCAGCCCAAAGGGCCAGGCGTGGCTACTGCCATCGCTGTGACAGATGATGCCCAGCTGTGCTGGCACCGACTTGGGCATGAAGAGACAACACCGGACATCGTGTGTAGGGTCTGCCACCATCCCCCATCGCACCACACACACACTCAAACTCACACACACACTTACACACATACACTCATGCACACACACTCGCATACACACACACACACTCAGATTATCTGGTCATTTTCACATTGCTGTTTGTGGGATCTTGCTGTGTGCAAATTGACTGCTGCATTTCCTACATTACAACAGTGACTACACTTCAAAATTACTTCATTGGCTTTAAAGTGGTTTGGGTCATCCTGAGGTCATGAAAGGTGCTGTAGAAATGCAAGTCTTTCTTTCTTTAATATTCACAAGCCCAGGGGGAGGGCCGAGGCTCACAGTGCAGGATGCCACCAGGGTTCAACAGAGCAGTAGGGAAGGTGAGGCAAATTTTTGTTTTCATCCCGGGATGTGGGCATCACTGGCAAGGCTGGCATTTAGTGCCCATCCCTCGTTACCCAATGTTTGATACAACTGAGGGGCTTGCTGGGCCACTTCAGAGGGCAGTTAAGAGTCAACCACGTTGGTGTGGGACTGGAGTCCCAGATCGGGTAAGGACGGCAGGTTTCCTTCCCTAAAGGACATTAGTGAACCAGTTGGGTTTTTATGACAATCCGACAGCTTCATGGTCACTTTTACTGATACCCAGCTTTTTATTTCCAGATTTTTAAAAAATCTGAATTCACAGTCTCAAATGGCCCTGGTGGGATTTGAACTCACATTCTCTGGGTTACATAGTACCTGTAACCTAATCACTACACTGCTGTACCCTTATCAACCAGGAAGTAATAGTTAGGCGATGCCAAGCTCAGGCTTTAAAAGCCTATAGATTGTAGGAGGAAGGGAGAACGAGGGAGTTGAGCAGTTTAAGGTCTTGAGTACATAGAATTTACAGCACAGAAACAGGCCATTCGGCCCTGGTCTATGCTGGTGTTTATGCTCCACATGAGCCTCCTCCCACCTTACTTCATCTCACCCTATCAACATATCTTTCCATTCCTTTCTCCCTCATGTAAAGAAAGAAAAGACTTGCATTTATATAGCGCCTTTCATGACCTCAGGACATCCCAAAGTGCTTTACACCCAATGAAATATTTTTCAAGTGTAGTCACTGTTGTGATGTAGGATTTATTTAGCTTCCCCTTAAGTGCATCTATGCTGTTCACCTCAATCACTCCACGTGGTAGCAAGTTCCACATTCTCACCACTCTCTGGGCATAACCATTGCCAATGGGTCCTGAGTCATTACAAAGATAAATTCAATTAAAAGGATAGTTATTTTACTGTAAGGCACACTTTATTATTGCCAGTTGCTCTGCGATATTAATACACGTTCATCAAAGGCTTCATTATAGAGACGCAAATTATCCAAGAGGGGGATTGATGAGGGTTCAGAATTAATTGGAGCCAGTGGAGCATAGGTCAGAGAATAAGAGAGTCAATTGGTTCTAATTAGGGGTAAGTACTTCATTACGACAGATGAGATACGTGATATAATCGATGCACCTGACCTCAGAGAGAGAGAGAAAAACACACGAGGCATACAGACCAGGAGAGAGGGAAACAGGGAGATACTGTAAAATAAAAAGAGAGACGCAACAGACAGAAAAAGATGGAGAGGGAGAGAGAGCAAGAGATCAAGTGGAAATGTCAAAGAGAAAGAGCGAGAGAGAGAGAGAGAGAGATAGAAGAGAGACAGAGAAAGCGAGGGACGCCATGGGAGTCAGAAAGATGGAGAGACAGAGACAGGAAGAAAGTCAGATAGCAAAGGCACAGCCACGCTCAGGAGGGGTGTGGGTTAGAGAATTGTAGCCCTAACTCCAGGCCTTTGAGCACAGCTCCTCACTGGAAGCATGGGGTTTGTGAATTTACCCTGTACAGAATGACATGGGAGGGACAGACAGACAGAGGGAGGGAGGGAGAAAGACACATCCCGTTAAGTAGCAGTGTATTGCTAACAAGTTTTGTTATCCCTCCATGGCCTCGCCCCTCCCTATCGCTGTAACCTCCTCCAGCCCACTCTCAGATCGCTGCGCTCCTCCAATTCCGGCCTCTTGCGCATCCCTGATTTCCATCGCTCCACCATTGGCGGCTGTGTCTTCAGCTGCCTGGGCCCTAAGCTCTGGAATTCCCTCCCTAAACCTCTCCGCCTCTCTCTCCTCCTTAAAACCTACCCCTTGGACCAAGCTTTCGGTCACCTGTCCTAATATCTCCTTATGTGGCTCGGTGTCAAATTTTGTCTGATAATCGCTCCTGTGAAGCGCCTTGGGACATTTTACAAGGTTAAAGGCGCTATATAAATGCAAGTTGTTGTTGTTTATCGATCTAGTTACTTTGCTAGTAATTCCATGCACTTATATCTTCTTTAAAAGCCTCACGTGTGGAACCTGATCAAAGGTCTTCTAAATAGTCGATCTCCCTTGGCATTGCGCAGGGGCTATCAGGACCGATTTGAATTGTTCAGGTGCAGTAGGGCTGGAGAGTGGGAGATAAAGGGGTTCATCGGCTCAGTGGATGGCTGTTGTCTGTTTGTTGGCCCCATTACTGGAGACCCCACTGCTTTTAGCCCTCTGGACTTTTCCATCAGGTCTCCGTGTTCTGCTCAGCGGGTTGGGGCTGTGAGACAAAATCATTCTTGCTCAGCAGGGGAAGGGGGAGAGAGAGGGAGGCAGGCTCCTGTTCAGCAAGAGGGGATTGGGAAGAAAGAAAGAACTTGCATTTATATAGCGCCTTTCACGACCTCAGGACATCCCAAAGCGCTTTACAACCAATGAAGTGTTTTTGAAGTGTTGTCGCTGTTGTAATGTAGGAAACATGGCAGCCAATTTGCACACAGCAAGATCCCACAAACAGCAATGTGATAATCACCAGATAATCTGTTTTTTTGAAGTGATATTGGTTGAGGGATAAATATTGGCCCAGGCCACTGGGGAGAACTCCCCTGCTCTTCTTCAAAATAATGCCATGGGATCTTTTACATCCACCTGAGAGGGCAGATGGAGCCTCGGTTTAACCTCTCATCCGAAAGACAGCACCTGACCAACAGTGCAGCACTCCCTCAGTACAGCACTGGAGTATCTGCCTGGATTATGTGCTCAAGTCTCTGGAGCAGGACTTGAACCCATGATCTTCTAACTCAGAGGCAAGAGAGTGACCCACTCAGCCATGGAAGTGAGGAGGGTGAGGGTGGGGTCCAAAGTCTTTCTGGGTGGGTAGAGGGGGAGAATCTTGCTGTGTGAGGTTTGGGGCCAAGACCCTGCTGGGTGGAACGTGGGGAGAGGGAGGGATTCCTCCTACTTGCCTCGACACTCCATGGATTAGCAGTAGCTCGATTTTTACCTGAAAGGCTGGAGCTTGCGATTGCTGTGTGTTCCGTGAGGAGGCTGTCACGTAACATTATGCCCTTCCCCATTCTAATGGTTTTTTTCACGTAACGCTATGTCCACAGCACCATCTAAAGGTGCGACACCATTGGCATCTTGAGACCACTCACTGTTTTTAATATATAATTGAGTATCCCCCGGACATCCCTCAACCACCACTTTCAAATACTTTCTCAAAGAATCCCGGTATATTTGTGAATCGCAGATTCCTAATTCTCATACTATGTCCATCTAACTGTGGAGAACATCCGGCATTACAACTATGAATTTGTTTTTCCTTTCAAACCTTGGGTTGTGTCTACGGTGAGTATTTTGAGTTGTTGGGGTGCTGTACTGGTGGGTACTGGAATAGGCACTGGTGGGAATAGCAGTGGCAACGATCTGAACTAAGGGCATCAAAGAAGATTTTCAGGAATTTTCGCTGGGGGTTCTCCGATCTCCCAACATAACTTCGGCGGATACCCTGGCGAAACAGTGCAAATGGTCCTTTTCCGATGTTTCTCCTGGGGGATCTTCTGCTGAAGATACGTTGGGAGATCGGGGAACTGCCAAGGGAAGTCTAACCTGATGTGTTTCGCACAAGTATATTGTGATACTGGGACTTCTTCCGGTATTGTATTTGTACCAAAAGTCTAAATAAGCCCAGGGACAAAGGCCAGCGATGGGGAATGGAACATTTTCCCACCCAGACTCAGCACCGAGAAAGAACCAGAGGCAGGGAGAATCTTCCTGCACGCTACAAATCACAAGGGACCCGAAGGGGAGCCATTCAAATCAACGTCACACTCCAGACGTCAAGCTCTAGAAGTCTCAATCTAGATGTCATGCTACAGATGTCACGCTCTAAATGGCACGCTCTAAATGTCACGCTCTAAATGTCACGCTCTAGATGTCACGCTACAGATGTCATGCTCTAGATGTCACGCTACAGATGTCATGCTACAGAGGTCACGCTACAGATGTCATGCTCAAGATGTCATGCTATAGATGTCATGCTACAGATGTCAGACTCTAAATGTCAAGCTACAGATGTCACGCTACAGATGTCACGCTACAGATGTCATGCTCTATGTCACACTCCTGACGTCACACTTTGTATCAGGCACCTATGAATCACAACTGAACAATCTAAAAAAAGAGAAAGAAAACCATTTCTTGTAAACTTTCAGATAACCCGGCATCTCCCCAAAGTGAGGAGCCAATCGAGCAAAGATTCAAACATCAACAATAATTGGCCGCCTGCAATCAACCGCAGGGTCTGTTTAGATCACTCCCTCACAGGCAATTGCCATAAACGCACCGACTAGGTCAACATCACCAACAACAACTCCCATTTATATAGCGCCTTTAACGTAGTAAAACATCCCAAGGCGCTTCACAGGAGCGATTATCAAACAAAATTTGACACCGAGCCACATAAGGAGATATTAGGACAGGTGACCAAAAGCTTGGTCAAAGAGGTAGGTTTTAAGGAGCATCTTAAAGGAGGGGAGAGAGGCGGAGAGGTTTAGGGAGGGAATTCCAAAGCTTAGCGCCTCAAAAGCTGAAGGCACGGCCGCCAATGGTGGAGCGATTAAAATCGGGGATGTGCAAGAGGTAAGAATTGGAGGAGCGCAGAGATCTCGGAGGGTTGTAGGGCTGGAGGAGGTTACAGAGATAGGGAGGGGCGAGGCCGTGGTGGGATTTGAAAACAAGGATGAGAATTTTTAAAATCGAGGTGTTGCCCCACCGGGAGCCAATGTAGGTCAGCGAGCACAGGGGGTGATGGGTGAACGGGACTTGGTGCGAGTTAGGATACGGGCAGCAGAGTTTTGGATGAGCTTAAGTTTTTGGAGGGTGTGAGATGGTTAAACGTTAGGGTCTAGGCAGCCGAAGGCACGGAGTCAGGGGTTAAACATCACATCCCTGAGCATCCACAGGCCCCGTATCTTTTTTATTCATTCATGGAAAGTGGGCGTCGCTGGCAAGGCTGGCATTTATTGCCCATCCCTAAATGATCTTGAGAAGGTGGTGGTGAGCCGCCTTCTTGAACGACTGCAGTCCATGTCGTGAAGGTTCTCCCACAGTGCTGTTTGGTAGGGAATTCCAGGATTTTGACCCAGCGACGATGAAGGAACGGCGATATATTTCCAAGTCGGGATGGTGTGTGAATTGGAGGGGAACGTGCAGGTGGTGTTGTTCCCATGCGCCTGCTGTCCTTGTCCTTCTAGGTGGTAGAGGTCGCGGGTTTGGGAGGTGCTGTCGAAGAAGCCTTTGCGAGTTGCTGCAGTGCATCTTGCATAACCTGCAGTTATGCTGGGATCACACCTCATTTGCAAGGAGCTGGTGAGCACCCGTGCCACAATGGATGAATCTCTGACACCCACCTGCCCCATACCACCCATCAGGTGAGGGCGGGGGGAGGGGGAGTAGGTGCCCGGGTTCACCTCTCCTCCAGGACAGCCCTGGAGTCTCCAGGAATTAAAGACAGTGCAGGACACTCCAGGACACTGCTGCGAGCAAAACCCGGGAGAGAAATCATAGCGGCGTTAAAAAATTGAGTTTTTAAAAAGATTTTCTTTGAACACTTTTGTTTACAAGTTACAAAAATATTGGCGATGCGAAAAAAGCTGTTTGAGAGTCAAGAATCATCCAATAGGGTAACGAAGAGTCTGTTCTCTTTCCCATTGGTGTAGGAAGGCGGGGCACCGCGAGGATTGACATGTCGGATGACCAATAGCTGGTGTGTGGGTGGGGGGGTCACAGCGAGGATGGACATGTCGGGTGACCAATGGCGGGAGTGTGGGTGGGGGGGCGTCACAGCGAGGATGGACATGTCGGGTGACCAATGGCGGGAGTGTGGGGGGGGGGCGGGGCGGTTGGAGGTCATGTGATGAAACCTCCAGTAAAAAGTCCAACCAGAATTGGCAATCCTATCCTTTCCCCCAATGAGACCCCATTCAGCGGCCCCCCCTCCCCAATATAAAGGGGCCAATCCAAGTTCTTTCACTCAAAGATAATGTAGCTTTCTTTGGGGGTTGTGGTCACTGGCCTGGCCTCCCGGTGGGGCCCACCTGCACCTGTAAGCCTCCTGGCCTCCAGTGTAACGGCGGGTCTGTTCTGTGTCGGGAGAAGCGGGAACTCCCAGCAGAACCCTCGAGAAAACCCGGGGCTTACAGCTGCCCTCCGGATCACAGGCTACTCAGAAGGAACTCCCTGAGAAACGAACTGCCGCGGAGATAACAAATTCAGCGCACTTCAGAGAGTTTCATGCATAATTAAAGAAAGGGAGCCAGTCATTTCCTGCCTGTGCCAGTCTACGATCGCCCTCCAACTCACCTCAGCTCCTGCAATTAGACCGTGCGGCCTTAAAGGGACAGGCCTCTTTCCTTGCACTCGCACCCTGGCGGAATACGTCACAGGCTACACTGTGTGGCGCTCCTGCCCTTACGAAACGGCATGACGTGCGACTTATGCGTAACAGCATTCGTGTGCTGCCTAGTTGCTGGTGTGACAGATGTGGGTTGGGGCGGGGGAGAGGAGGGCTACAGACACGGTCTGCGTTGTAAACTCTTAATCTTTTCCTTCTGGCTTCTTGGCTGGGTCTCAAATATTCAGTAACTGAATCACTCGCTATTACGAATCTTCCCGCAGCTTTGAACTGAAAGATTTTTTTTTGCTGTTGTTGTTGGAAATGATTTTCTCCGCGCACCAGTAGTTGTTACGGACCGTGGCTTAGCTGGAGTCGCGCGGTTTTGAAAGAGACATTTTGGCGCCTTTTCATTACTCGGGCCCAGATTTGAACATTTTTAGCGGCATAAAACTAAGAGTGGCAGGGACCCTTCACAAAGAGATGTCTGGCCTGTATCTGCGCCGTTTCAGCTGCCCCCAACAATCGAGGCTCATTACTGTCAACAGGGAGCTTTAAAATAAAACAGCTGTTTACACTGCAAAGCACATATGAAAGAAAGACAGACTTGCACTTATATAACACCTTTCACGACCTCAGGACGTCCCAAAGCGCTTCACAGCCAATGAAGTACTTTTTTGAAGTTTAGTCACTGTTGTAATGTGGGAAACACAGCAGCCAATTTGCGCACAGCAAGATCCCACAAACAGCAATAAGAAAATCTGCTTTTAGGTGTTGGTTGAGGGATAAATATTGGTACCGGTCACAACTCCCTTGCTCTTCTTCGAAATTGTGCCATGGGATCTTTTACATCCACCTGTGAGGGCAGACGGGGCCTCGGTTTAACGTCTCATCTGAAAGACAGCACCTCCGACAGTGCAGCACTCCCTCAGCACTGCATTGGGAGTGTCAGCCTGGATTATATGCTCAAGTCTCTAGAGTGGGACTTAAACCCACAACCTTTGTGACTCAGAGGTGACAGTGCTTCCCACTGAGCCATGGCTGATACCTGCAGGGCCCCCTCAGTCATCCCAGCTGAGATCTGCTAGCATGGCACAAACCGGGAGTACGAACCTGCGACATCCCTGGTCCAGTGTCACACAGATAATCCTTGGATAAACTGACTGTGCCATGAGGGGACCTGGGAAGATTATCTGTATCAGCAAACATCTTGTTCACATCATGACAGTTTCAGGAAGAGACAATCTGGGCCTCGGATTTCATTCCAAGAAATTGGGAGTTTTCAGGATTCGTGTTGGAACAGTGTCAGCATGAAGGGAATTTGTTTTTAATTGCACAGTTTTTTCAGTCTCTCCTTGTTTTGATGTCTCTCGACTTGCCCAGCACCAGTCACTGCCCCCTGTGCGCTCCCAGCCATCCGCCAATGCTGATACTGAGGGAGTGCTGCACTGTCGGAGGTGCCGTCTTTCAGGTGAGACGTTAAACCGAGGCCCCGTCTGCCCTCTCAGATGGACGTAAAAGATCCCACGGCCACTATTTCGAAGAAGAGCAGGGGCGGATCTCCACGGTGTCCTGGGCCAATATTTATCCCTCAACCAACATCACCAAAACAGATTATCTGGTCATTATCACATTGCTGTTTGTGGGATCTTGCTGTGCGTAAATTGGCTTGTCGCGTTTCCTACATTACAACAGTGACTACACTTCAAAAGTACTTCACTGGCTGTAAAGCGCTTTGGGACGTCCTGAGGTCGTGAAAGGTGCGATATAAATGCAAGTTCTTTCTTTCCTTTCTGTGCTCCGCACTCACCTTTTGTGCTGTGTGTCAATCCTTTGTGAATCACTAAAGATCTCTACAAACAAATACATTATTCAGTGGGACTCGCTGCTGGGAGCTGGGCCGAGAGAATTAATATTCACAACAAGAGAGTCCCAGCCAGCAGCAGCTTTGAAATTCCAATGGACCACTACCTGGTGCTCCCTCCTGCGGCTTCGGCAAGGTCAACACAAGGAGCAAGCAATCCATCAAAGAGGTGGCCAGCCATGTACTCTCAACAATATAATTACAGGTAACACTGGCCTAATACTCTGTGTGTGAAAGAGTTAGAGAGGTAGAGATAGGAGATAGAGATAGACAGACAGAGAGATCGACAGATAGACTGAGAGAAAGGCAGAGAGAGATAGACAGAGATTGACAGAGAGGTCGTCAGATAGATAGACTGAGAGAAAGCTAGAGATAGAGAGAGAAAGAAAGAAAGAAAGAGAGAGAGAGAGAGAGAGAAAGAGAGAGAGAAAGAAAGAACTTGCATTTATATCGCGTCTTTCATGACTCCAGAATGTCCCAAAGTGCTTTACAGCCAATGAAGTGCACAAGTACAATGAAGAAACATAATAAACAGATAGATAGGCAGTTTTACTACAAAGATAGAATATGTAAATTATATTTCCAAAATATAGTATTGTATACAGATATATAGACATATCTGTTTTATATCTGTAATAAGTCGATTAGATTCCAGCCTGTAACTCACTCCTGGATATCCGTTATTCTATATATAAACTATCCGAACCCCTCGATTAGATTCCAGCCTGTAACTCACTCCCAGATATCCGTTATTCTATATATAAACCCCCCTGAACCCCTCGATTAGATTCCAGCCTGTAACTCACTCCCGGGTATCTGTTATTCTATATATAAACCACCCGCACCCCTCGATTAGATTCCAGCCTGCAACTCACTCCCGGGTATCCGTTATTCTATATATAAACCACCCGCACCCCTCGATTAGATTCCAGCCTGTAACTCACTCCCGGGTATCTGTTATTCTATACAAAAACCCCCCGAACCCCTCAATTAGATTCCAGCCTGTAACTCACTCCTGGGTATCTGTTATTCTATATATAAATCAAATGAACCCCTCGATTAGATTCCAGCCTGTAACTCACTCCCGGGTATCTGTCATTCTATATATAAACCACCTGAACCCCTCGATTAGATTACAGTCTGTAACTCACTCCCGGGTATCCGTTATTCTATATATAAACCACCCCGAATCCCTCGATTAAATTCCAGCCTGTAACTCACTCCCGGGTATCCGTTATTCTATATATAAACCCCCCTGAACCCCTCGATTAGATTCCAGCCTGTAACTCACTCCCGGGTATCTGTTATTCTATATATAAACCCCCCTGAACCCCTCGATTAGATTCCAGCCTGTAACTCACTCCCGGGTATCCGTTATTCTATATATAAACCCCCCTGAACCCCTCGATTAGATTCCAGCCTGTAACTCACTCCCGGGTATCTGTTATTCTATATATAAACCCCCCTGAACCCCTCGATTAGATTACAGTCTGTAACTCACTCCCGGGTATCCGTTATTCTATATATAAACCACCCGCACCCCTCGATTAGATTCCAGCCTGTAACTCACTCCCGGGTATCCGTTATTCTATATATAAACCACCTGAACCCCTCGATTAGATTCCAGCCTGTAACTCACTCCCGGGTATCCGTTATTCTATATATAAACCACCCGAACCCCTCGATTAGATTCCAGTCTGTAACTCACTGCACGGTACAATTTTCTAAGTGTGGGCCTTATAGCGATGTTTTATTCTCAGAGATTCCTCTCTATCTCTCTACTCGGCATCACTGGGCTAGGGAGGTGAAAAAAACATCAGCCAGGGTTCCTACTCCTGATCACCTTAGAGCGTTGGGAGAAGTGGACACCAGATGACGATAACTCTATGGTCGAATAGCCCATGCACATTCCACTAGGGCAAGGTGTCAGAAAGGGGCCTGTGTCATAGAACTGTAAGGCAGCAAGAAGCTGATGTCCTCAGGAGAGAATTCATGCCAGAAACAATAAATGGTCATTCTGCACCCCAGAAAGTTAACATAGAAACATAGAAAAATAGGTGCAGGAGTAGGCCATTCGGCCCTTCGAGCCTGCTCCACCATTCAATATGATTATGGCTGATCCTCTATCTCAATACCATATTCCCGCTCTCTCCCCATACCCCTTGATGCCTTTTGTGTCTAGAAATCTATCCAGCTCCTTCTTAAATATATTCAGTGACTTGGCCTCCACAGCCTTCTGTGGTAGAGAATTCCACAGGTTCACCACCCTCTGAGTGAAGAAATTACTCCTCATCTCAGTCCTAAATGTCCTACCCCGTATCCTGAGACTGTGACCCCTCGTTCTGGACCCCCCCCCCCCCCAGCCAGGGGAAACATCCTCCCTGCATCCAGTCTGTCTAGCCCTGTCAGAATTTTATATGTTTCAATGAGTTAGAAATGTTGGAGGACTCCTTGGGGAGATGATGCGATGACCCCCTCCTCCATTCCATCGTCAAATACTCCATCCTATGCACTCTTCCTCCTCCCTGCATCCCCACAGTGCAAGATTCATAGGTCAAAACTTTCCCCGGGATGAGGAAGCTCCCCTGCAGCCATTGAGGATAAGAAAATGACGGACGCTCTCCCAATGGGCACGGGCAGCGGGCAAGATTTCTCACTGCCAGTGCGCACTCAGAGAATTTAGGCCAATGAACCCCCCCTCCTCTCTTACCCTTAACTCTTCTTTCCCAAGACCTCAAGTCTTTGGGCTTCCAAAGCCCCCAAGCTGGGCATTGCTTGGTTGTTGCTTCCTGATTTACCGTGCCTTCCAGCATACACTTCTCAGCCTCTGAGTTGCCCTTCGCCTTCGACCTTTGGCCCTTGCCCCCGATGCTCGGCCGACTGTGGTTGGTGTGTGTGTGTCTGTGTGTGTGTCTATGTGTGTGTGTGTGTGTGTCTGTGTGTGTGTCTATGTGTGTGTGTGTGTGTGTGTGTCTGTGTCTGTGTATCTGTGTGTGTCCGCGCGTGTGTGTGTGTCCGTGTGTGTGTGTGTCTTTGTGTGTGTCATTGAGGGATTTGGCAGGTTTGGGAGCAATGAGATGTCTTTCAACGCTGAATGTTTTATTTTTCTTTCCCTGCTGATTTTCTCACCTCCTCTTCAGAAGGTGATGGGGTACAGTTACAGACACCAGTCACCCCCGGGTACAGTTACACAGACACCAGTCACCCCGGGTACAGTTACAGACACCAGTCACCCCCGGGTACAGTTACAGACACCAGTCACCCCTGGGTACAGTTACACAGACACCAGTCACCCCGGGTACAGTTACAGACACCAGTCATCCCCGGGTACAGTTACAGACACCAGTCACCCCTGGGTACAGTTACACAGACACCAGTCACCCCCGGGTACAGTTACACAGACACCAGTCACCCCGGGTACAGTTACAGACACCAGTCACCCCGGGTACAGTGACAGACACCAGTCACCCCTGGGTACAGTTACAGACACCAGTCACCCCGGGTACAGTTACACAGACACCAGTCACCCCTGGGTACAGTTACACAGACACCAGTCACCCCGGGTACAGTTACAGACACCAGTCACCCCTGGGTACAGTTACACAGACACCAGTCACCCCTGGGTACAGTTACAGACACCAGTCACCCCCGGGTACAGTTACAGACACCAGTCACCCCCGGGTACAGTTACAGACACCAGTCACCCCCGGGTACAGTTACAGACACCAGTCACCCCTGGGTACAGTTACAGACACCAGTCACCCCCGGGTACAGTTACAGACACCAGTCACCCCCGGGTACAGTTACACAGACACCAGTCACCCCCGGGTACAGTTCCAGACACCAGTCACCCCCGGGTACAGTTACAGACACCAGTCACCCCTGGGTACAGTTACAGACACCAGTCACCCCCGGGTACAGTTACAGACACCAGTCACCCCTGGGTACAGTTACAGACACCAGTCACCCCCGGGTACAGTTACAGACACCAGTCACCCCTGGGTACAGTTACAGACACCAGTCACCCCCGGGTACAGTTACAGACACCAGTCACCCCCGGGTACAGTTATATAGACACCAGTCACCCCCGGGTACAGTTACAGACACCAGTCACCCCCGGGTACAGTTACAGACACCAGTCACCCCTGGGTACAGTTATATAGACACCAGTCACCCCCGGGTACAGTTACAGACACCAGTCACCCCCGGGTACAGTTACAGACACCAGTCACCCCCGGGTACAGTTACAGACACCAGTCACCCCGGGTACAGTTACAGACACCAGTCACCCCCGGGTACAGTTACAG